>NW_027363409.1:0-507500 GCF_046119375.1 Phyllobates terribilis | reverse complement strand
GAAGATCTCCATTTTTTTTCTCTTTCCCGCATTTGCAGTGGGGAGGTGCAATCTGTCAGCCTATCAGCAGCGCACACACGGAGCGAAGTGCTTTTTTTCACACAAGCAAGGGCATGTGTGATTGGCAGTGTATGTCACATGTCCTTGCCCTATAAGACCAAGCCATTTTCCCCGTCGCCACCATTTTCTCACTGCTGCAGCTGCGTGTTAGACGGCACCGCTGTTGCTGTGTGCGCTATACCTTGTTAATTTCAAGTCAATTTTCGCACAAATATACAGATAGCTTGGGAGTAGGGAATAGTTGTGATTGCAGTCCTTTTAAGGATTAGGTTACAGCATTTCCTACGACTTTTATCAGGCAGGTCTGTGCTCTTAAATAGATAGATTGTGGGAGTAAAGACTAATTGTAATTGGAGTCCTTTTCAGGACTAGGTTACATCAGTTCCTATCAGTTTTTGCCAGGCAGGTCTGTGCCAGTGCTGTGCAAGTTTTTTTCACAGCATTTGGCTGAATCTAGCAAAGCTAATCCTTTTTGGTCTATTGCAGAGTGTGTTAGTCAGTGGAGTAGCCTATCTGTGTTGCAAGATATACCACCTGTGTATAGAATACCAATTTTTTTACTGCACCTAGTGAAGTAAAATCTTTTGGGCATAGCATCATTCTATTAGTCCATCTATACTGACCTCCATCAAGTTGCAAACTGAATATAATTTTTTTCTGCATCTAGCTCTGAAAAAATATTTGGGCTTCTAGCTGTGTGTGGGACTTGGTCTATTAGTCCATCTATACTGACCTCCATCAGGTTGCAAATTAAAAATAATTTTTTTCTTCATTTAGCTCTGAAAAAATATTTGGGCTTCTAGCAGTGTGTGGGACTTGTTCTATTAGTCCATCTATACTGACCTCCAACAGGTTGCAAATTAAAAATATTTTTTTTCTGCATCTAGCTCTGAAAAAATATTTGGGCTTCTAGCAGTGTGTGGGACTTGGTCTATTAGTCCATCTATACTGACCTCCATCAGGTTGCAAATTAAAAATAATTTTTTTCTGCATCTAGCTCTGAAAAAATATTTGGGCTTCTAGCAGTGTGTGGGACTTGGTCTATTAGTCCATCTATACTGACCTCCATCAGGTTGCAAATTGAATAAAAAAAATTTCTGCATCTAGCTCTGAAAAAATATTTGGGCTTCTAGCGGTGTGTGGGACTTGGTCTATTAGTCCATCTATACTGACCTCCATCAGGTTGCAAATTAAAAATAATTTTTTTCTGCATCTAGCTCTGAAAAAATATTTGGGCTTCTAGCAGTGTGTGGGACTTGGTCTATTAGTCCATCTATACTGACCTCCATCAGGTTGCAAATTAAAAATAATTTTTTTCTGCATCTAGCTCTGAAAAAATATTTGGGCTTCTAGCAGTGTGTGGGACTTGGTCTATTAGTCCATCTATACTGACCTCCATCAGGTTGCAAATTAAAAATAATTTTTTTCTTCATTTAGCTCTGAAAAAATATTTGGGCTTCTAGCAGTGTGTGGGACTTGTTCTATTAGTCCTTCTATACTGACCTCCAGCAGGGTGCAAATTGAATAAAAAAATTTTCTGCATCTAGCTCTGAAAAAATATTTGGGCTTCTAGCGGTGTGTGGGACTTGGTCTATTAGTCCATCTATACTGACCTCCATCAGGTTGCAAATTAAAAATAATTTTTTTCTGCATCTAACCCAGCCAATAGTTTTGGCCTAATACCACAGTTTGGCCACTCAGCTCTGCTCGGTTACCATCCATTGTTTTTTTGTGCAAACAACTCCAGAGTTGTGAATTAGTTAACCACCAAAATGAGTGGAAAAAGGCCTGCTGCTGGTGGAAAGGGGAATAGGCGTGTTGGGAAGGGGAAAAAAGGTTGTGTCCGTGGGGTAGGTGCAGAAGAAAGACCATCTTCCAGCCAAACTAAAATGTCTACTTCTTTTAGCGGACAATGTGATAAGATCCCTTTCTTACGGCCACGCCAATCGCTACAAATTCCAGATGAGGCACAAAAACAGCAGGTGCTTCAACGGATATCAAGTGCTCCTTTAAGTGGGCTCTCCTCCACATCAACTTCAACATCACAAATACTCCAGTCCTCAAAGGTGTCACCCAAATCGCACTTGCTTCCTCACAGCTCCCAAATCTCCAGCTGCCCGTCTGAGTATGAGGTAGAACAGATGGTTGAGTCTGCAGAGCTGTTTACTCATACTATAGCCTGGGAATCAGAGGTCGACTCCAGCGCTTCTGTGAATCCAGACGAGGAAATGATCTGTACTGATGCCCAGAATCTTTATGAGTCGGATCCAGGACCAGACGCAGAAGGTTCTGACCATAATGTAGACCCTCATTCCCAAACTGTAACTCCTGTTGGTGGAGACAATGAGGAAGACGATGATAAGACTCAAATACCTGATTGGAGCGACAACTTTAGTTTTTTGTCAGGGCAGGAACAGGTTGGCTCTGAGGACGACGGGTGTGATAACGCACAGGGTGATGATGATGAGGTCGGAGATCCCACTTACTGTCAACCCACAGTCAGCCAAGAGATGAGGTCAGCAGAGGAGGTGGAGGAAGATGCTAGTGACGACGAGGTCAGGTTGCGCCTTCCTGGACAGAGACGTAGTACTGGAAGCACGTCAACAACTGCATCCTCAAACACAACTCTGCCTCTCACCACAAGTCGTGGTGGCTCTTCAGGTCGCATGGGTGCTAAGCCTTGCATAGCCTGGGCATTTTTTCAGATCGATAAAGATGACCCAACTCGTGTTATCTGTAACATTTGTCAGCAAAAGCTAAGTAGAGGCCAAAAAATACATAGTTTGAGTACTTCATGCATGAACCGGCACATGGACATGAAGCATAAGTTGCAGTGGGAAGCTCAGTGTGCTACAATGCGGTCTAGCCGGCCGGGCCAACCACCGTCTGCCATATCTTGTGCATCCGCGGCCTCTTCATCCTCTGTGACTGGGGGGACAGCAGTCACACCTGTTTTGGGGCGCAGACCTGCCACCTCTTTACCCGCAACAGCCAGCGTGATTGGCAGGTCATCATTTTCTTTGGAGGTGGTAACACCAGCTGGTCTTGAGCGCTGTCCGACATCGATAGCACCACCTTTGGATCAAGGCAACCTAACATGTCCGCCTGCATCTTCCTCACAGACCGGCAGTTTGCCGGGGACACCCTTATCAACCCCGTCTAAGCACAATAGCCAGCCCTCGCTCCCTCAGATGTGGACAAGTAAAAGACCATTTCCTCCTAGCCATGAGAAAGCTAAGAGGTTGAATTTCACCATCTGCAAGCTCTTGGCTACAGAAATGCTGCCTTTCCGCCTGGTGGACACAGAGGATTTTCGAGACCTTATGTCCGTCGCAATGCCCCAGTACCAGATGCCCAGTCGGCACTACTTCTCAAAGAAAGGTGTGCCTGCGCTCCACCAGCATGTCGCACACAACATCACCGCTTCTTTGAGAAACTCTGTGTGTGACAGGGTGCATTTCACCACAGACACTTGGACGAGTAGGCATGGACAGGGGCGTTACATGTCGCTGACTGGGCACTGGGTAACTATGGTGACAGCAGGACAAGGGGCTGCTGTCCAAGTCTTGCCGTCCCCACGAGTTGTGCGTCAATCCTCTTTATGTCATTTTTCCTCCACTGCTTCTGCCTCCTCAACCTCCTCTCGGTCTTCCACCTGCACCCAAAGCCTGTCTGGTCATGCCACAAGCTTTCTAACTGCGCAGAAGGGATCCTGCACACCTCCTTACTATGCTGGCAGTAGGGCTCAACGTCATCAGGCGGTTTTTACATTGAAATGTCTGGGAAATGTGAGTCACACAGCTGAGGAGTTGTGGTCAGCTCTGGAGAACCAATTTCATGAATGGTTGTCTCCACTGGACCTGAAACCAGGGAAGGCCGTGTGCGACAATGCTGCAAACCTGGGTGCGGCCCTTCGCCGGGGCAATGTCACACACGTGCCTTGTATGGCTCACGTGTTGAACCTGGTTGTCCAGCAATTTTTAGCCCACTATCCCAGACTAGATGGCCTTCTGCAGAGGGCACGGTCGCTGTGTGCTCACTTCCGCCGTTCGCATCCCGCAGCTCAGCGACTTACATCTCTACAGAAGTCGTTGGGCCTGCCACTTCACCGGCTAAAATGCGATGTGCCTACCCGGTGGAATTCAACTCTGCACATGTTGCAGCGACTGTGGCAGCACCGACAAGCCCTGGTGCAATACGTTCTGACGTATAGCCTGGGCCAACGAGATTCAGAGGTGGGGCAAATCACGCTGGAGGAGTGGTCTCAGATCAGGGACCTATGCACCCTTCTGCACAGTTTTGAAATGGCGACGAAGATGTTTAGTGCTGACGATGCCATTATCAGCATGACTATTCCGGTGATTTACATGCTGGAGCACATGTTAAACAGAATTCGGAGTCAGGTGGTGGCACAAGAGGAGGTGGAGGAAGTAGAGGAGGAGGAGTTGTATGCGGAAGGGCTAACATCTGCAAGGTCCAGACGGTCGGCAGCACCAAGGCGGCAGGCATGTGAGGGTGGGGGAGATGATTTTACCAGGGCGCATGGTAGCAGCCAAACTAGTGAGGAAGGTGCAGGAGCCCAGGAAGAAGTGGAGGACGAACTGATGGAAGACTCATCAGATGAGGGAGACCTTGATCACATTTCTGTTGTGCGAGGTTGGGGGGAGAGGACAGAGGAAGGAAGCATGATTGCTACCTCGCCACCAACACAACAGGGACTTGGTGCTCCTGGATGCGCAACACACATGAGTGCCTTCTTGCTGCACTACCTGCAACATGACCCTCGAATTGTGAGAATTAGAAATAATCCTGACTACTGGGTTGCCACACTGTTAGATCCCCGGTACAAAAGTAAATTTGCAGAAATTATTCCTGCCATAGAAAGGGATGCACGCATGCAGGAGTATCAGCAGAGACTGTTGCAGAATCTTACATGTGCTTTTCCACAAAATACCAGTGGTGCACGTAGTGAATCTCACAGTTCCAACTTGCCAACCGTGGGACCGTCAAGTGTTCAGCACTCAAACCGTAACAGAACCACAGTATCTGCTGGTAACATCAATTTTGCGGAATCATTTCACCACTTTTTTAGCCCATCCTTTGCAAGGCCACAGGAGACAAGAAGTCTGACACATAGTCAACGCCTAGAGACGATGGTACAGGAGTATCTCCAAGTAAACATTGAAGCCACGACTGTGTCACTGGACCCTTGCTCTTTTTGGGCTTCCAATCTGGATAAATGGCCGGAGCTAGCCACTTACGCCTTGGAGATCTTGTCATGCCCCGCAGCCAGCGTTCTGTCTGAACGTGTGTTCAGCGCTGCTGGTGGTGTGCTGACAGATAAGCGCACGCGGCTCTCCACTGATAATGTAGACAGACTCACGTTCATAAAGATGAACAAATCATGGATCCGAAACGACTTTTCTACCCCTGTGTCATCCTGGGGAGAGTAAAAGCTTGATGATTGGTTAAAATCACCCTACCAACCGTTTTAAGCTTTCAAATTACTAATCATGTTTATCTGTATCTTGACTGGAAAATAATTTGGGCTTTGTAGCAGTGTGCAGCACTGATCCTATTAGGCCATCTATAATAAGCTTCACCAGATTTAAAATTAAAAATAATTTTTAGCTGCATCTAGCCCGGAAAATAATTTTGGGGCTCCGAGATGCGCAAGACACATAAGTGCCTTCTTGCTGCACTACCTGCAGCATGACCCTCATATTGTCAGAATTCGAAGTAATCATGACTACTGGGTTGCCACACTCTTAGATCCCCCAAACTTTTCGATCAACCTTTTCATTTTAATAAAGACCAAAAAAATGGTCATTTTTGAAATTATAAGCATTAGCAGGTTGTTAGAAACTGAAATCAAACAGTTTTCAACTCAAAACTTTATTCTAGGTGATGTTACATTTTCACATAGGACCCCTTGTTCGAAAGGAGCTTCTGAACTCTCTCGTCCATTGAATTTGTCAGGTTTTGGATGGTTTCTGCTTCAATTGTTTTGCATGAGGACAGAATACCCTCCCAGAGCTGTTGCTTAGATGTGAACTGCCTCCCACCATCATAGACACTCCTTTTAATGATGCTCCAAAGGTTCTGAATGGGGTAGAGGTCAGGGGAGCATGGGGGTCACACCATAAGTTTGTCCCCTTTTATGCCCATATCAGCCAGAGATGCAGATGTTTTATGTGCAGCATGAGATGGTGCATTATCATGCAGAAAAATGATCTTGCTGTGAAATACACGGTTCTTCTTCTTGAACCATGGCAGGAAGTGCTGTTTGAGAAAATCCACATACATTATGGAGTTCATCTTTAGCGCCTTCAGGGATCCTAAAGGGGCCGACAATCTCTCTCCCCATGATTCCAGCCCAAAACATTACTCCACCTCCTCCTTGTTGGCGCTGTAGCCGTGTTTGCGTGGGGTGTCAAAAACTTGTCTGCTGCTATGACAAGGCTTTTTTGCCGCTGCTGTTTCAACCTGATGTAATTGCCTGTAGGAAAGAGTCCTCAATTTGCCCTTATCAGCACGCACACGTGTGTACTGTGAATCAGCTACATACTTCTTGATTGCCAAGACACTTCATCCTGATCATCGCACAATGTTGATTGTAGTCATGCCTTGACCTAAACACTCCACAATTTGTTGCTTCTCAGCAGCCGACACATCCTTTTTCTTTCCCATTTTGGCAGAAAATGTAGGCTGCTTAATAATGTGAGACAGCCTTCTTAAGTAGTCTTGCCTTTCATTGGACACACCTGCCAAACTAATTAGCACAGGTGTCTGCAATTGCTTACAGTGATATAAAGAGCCCTGACACACATCGCCATCAATGAGTTTAACTGACAAACAAACAAATTCTTCCCTTATCACTCCTAAACACTTTTTGTATAATAATTTGGAACGCAGTGTACATGTGCTTTTCCACAAAACACCAGTGGTTCACGTAGTGAATCTTACAGTTCTAACTTGCCAACCGTGGTCTGTATGGAGTTGTTCAATAAAGGGCCCAAAATTAAGATAACATAGATGGGAGAGGTCTCTATGAATAGGAATTCCTAAGTATTTGATACCCTGTGAGGGCCAGGCAAAGGGAAAGTTGGACTGGATGGAATCCTATATGGATTTAGGGAGGGAGACATCGAGGGCCTCAGACTTCGCTGCATTGATTTTAAAATTTTACCATGTAACAAAGTGATCTATTTCAGCCATAACAGCAGGGATGGATATATGTGATTGAGTGATATATACTAGGACATCATCAGCAAATAGAGAGCACTTGTACTCGGTGCCTCCCACCTCAATCCACCTAATATTGGGGTTATGGCGAATTGATGAGAGCAGGTGCTCCGTCACTAGGATGTATAAGAGAGGGGACAGAGGACATCCCTGCCTTGTCCCATTGGTGATTGTGAAAGGTGATGAAAATGTTCTGACGCACCCCCTGGGCCTTGGGACACCCAGAGCCGGACCCTTTTTGGTGGATGCTGGTGGTTGTAGTCTTCGTGGCGGCGATCCGGTTCCGTGGCTCAGGGCGGTCAAACCAGTGGCGGAACTATTTATGTGGTTTTGATGTTTAAATGTCCGACTACGCCACCCGTGGATTGCGGTCAGAGTGAACCGCCGCTACAGGGCAGACCGCTAAGGCTGGTGTTGTGGGTGCAGCAGAGCGTAGCATAACTCCCCACGGGAGGAGTATAGCCTCAGGGCAGTGTATGCGGAGGATGGGGGTGATGGTGCAGGGCAGCAGCAGTAACGACACGGAGTCAGTGATGCAGTCCAGGGCCTTTACTCACAGTTCTTATTATCCAGACCACGTCTGCAGGTAACGGCTGCCCACGTCGTACTGTGCTCACCAGGTGAGGGGCTCAGACAACTCCCAGATAACTTTGGAGCGCTTCACAGGACCCCCTTTGTGTGTCCTTTGTCTGGCCTTTCTTACCAACACTTCTGTCCGGCTGCCTCGGGCCTCCTCTTGGTAAACTTGGCGCCAGTTTCCCTGACCCTATGTGGTGCCTTCCTAGCGGGTGGAGCAAGGGGCTGCGCCACATAAAATGTCAGAGCCTCCGGTTTCTAGCTGAGGGTCGTTTCCTGCCTCCACTAGTTCGGGGACCGGTCTCCCCCTTTGGCCTGACCCCTCCACGCAGGTGGATTCGGGCGTGCGGTGGCGACTCGCCCGTCCGCACCCCTGGGATCCCTTCATTCCTCGTTCCTGGAGCCTTCTCCGCTCCTCTTCCTTCCTTCTCCCTCTTGCAGGCCTGGGCCTCTGTTACTAGGCCCGCCTCCGGAGCAGAGCTCATGCAGAGCCCCTGCTCCCTGCCACTTCTGCTCAGACTTCTCTGCACTGAACTAAGATGGTGCCCACCTTTTATACTCCCTTCTCAATGCCCCCAGGAACTGCTTCCTCCCTGCTCCTGCACTGCAGGGTTCCCCTTCCTCAGTGTTCCCTCCCCCCACTCCAGCCAGGGACAGGGACTGTCGTGCCCATCTCAGGGGCATATTGGTCGCCCTGCCCCACGGCAATGTGGTGTAATGCATGCAGGTGTCGGGTCCTGATCCACACTCCATCCTTATCTGAGAGTGAGATATCACACCTCTGGGTGAGGTGCAATACGTCTGTAGCAACCGAGCCCTCGGTGCTACAGTTCCATTTATCTTCAGCCTAGGTGACGTATTGTGATACAGGGCCGTGATTTTGGCTATAAAAGGGTCCCCTAGACCCCTACCCCAAGCTTTTTAAGAGAATCATATATGGCGTGCCAGGAGACTCTATGGAATGCTTTCTCAGCATCCAACGATAGTATCTACTTACAAATTTTTAACTGCATCTAGCCCAGGAAATACTTTGTGCCTAGTAGCAGTGTCTGCTAGTCAGCGGATTATCCCGGCTGTTAAGCAAGCTACACCACCTGTAGTTTGGACACTTAATTTTTTCAAAGGAAATGCTTCGGGACCACGGGATACTTAGTGAAGAGCATCAGGAGGCACCCCAAGGCATAGGGGCTGGGACTGGCACTAGGATGCCTTGCGGTGGACAGCCGAGCTCGATCCTTATAAAAGCTTTTTAACTGCAGCAGCTTTAGTGGACGCTACTGGAGCTGGAATTACGCGGCTGCTGGCATGAGACTTGCCCTCCAATAGATCCTTGTAAATGGATTTAAAGTGTATTCATTCAAATTAGAGGGACAATTTAAATTAAAAAGCTTAGAGCTGCCTCCACCACAGGGGGGCTCTCTCGACCCTCCAGCGGACAGGCACCAGTATTGGGAGAGGGGGGCTGGCCGTCAGGGTTCACCGCGGCTCTGGCACAAACCCGGCGACACGGAGGTGGCACGGGCAGGAGCGGACTGGCCGTCTCGGCTTCTCACTTTTTGGATTTTAGAAGGGCATGACATGCCTATATCTGTGTCTCCCCCTCCTTTTACTCCTCCACCTCTTTTCTTTTCGCATGACTATATGTACTTGTCACTTTTCCATGTGTTAGTTGTGTCTTCTGAGCAGTTTGTCAGCTTTTGGACACCTTTGAAGGTGTTTTCTATGTGTTTCTATGTGTTTTTGTTTGCCTGCCATTGGTTTTAACGGTGTTCGAAGGTGTTCGACGAACAGTTCGACGAACAGTTCGGCGAACACACGGGTGTTCGACGAACCGAACCGAACTCGAACACTACGGGGGTGGCTCAACACTAATAAGGACGTCCTCTGTACGGTAACTTCAATTTAGATGTCTCAGTACAGAGGTGACTAGATCAGAGTTGCTGTAGTGAGATTCATAGTTTGTGTGCACCGTACTGTGTATAAGGACGTCCTCTGTACAGTAACTTCAGTATAGATGTCTCAGTACAGAGGTGACTAGATCAGAGTTGCTGTACTGAGATTCATAGTTTCTGTGCACTGTACTGTGTATAAGGACGTCCTCTGTACAGTAACTTCAGTCTAGATGTCTCAGTACAGAGGTGACTAGTTGGGAGTTGCTGTACTGAGATTCATAGTTTGTGTGCACCGTACTGTGTATAAGGACGTCCTCTGTACAGTAACCTCAATCTAGATGTCTCAGTACAGAGGTGACTAGATCAGAGTTGCTGCACTGAGGTCCATGATTTCTGTGCACTGTACTGTATATAAGGACGTCCTCTATACAGTAACTTCAGTCTAGTTGTCTCAGTACAGAGGTAACTAGATCAGAGTTGCTGCAGTAAGGTTCATGATCTCTGTGCATTGTACTGTGTATAAGAATGTCCTCTGTATGGTAACCTCAATCTAGATGTCTCAGTACAGAGGTGACTAGATGGGAGTTGCTGTACTGAGATTCATAGTTTCTGTGCACTGTACTGTGTATAAGGACGTCCTCTGTACAGTAACTTCAGTCTAGTTGTCTTAGTACAGAGGTAACTAGATCAGAGTTGCTGTACTGAGGTCCATGATTTCTGTGCACTGTACTATGTATAAGGACGTCCTCTATACAGTAACTTCAGTCTAGATGTCTCAGTACAGAGGAGACTAGATCGGAGTTGCTGTACTGAGGTCCATGATTTCTGTGCACTGTACTGTGTATAAGAACGTCCTCTGTACAGTAACCTCATTCTAGATGTCTCAGTACAGAGGTGACTAGATCAGAGTTGCTGTACTGAGATTCATAGTTTGTGTGCACCGTACTGTGTATAAGGACGTCCTCTGTACAGTAACTTCAGTATAGATGTCTCAGTACAGAGGTGACTGGATCGGAGTTGCAGCACTGAGGTCCATGATCTCTGTGCACTGTACTGTGTATAAGGACGTCCTCTGTACAGTAACTCCATTCTAGATGTCTCAGTACAGAGGTAACTAGATCAGAGTTGCTGTACTGAGATACCTAGTTTGTGTGCACCGTACTGTGTATAAGGACGTCCTCTGTACGGTAACTTCAATTTAGATGTCTCAGTACAGAGGTGACTAGATCAGAGTTGCTGTAGTGAGATTCATAGTTTGTGTGCACCGTACTGTGTATAAGGACGTCCTCTGTACAGTAACTCCATTCTAGATGTCTCAGTACAAAGGTGATTAGATCAGAGTTGCTGCAGTAAGGTTCATGATCTCTGTGCACCGTACTGTGTATAAGGACGTCCTCTGTACGGTAACTTCAATTTAGATGTCTCAGTACAGAGGTGACTAGATCAGAGTTGCTGTACTGAGATTCATAGTTTGTGTCACTGTACTGTGTATAAGGACGTCCTCTGTACAGTAACTTCAGTCTAGTTGTCTCAGTACAGAGGTTACTAGATCAGAGTTGCTGTACTGAGATTCATAGTTTGTGTGCACTGTACTGTGTATAAGGACGTCCTCTGTACAGTAACTTCAGTCTAGATGTCTCAGTACAGAGGTGACTAGATCAGAGTTGCTGCACTGAGGTCCATGATTTCTGTGCACTGTACTGTGTATAAGGACGTCCTCTATACAGTACCTTCAGTCTAGTTGTCTCAGTACAGAGGTAACTAGATCAGAGTTGCTGCAGTAGGGTTCATGATCTCTGTGCATTGTACTGTGTATAAGAACGTCCTCTGTATGGTAACCTCAATCTAGATGTCTCAGTACAGAGGTGACTAGATGGGAGTTGCTGTACTGAGATTCATAGTTTCTGTGCACTGTACTGTGTATAAGGACGTCCTCTGTACAGTAACTTCAGTCTAGTTGTCTTAGTACAGAGGTAACTAGATCAGAGTTGCTGTACTGAGGTCCATGATTTCTGTGCACTGTACTATGTATAAGGACGTCCTCTATACAGTAACTTCAGTCTTGATGTCTCAGTACAGAGGTGACTAGATTGGAGTTGCTATACTGAGGTCCATGATTTCTGTGCACTCTACTGTGTATAAGGACGTCCTCTGTACAGTAACCTCAATCTAGATGTCTCAGTACAGAGGTGACTAGATCAGAGTTGCTGTACTGAGATTCATAGTTTGTGTGCACCGTACTGTGTATAAGGACGTCCTCTGTACAGTAACTCCATTCTAGATGTCTCAGTACAGAGGTAACTAGATCAGAGTTGCTGTACTGAGATTCCTAGTTTGTGTGCACCGTACTGTGCATAAGGACGTCCTCTGTACGGTAACTTCAATTTAGATATCTCAGTACAGAGGTGACTAGATCAGAGTTGCTGTAGTGAGATTCATAGTTTGTGTGCACCGTACTGTGTATAAGGACGTCCTCTGTACAGTAACCTCAATCTGGATGTCTCAGTACAGAGGTGACTAGATCAGAGTTGCTGCAGTAAGGTTCATGATCTCTGTGCACTGTACTGTGTATAAGGACGTCCTCTGTACAGTAACTTCAGTCTAGATGTCTCAGTACAGAGGTGACTAGATCAGAGTTGCTGTACTGAGATTTATAGTTTGTGTGCACCGTACTGTGTATAAGGACGTCCTCTGTACAGTAACTTCAGTCTAGATGTCTCAGTACAGAGGTGACTAGATCAGAGTTGCTGTACTGAGATTCATAGTTTGTGTGCACCGTACTGTGTATAAGGACGTCCTTTGTACAGTAACTTCAGTCTAGTTGTCTCAGTACAGAAGTGACTAGATCAGAGTTGCTGTACTGATATTCATAGTTTGTGTGCACTGTACTGTGTATAAGGAGGTCCTCTGTACAGTAACTTCAATCTAGATATCTCAGTACGGAGGTAACTAGATCAGAGTTGCTGTACTGATATTCATAGTTTGTGTGCACTGTACTGTGTATAAGGACGTCCTCAGTACAGTAACTTCAATCTAGATATCTCAGTACAGAGGTGACTAGATCAGAGTTGCAGCTGTAAGGTTCATGATCTCTGTGCACTGTACTGTGTATAAGGACGTCCTCTGTACAGTAACTTCAGTCTAGTTGTCTCAGTACAGAGGTAACTAGATCAGAGTTGCTGTACTGAGATTCCTAGTTTGTGTGTACCGTACTGTGTATAAGGACGTCCTCTGTACAGGTATTTCAGTATAGTTGTCTCAGTACAGAGGTAACTAGATCAGAGTTGCTGTACTGAGATTCATAGTTTGTGTGCACCGTACTGTGTATGAGGACGTCCTCTGTACAGTAACCTCAATCTAGATGTTTCAGTACAGAGGTGACTAGATCAGAGTTGCTGCAGTAAGGTTCATGATTTCTGTGCACTGTACTGTGTATAAGGACGTCCTCTGTACAGTAACTTCAGTCTAGATGTCTCAGTACAGAGGTGACTAGATCAGAGTTGCTGCAGTAAGGTTCATGATTTCTGTGCACCGTACTGTGTATGAGGACGTCCTCTGTACATTAACCTCATTCTAGATGTCTCAGTACAGAGGTGACTAGATCGGAGTTGCTGTACTTAGGTCCATGATCTCTGTGTACTGTACTGTGTATAAGGACGTCCTCTGTACAGTAACTTCAATCTAGATGTCTCAGTACAAAGGTGATTAGATCAGAGTTGCTGCAGTAAGGTTCATGATCTCTGTGCACTGTACTGTGTATAAGGACGTCCTCTGTACAGTAACTTCAGTCTAGATGTCTCACTACAGAGGTGACTAGATCAGAGTTGCTGTACTGAGATTCATAGTTTGTGTGCACTGTACTGTGTATAAGGACGTCCTCTATACAGTAACTTCAGTCTAGTTGTCTTAGTAAAGAGGTGACTAGATCAGAGTTGCTGTACTGAGATTCATAGTTTGTGTGCACTGTACTGTGTATAAGGACGTCCTCTGTACAGTAACTTCAATTTAGATGTCTCAGTACAGAGGTGACTAGATCAGAGTTGCTGTAGTGAGATTCATAGTTTGTGTGCACCGTACTGTGTATAAGGACGTCATCTGTACAGTAACTTCAGTATAGATGTCTCAGTACAGAGGTGACTAGATCAGAGTTGCTGTACTGAGATTCATAGTTTCTGTGCACTGTACTGTGTATAAGGACGTCCTCTGTACAGTAACTTCAGTCTAGTTGTCTCAGTACAGAGGTTACTAGATCAGAGTTGCTGTACTGAGATTCATAGTTTGTGTGCACTGTACTGTGTATAAGGACGTCCTCTGTACAGTAACTTCAGTTTAGATGTCTCAGTACAGAGGTGACTAGTTGGGAGTTGCTGTACTGAGATTCATAGTTTGTGTGCACCGTACTGTGTATAAGGACGTCCTCTGTACAGTAACCTCAATCTAGATGTCTCAGTACAGAGGTGACTAGATCAGAGTTGCTGCACTGAGGTCCATGATTTCTGTGCACTGTACTGTGTATAAGGACGTCCTCTATACAGTAACTTCAGTCTAGTTGTCTCAGTACAGAGGTAACTAGATCAGAGTTGCTGCAGTAAGGTTCATGATCTCTGTGCATTGTACTGTGTATAAGAATGTCCTCTGTATGGTAACCTCAATCTAGATGTCTCAGTACAGAGGTGACTAGATGGGAGTTGCTGTACTGAGATTCATAGTTTCTGTGCACTGTACTGTGTATAAGGACGTCCTCTGTACAGTAACTTCAGTCTAGTTGTCTTAGTACAGAGGTAACTAGATCAGAGTTGCTGTATTCAGGTCCATGATTTCTGTGCACTGTACTATGTATAAGGACGTCCTCTATACAGTAACTTCAGTCTAGATGTCTCAGTACAGAGGTGACTAGATCGGAGTTGCTGTACTGAGGTCCATGATTTCTGTGCACTGTACTGTGTATAAGAACGTCCTCTGTACAGTAACCTCAATCTAGATGTCTCAGTACAGAGGTGACTAGATCAGAGTTGCTGTACTGAGATTCAAAGTTTGTGTGCACCGTACTGTTTATAAGGACGTCCTCTGTACAGTAACTTCAGTATAGATGTCTCAGTACAGAGGTGACTAGATCGGAGTTGCTGTACTGAGGTCCATGATCTCTGTGCACTGTACTGTGTATAAGGACGTCCTCTGTACAGTAACTCCATTCTAGATGTCTCAGTACAGAGGTAACTAGATCAGAGTTGCTGTACTGAGATTCATAGTTTGTGTGCACCGTACTGTGTATAAGGACGTCCTCTGTACGGTAACTTCAATTTAGATGTCTCAGTACAGAGGTGACTAGATCAGAGTTGCTGCAGTAAGGTTCATGATCTCTGTGCACTGTACTGTGTATAAGGACGTCCTCTGTACAGTAACTTCAGTCTAGTTGTCTCAGTACAGAGGTAACTAGATCAGAGTTGCTGTACTGAGATTCCAAGTTTGTGTGCACCGCACTGTGTATAAGGACGTCCTCTGTACAGGTATTTCAGTATAGTTGTCTCAGTACAGAGGTAACTAGATCAGAGTTGCTGTACTGAGATTCATAGTTTGTGTGCACCGTCCTGTGTATGAGGACGTCCTCTGTACAGTAACCTCAATCTAGATGTCTCAGTACAGAGGTGACTAGATCAGAGTTGCTGCAGTAAGGTTCATGATTTCTGTGCACTGTACTGTGTATAAGGACTTCCTCTGTACAGTAACTTCAGTCTAGATGTCTCAGTACAGAGGTGACTAGATCAGAGTTGCTGCAGTAAGGTTCATGATTTCTGTGCACTGTACTGTGTATAAGGACGTCCTCTATACAGTAACTTCAGTCTTGATGTCTCAGTACAGAGGTGACTAGATCGGAGTTGCTGTACTGAGGTCCATGATCTCTGTGTACTGTACTGTGTATAAGGACATCCTCTGTACAGTAACTTCAGTCTATTTGTCTCAGTACAGAGGTAACTAGATCAGAGTTGCTGTACTGAGATTCATAGTTTGTGTGCACTGTACTGTCTATAAGAACGTCCTCTGTACAGTAACCTCATTCTAGATGTCTCAGTACAGAGGTGACTAGATCAGAGTTGCTGTACTGAGATTCATAGTTTGTGTGCACCGTACTGTGTATAAGGACGTCCTCTGTACAGTAACTTCAGTATAGATGTCTCAGTACAGAGGTGACTGGATCGGAGTTGCAGCACTGAGGTCCATGATCTCTGTGCACTGTACTGTGTATAAGGACGTCCTCTGTACAGTAACTCCATTCTAGATGTCTCAGTACAGAGGTAACTAGATCAGAGTTGCTGTACTGAGATACCTAGTTTGTGTGCACCGTACTGTGTATAAGGACGTCCTCTGTACGGTAACTTCAATTTAGATGTCTCAGTACAGAGGTGACTAGATCAGAGTTGCTGTAGTGAGATTCATAGTTTGTGTGCACCGTACTGTGTATAAGGACGTCCTCTGTACAGGTATTTCAGTATAGTTGTCTCAGTACAGAGGTAACTAGATCAGAGTTGCTGTACTGAGATTCATAGTTTGTGTGCACCGTACTGTGTATGAGGACGTCCTCTGTACATTAACCTCATTCTAGATGTCTCAGTACAGAGGTGACTAGATCGGAGTTGCTGTACTGAGGTCCATGATCTCTGTGTACTGTACTGTGTATAAGGACGTCCTCTGTACAGTAACTTCAATCTAGATGTCTCAGTACAAAGGTGATTAGATCAGAGTTGCTGCAGTAAGGTTCATGATCTCTGTGCACCGTACTGTGTATAAGGACGTCCTCTGTACGGTAACTTCAATTTAGATGTCTCAGTACAGAGGTGACTAGATCAGAGTTGCTGTACTGAGATTCATAGTTTGTGTGCACCGTACTGTGCATGAGGACGTCCTCTGTACATTAACCTCATTCTAGATGTCTCAGTACAGAGGTGACTAGATCGGAGTTGCTGTACTGAGGTCCATGATCTCTGTGTACTGTACTGTGTATAAGGACGTCCTCTGTACAGTAACTTCAATCTAGATGTCTCAGTACAAAGGTGATTAGATCAGAGTTGCTGCAGTAAGGTTCATGATCTCTGTGCACTGTACTGTGTATAAGGACGTCCTCTGTACAGTAACTTCAGTCTAGATGTCTCAGTACAGAGGTGACTAGATCAGAGTTGCTGTACTGAGATTCATAGTTTGTGTGCACCGTACTGTGTATAAGGACGTCCTCTGTACAGTAACTTCAGTCTAGTTGTCTTAGTAAAGAGGTGACTAGATCAGAGTTGCTGTACTGAGATTCATAGTTTGTGTGCACTGTACTGTGTATAAGGACGTCCTCTGTACAGTAACCTCAATCTAGATGTCTCAGTACAGAGGTGACTAGATCAGAGTTGCTGCAGTAAGTTTCATGATTTCTGTGCACTGTACTGTGTATAAGGACGTCCTCTGTGCAGTAACTTCAGTCTAGATGTCTCAGTACAGAGGTAACTAGATCAGAGTTGCTGTACTGAGATTCATAGTTTGTGTGCACCGTACTGTGTATAAGGACGTCCTCTATACAGTAACTTCAGTATAGATGTCTCAGTACAGAGGTGACTAGATCAGAGTTGCTGTAGTGAGATTCATAGTTTCTGTGCACCGTACTGTGTATAAGGACGTCCTCTGTACAGTAACCTTAGTCTAGATGTCTCAGTACAGAGGTGACTGGATCGGAGTTGCAGCACTGAGGTCCATGATCTCTGTGCACTGTATTGTGTATAAGGACGTCCTCTGTACAGTAACTTCAATTTAGATGTCTCAGTACAGAGGTGACTAGATCAGAGTTGCTGTAGTGAGATTCATAGTTTGTGTGCACCGTACTGTGTATAAGGACGTCATCTGTACAGTAACTTCAGTATAGATGTCTCAGTACAGAGGTGACTAGATCAGAGTTGCTGTACTGAGATTCATAGTTTCTGTGCACTGTACTGTGTATAAGGACGTCCTCTGTACAGTAACTTCAGTCTAGTTGTCTCAGTACAGAGGTTACTAGATCAGAGTTGCTGTACTGAGATTCATAGTTTGTGTGCACTGTACTGTGTATAAGGACGTCCTCTGTACAGTAACTTCAGTTTAGATGTCTCAGTACAGAGGTGACTAGTTGGGAGTTGCTGTACTGAGATTCATAGTTTGTGTGCACCGTACTGTGTATAAGGACGTCCTCTGTACAGTAACCTCAATCTAGATGTCTCAGTACAGAGGTGACTAGATCAGAGTTGCTGCACTGAGGTCCATGATTTCTGTGCACTGTACTGTGTATAAGGACGTCCTCTATACAGTAACTTCAGTCTAGTTGTCTCAGTACAGAGGTAACTAGATCAGAGTTGCTGCAGTAAGGTTCATGATCTCTGTGCATTGTACTGTGTATAAGAATGTCCTCTGTATGGTAACCTCAATCTAGATGTCTCAGTACAGAGGTGACTAGATGGGAGTTGCTGTACTGAGATTCATAGTTTCTGTGCACTGTACTGTGTATAAGGACGTCCTCTGTACAGTAACTTCAGTCTAGTTGTCTTAGTACAGAGGTAACTAGATCAGAGTTGCTGTATTGAGGTCCATGATTTCTGTGCACTGTACTATGTATAAGGACGTCCTCTATACAGTAACTTCAGTCTAGATGTCTCAGTACAGAGGTGACTAGATCGGAGTTGCTGTACTGAGGTCCATGATTTCTGTGCACTGTACTGTGTATAAGAACGTCCTCTGTACAGTAACCTCAATCTAGATGTCTCAGTACAGAGGTGACTAGATCAGAGTTGCTGTACTGAGATTCAAAGTTTGTGTGCACCGTACTGTTTATAAGGACGTCCTCTGTACAGTAACTTCAGTATAGATGTCTCAGTACAGAGGTGACTAGATCAGAGTTGCTGTACTGAGGTCCATGATCTCTGTGCACTGTACTGTGTATAAGGACGTCCTCTGTACAGTAACTCCATTCTAGATGTCTCAGTACAGAGGTAACTAGATCAGAGTTGCTGTACTGAGATTCATAGTTTGTGTGCACCGTACTGTGTATAAGGACGTCCTCTGTACGGTAACTTCAATTTAGATGTCTCAGTACAGAGGTGACTAGATCAGAGTTGCTGCAGTAAGGTTCATGATCTCTGTGCACTGTACTGTGTATAAGGACGTCCTCTGTACAGTAACTTCAGTCTAGTTGTCTCAGTACAGAGGTAACTAGATCAGAGTTGCTGTACTGAGATTCCTAGTTTGTGTGCACCGCACTGTGTATAAGGACGTCCTCTGTACAGGTATTTCAGTATAGTTGTCTCAGTACAGAGGTAACTAGATCAGAGTTGCTGTACTGAGATTCATAGTTTGTGTGCACCGTCCTGTGTATGAGGACGTCCTCTGTACAGTAACCTCAATGTAGATGTCTCAGTACAGAGGTGACTAGATCAGAGTTGCTGCAGTAAGGTTCATGATTTCTGTGCACTGTACTGTGTATAAGGACTTCCTCTGTACAGTAACTTCAGTCTAGATGTCTCAGTACAGAGGTGACTAGATCAGAGTTGCTGTACTGAGATTCATAGTTTGTGTGCACTGTACTGTGTATAAGGACGTCCTCTGTACAGTAACTTCAGTCTTGATGTCTCAGTACAGAGGTGACTAGATCGGAGTTGCTGTACTGAGGTCCATGATCTCTGTGTACTGTACTGTGTATAAGGACATCCTCTGTACAGTAACTTCAGTCTATTTGTCTCAGTACAGAGGTAACTAGATCAGAGTTGCTGCACTGAGATTCATAGTTTGTGTGCACTGTACTGTGTATAAGGACGTCCTCTGTACAGTAACTTCAGTCTAGATGTCTCAGTACAGAGGTGACCAGATCAGAGTTGCTGTACTGAGATTCATAGTTTGTGTGCACTGTACTGTTTATAAGGACGTCCTCTGTACAGTAACTTCAATGTAGATGTCTCAGTACAGAGGTGACTAGATCAGAGTTGCAGCACTGAGGTCCATGATCTCTGTGCACTGTACTGTGTATAAGGACGTCCTCTGTACGGTAACTTCAATTTAGATGTCTCAGTACAGAGGTGACTAGATCAGAGTTGCTGTAGTGAGATTCATAGTTTGTGTGCACCGTACTGTGTATAAGGACGTCCTCTGTACAGTAACTTCAGTATAGATGTCTCAGTACAGAGGTGACTAGATCAGAGTTGCTGTACTGAGATTCATAGTTTCTGTGCACTGTACTGTGTATAAGGACGTCCTCTGTACAGTAACTTCAGTCTAGTTGTCTCAGTAGACATGTGACTAGATCAGAGTTGCTGTACTGAGATTCATAGTTTGTGTGCACTGTACTGTGTATAAGGACGTCCTCTGTACAGTAACTTCAGTCTAGTTATCTCAGTACAGAGGTTACTAGATCAGAGTTGCTGTACTGAGATTCATAGTTTGTGTGCACTGTACTGTGTATAAGGACGTCCTCTGTACAGTAACTTCAGTCTAGATGTCTCAGTACAGAGGTGACTAGTTGGGAGTTGCTGTACTGAGATTCATAGTTTGTGTGCACCGTACTGTGTATAAGGACGTCCTCTGTACAGTAACCTCAATCTAGATGTCTCAGTACAGAGGTGACTAGATCAGAGTTGCTGCACTGAGGTCCATGATTTCTGTGCACTGTACTGTGTATAAGGACGTCCTCTATACAGTAACTTCAGTCTAGTTGTCTCAGTACAGAGGTAACTAGATCAGAGTTGCTGCAGTAAGGTTCATGATCTCTGTGCATTGTACTGTGTATAAGAACGTCCTCTGTATGGTAACCTCAATCTAGATGTCTCAGTACAGAGGTGACTAGATGGGAGTTGCTGTACTGAGATTCATAGTTTCTGTGCACTGTACTGTGTATAAGGACGTCCTCTGTACAGTAACTTCAGTCTAGTTGTCTTAGTACAGAGGTAACTAGATCAGAGTTGCTGTACTGAGGTCCATGATTTCTGTGCACTGTACTATGTATAAGGACGTCCTCTATACAGTAACTTCAGTCTAGATGTCTCAGTACAGAGGTAACTAGTTCAGAGTTGCTGTACTGAGATTCATAGTTTGTGTGCACCGTACTGTGTATGAGGACGTCCTCTGTACAGTAACCTCAATCTAGATGTCTCAGTACAGAGGTGACTAGATCAGAGTTGCTGCAGTAAGGTTCATGATTTCTGTGCACTGTACTGTGTATAAGGACGTCCTCTGTACAGTAACTTCAGTCTAGATGTCTCAGTACAGAGGTGACTAGATCAGAGTTGCTGCAGTAAGGTTCATGATTTCTGTGCACTGTACTGTGTATAAGGACGTCCTCTGTACAGTAACTTCAGTCTAGATGTCTCAGTACAGAGGTGACTAGATCGGAGTTGCTGTACTGAGGTCCATGATCTCTGTGTACTGTACTGTGTATAAGGACATCCTCTGTACAGTAACTTCAGTCTATTTGTCTCAGTACATAGGTAAGTAGATCAGAGTTGCTGTACTGAGATTCATAGTTTGTGTGCACTTTACTGTGTATAAGGACGTCCTCTGTACAGTAACTTCAATCTAGATGTCTCAGTACAGAGGTGACTAGATCGGAGTTGCTGTACTGAGGTCTATGATATCTGTGCACTGTACTGTGTATATGGACGTCCTCTGTACAGTAACTTCAGTATATTTGTCTCAGTACAGAGGTAACTAGATCAGAGTTGCTGTACTGAGATTCATAGTTTGTGTGCACCCTACTGTGTATAAGGACGTCCTCTGTACAGTAACTTCAGTCTAGATGTCTCAGTACAGAGGTGACTAGATCGGAGTTGCTGTACTGAGGTCCATGATCTCTGTGCACCGTACTGTGTATAAGGACGTCCTCTGTACAGTAACTTCAGTCTAGATGTCTCAGTACAGAGGTGACTAGATCAGAGTTGCTGTACTGAGATTCATAGTTTGTGTGCACCCTACTGTGTATAAGGACGTCCTTTGTACATTAACCTCATTCTAGATGTCTCAGTACAGAGGTGACTAGATCGGAGTTGCTGTACTGAGGTCCATGATCTCTGTGCACCGTACTGTGTATAAGGACGTCCTCTGTACAGTAACCTCAATTTAGATGTCTCAGTACAGAGGTGACTAGATCAGATTTGCTGCAGAAAGGTCCATGATCTCTGTGCACTGTACTGTGTATAAGGACGTCCTCTGTACAGTAACTTCAGTCTAGATGTCTCAGTACAGAGGTGACTAGATCAGAATTGCTGTACTGAGATTCATAGTTTGTGTGCACTGTACTGTGTATAAGGACGTCCTCTGTACAGTAACTTCAATTTAGATGTCTCAGTACAGAGGTGACTAGATCAGAGTTGCAGCACTGAGGTCCATGATCTCTGTGCACTGTACTGTGTATAAGGACGTCCTCTGTACGGTAACTTCAATTTAGATGTCTCAGTACAGAGGTGACTAGATCAGAATTGCTGTACTGAGATTCATAGTTTCTGTGCACTGTACTGTGTATAAGGACGTCCTCTGTACAGTAACTTCAGTCTAGTTGTCTCAGTACACATGTGACTAGATCAGAGTTGCTGTACTGAGATTCATAGTTTGTGTGCACTGTACTGTGTATAAGGACGTCCTCTGTACAGTAACTTCAGTCTAGTTGTCTCAGTACAGAGGTTACTAGATCAGAGTTGCTGTACTGAGATTCATAGTTTGTGTGCACTGTACTGTGTATAAGGACGTCCTCTGTACAATAACTTCAGTCTAGATGTCTCAGTACAGAGGTGACTAGATCAGAGTTGCTGCACTGAGGTCCATGATTTCTGTGCACTGTACTGTGTATAAGGACGTCCTCTATACAGTACCTTCAGTCTAGTTGTCTCAGTACAGAGGTAACTAGATCAGAGTTGCTGCAGTAGGGTTCATGATCTCTGTGCATTGTACTGTGTATAAGAACGTCCTCTGTATGGTAACCTCAATCTAGATGTCTCAGTACAGAGGTGACTAGATGGGAGTTGCTGTACTGAGATTCATAGTTTGTGTGCACTGTACTGTGTATAAGGACGTCCTCTGTACAGTAACTTCAGTCTAGTTGTCTTAGTACAGAGGTAACTAGATCAGAGTTGCTGTACTGAGGTCCATGATTTCTGTGCACTGTACTATGTATAAGGACGTCCTCTATACAGTAACTTCAGTCTAGATGTCTCAGTACAGAGGTGACTAGATTGGAGTTGCTATACTGAGGTCCATGATTTCTGTGCACTCTACTGTGTATAAGGACGTCCTCTGTACAGTAACCTCAATCTAGATGTCTCAGTACAGAGGTGACTAGATCAGAGTTGCTGTACTGAGATTCATAGTTTGTGTGCACCGTACTGTGTATAAGGACGTCCTCTGTACAGTAACTCCATTCTAGATGTCTCAGTACAGAGGTAACTAGATCAGAGTTGCTGTACTGAGATTCCTAGTTTGTGTGCACCGTACTGTGCATAAGGACGTCCTCTGTACGGTAACTTCAATTTAGATATCTCAGTACAGAGGTGACTAGATCAGAGTTGCTGTAGTGAGATTCATAGTTTGTGTGCACCGTACTGTGTATAAGGACGTCCTCTGTACAGTAACTTCAGTCTAGATGTCTCAGTACAGAGGTGACTAGATCAGAGTTGCTGTACTGAGATTCATAGTTTGTGTGCACAGTACTGTGTATAAGGACGTCCTTTGTACAGTAACTTCAGTCTAGTTGTCTCAGTACAGAAGTGACTAGATCAGAGTTGCTGTACTGATATTCATAGTTTGTGTGCACCGTACTGTGTATAAGGACGTCCTCTGTACAGTAACTTCAGTCTAGATGTCTCAGTACAGAGGTGACTAGATCAGAGTTGCTGTACTGAGATTTATAGTTTGTGTGCACCGTACTGTGTATAAGGACGTCCTCTGTACAGTAACTTCAGTCTAGATGTCTCAGTACAGAGGTGACTAGATCAGAGTTGCTGTACTGATATTCATAGTTTGTGTGCACCGTACTGTGTATAAGGACGTCCTCTGTACAGTAACTTCAGTATAGATGTCTCAGTACAGAGGTGACTAGATCAGAGTTGCTGTACTGAGATTCATAGTTTGTGTGCACTGTACTGTGTATAAGGACGTCCTCTGTACAGTAACTTCAGTCTAGATGTCTCAGTACAGAGGTGACTAGATCAGAGTTGCTGTACTGAGATTCATAGTTTGTGTGCACTGTACTGTGTATAAGGACGTCCTTTGTACAGTAACTTCAGTCTAGTTGTCTCAGTACAGAAGTGACTAGATCAGAGTTGCTGCAGTAAGGTTCATGATTTCTGTGCACTGTACTGTGTATAAGGACGTCCTCTGTACAGTAACTTCAGTCTAGATGTCTCAGTACAGAGGTGACTAGATCAGAGTTGCTGCAGTAAGGTTCATGATTTCTGTGCACTGTACTGTGTATAAGGACGTCCTCTGTACAGTAACTTCAGTCTAGATGTCTCAGTACAGAGGTTACTAGATCGGAGTTGCTGTACTGAGGTCCATGATCTCTGTGTACTGTACTGTGTATAAGGACGTCCTCTGTACAGTAACTTCAGTCTATTTGTCTCAGTACAGAGGTAACTAGATCAGAGATGCTGTACTGAGATTCATAGTTTGTGTGCACTGTACTGTGTATAAGGACGTCCTCTGTACAGTAACTTCAATCTAGATGTCTCAGTACAGAGGTGACTAGATCGGAGTTGCTGTACTGAGGTCCATGATCTCTGTGCACTGTACTGTGTATAAGGACGTCCTCTGTACAGTAACTTCAGTCTATTTGTCTCAGTACAGAGGTAACTAGATCAGAGTTGCTGTACTGAGATTCATAGTTTGTGTGCACCCTACTGTGTATAAGGACGTCCTCTGTACAGTAACTTCAGTCTAGATGTCTCAGTACAGAGGTGACTAGATCGGAGTTGCTGTACTGAGGTCCATGATCTCTGTGCACCGTACTGTGTATAAGGACGTCCTCTGTACAGTAACTTCAGTCTAGATGTCTCAGTACAGAGGTGACTAGATCAGAGTTGCTGTACTGAGATTCATAGTTTGTGTGCACCCTACTGTGTATAAGGACGTCCTCTGTACATTAACCTCATTCTAGATGTCTCAGTACAGAGGTGACTAGATCGGAGTTGCTGTACTGAGGTCCATGATCTCTGTGCACCGTACTGTGTATAAGGACGTCCTCTGTACAGTAACCTCAATTTAGATGTCTCAGTACAGAGGTGACTAGATCAGATTTGCTGCAGAAAGGTCCATGATCTCTGTGCACTGTACTGTGTATAAGGACGTCCTCTGTACAGTAACTTCAGTCTAGATGTCTCAGTACAGAGGTGACTAGATCAGAGTTGCTGTACTGAGATTCATAGTTTGTGTGCACTGTACTGTGTATAAGGATGTCCTCTGTACAGTAACTTCAGTATAGATGTCTCAGTACAGAGGTGACTAGATCAGAGTTGCTGTACTGAGATTCATAGTTTCTGTGCACTGTACTGTGTATAAGGACGTCCTCTGTACAGTAACTTCAGTCTAGTTGTCTCAGTACAGAGGTGACTAGATCAGAGTTGCTGTACTGAGATTCATAGTTTTTGTGTACTGTACTGTGTATAAGGACGTCCTCTGTACAGTAACTTCAGTCTAGATGTCTCAGTACAGAGGTGACTAGTTGGGAGTTGCTGTACTGAGATTCATAGTTTGTGTGCACCGTACTGTGTATAAGGACGTCCTCTGTACAGTAACCTCAATCTAGATGTCTCAGTACAGAGGTGACTAGATCAGAGTTGCTGTACTGAGATTCATAGTTTGTGTGCACTGTTCTGTGTATAAGGACGTCCTCTGTACAGTAACTTCAGTATAGATGTCTCAGTACAGAGGTGACTAGATCGGAGTTGCAGCACTGAGGTCCATGATCTCTGTGTACTGTACTGTGTATAAGGACGTCCTCTGTACGGTAACTTCAATTTAGATGTCTCAGTACAGAGGTGACTAGATCAGAGTTGCTGTAGTGAGATTCATAGTTTGTGTGCACCGTACTGTGTATAAGGACGTCCTCTGTACAGTAACTTCAGTCTAGTTGTCTCAGTACAGAGGTGACTAGATCAGAGTTGCTGTACTGAGATTCCTAGTTTGTGTGCACTGTACTGTGTATAAGGACGTCCTCTGTACAGTAACTTCAGTCTAGTTGTCTCATTACAGAGGTGACTAGATCAGAGTTGCTGCAGTAAGGTTCATGATCTCTGTGCACTGTACTGTGTATAAGGAAGTCCTCTGTACAGTAACTTCAGTCTAGATGTCTCAGTACAGAGGTGACTAGATGGGAGTTGCTGTACTGAGATTCATAGTTTGTGTGCACCGTACTGTGTATAAGGACGTCCTCTGTACAGTAACTTCAGTCTAGTTGTCTCAGTACAGAGGTGACTAGATCGGAGTTGCTGTACTGATATTCATAGTTTGTGTGCACTGTACTGTGTATAAGGACGTCCTCTGTACAGTAACTTCAATCTAGATGTCTCAGTACAGAGGTGACTAGATCAGAGTTGCTGCAGTAAGGTCCATGATTTCTGTGCACTGTACTGTGTATAAGGATGTCCTCTGTACAGTAACTTCAGTCTAGTTGTCTCAGTACAGAGGTGACTAGATCAGAGTTGCTGCAATAAGGTTCATGATCTCTGTGCACTGTCCTGTGTATAAGGAAGTCCTCTGTACAGTAACTTCAGTCTAGATGTCTCAGTACAGAGGTGACTAGATCAGAGTTGCTGTACTGAGATTCATAGTTTGTGTACACTGTACTGTGTATAAGGACGTCCTCTGTACAGTAACTTCAGTCTAGATGTCTCAGTACAGAGGTGACTAGATGGGAGTTGCTGTACTGAGATTCATAGTTTGTGTGCACCGTACTGTGTAAAAGGACGTCCTCTGTACAGTAACTTCAGTCTAGTTGTCTCAGTACAGAGGTGACTAGATCGGAGTTGCTGTACTGATATTCATAGTTTGTGTGCACTGTACTGTGTATAAGGACGTCCTCTGTACAGTAACTTCAATCTAGATGTCTCAGTACAGAGGTGACTAGATCAGAGTTGCTGCAGTAAGGTCCATGATTTCTGTGCACTGTACTGTGTATAAGGATGTCCTCTGTACAGTAACTTCAGTCTAGTTGTCTCAGTACAGAGGTAACTAGATCAGAGTTGCTGTACTGAGATTCATAGTTTGTGTGCACCGTACTGTGTATAAGGACGTCCTCTGTACAGTAACTTCAGTCTAGTTGTCTCAGTACAGAGGTGACTAGATCGGAGTTGCTGTACTGATATTCATAGTTTGTGTGCACTGTACTGTGTATAAGGACGTCCTCTGTACAGTAACCACAATCTAGATGTCTCAGTACAGAGGTGACTAGATCGGAGTTGCTGTACTGAGGTCCATGATCTCTGTGTACTGTACTGTGTATAAGGACGTCCTCTGTACAGTAACTTCAGTCTATTTGTCTCAGTACAGAGGTGACTAGATCAGAGTTGCTGTACTGAGATTCATAGTTTGTGTGCACTGCAGGATAGGATTAGATACACAGCTCAGTAGACAGTATCACACAGGATAGGATTAGATACACAGCTCAGCAGACAGTATCACACAGTTGAGGATTAGATACATCGCTCAGCAGACATTATCACACAGGAGAGGATTAGATACACAGCATAGGATTAGATACACAGCTCAGCAGACAGTATCACACAGGAGAGGATTAGATACACAGCTCAGCAGACAGTATCACACAGGAGAGGATTAGATACACAGCTCAGCAGACTGTATCACACATGAGAGGATTAGATACACAGCTCAGCACACAGTATCTCACAGGAGAAGATTAGATACACGGCTCAGCAGACAGTATCTCACAGGAGAGGATTAGATACACGGCTCAGCAGACAGTATCACACAGGAGAGGATTAGATACACAGCTCAGCAGACAGTATTGCAGAGGATAGGATTAGATACACAGCTCAGCAGACGGTATCACACAGGACAGGATTAGATACACTGCTCAGCAGACGGTATCACACAGAATAGGATTAGATACACAGCTCAGCAGACAGTATCACACAGGAGAGGATTAGATACACGGTTCAGCAGACAGTATCACACAGGGTAGGATTAGATACATTGCTCAGCAGACAGTATCACACAGTAAAGGATTAGATACACAGCTCAGCAGACAGTATCACACAGGACAGGATTAGATACACAGCTCAGCAGACAGTATCACACAGGATAGGTTTAGATACACAGCTCAGAAGACAGTATCACACAGGAGAGGATTAGATACACTGCTCAGCAGACGGTATCACACAGAATAGGATTAGATACACAGCTCAGCAGACAGTATCACACAGAAGAGGATTAAATACACAGCTCAACAGACAGTATCACACAGGACAGGATTTGATGCATAGCTCAGCAGACGGTATCACACATGAGAGGATTAGATACACAGCTCAGCAGACAGTATCACACAGGAGGGGATTAGATACACAGCTCAGCAGACAGTATCACACATGGGAGGATTAGATATACAGCTCAGCAGACAATATCACACAGGAGAGGATTAGATACACAGCTCAGCAGACAGTATCACACAGGAGAGGATTAGATACACAGCTCAGCAGACAGTATCACACAGGATAGGATTAGATACACAGCTCAGCAGACAGTATCACACAGGAGAAGATTAGATACACAGCTCAGCAGACAGTATCACACAGGGAAGGATTAGAGATACAGCTCAGCTGACAGTATCTCACAGGATAGGATTAGATACACAGCTCAGCAGACAGTATCACACAGGAGAGGATAAGATACACTGGTCAGCAGACAGTATCACACAGGAGAGGATTAGATACACAGCTCAGCAGACAGTATCACACAGCATAGGATTAGTTACACGGCTCAGCAGACAGTATCACACAGTAAAAGATTAGATACACTGCTCAGCAGACAGTATCACACAGCATAGGATTAGATACACAGCTCAGCAGACAGTATCGCACAGGAGACGATTAGATACACGGCTCTGCAGACAGTATCGCACAGGAGAGGATTAGATACACGGCTCTGCAGACAGTATCACACTGGGGAGGATTAGATACACAGCTCAGCAGACAGTATCACACAGGAGAGGATTAGATACACAGCTCAGCAGACAGCATCACACAGGAGAGGATTAGATACATGACTCAGCAGACGGTATCACACAGGAGAGGATTAGATACACAGCTCAGCAGACAGTATCACACAGGAGAGGATTAGATACATGACTCAGCAGACAGTATCACACAGGAGAGGATTAGATACACAGCTCAGCAGACAGTATCACACAGGAGAGGATTAGATACACGGCTCAGCAGATAGTATCACACTGGGGAGGATTAGATACACGGCTCAGCAGATAGTATCACACTGGGGAGGATTAGATACACGGCTCAGCAGATAGTATCACACTGGGGAGGATTAGATACACAGCTCAGCAGACAGTATCACACAGTAGAGGATTAGATACTTGGCTCAGCAGACAGTATCACACAGGAGAGGATTAGATACACAGCTCAGCAGACAGTATCGCACAGGAGAGGATTAGATACACCGCTCAGCAGACAGTATCACACAGGATAGGATTAGATACACGGCTCAGCAGACAGTATCACACAGGAGAGGATTAGATACACCGCTCAGCAGACAGTATCACACAGGATAGGATTAGATACACATCTCAGCAGACAGTGTCACACAGGATAGGATTAGATACACATCTCAGCAGACAGTATTACACAGGAGAGGATTAGATACACAGCATAGGATTAGATACACAGCTCAGCAGACAGTATCACACAGCATAGGATTAGATACACAGCTCAGCAGACAGTATCACACAGGAGAGGATTAGATACACAGCTCAGCAGACAGTATCACACAGGAGAGGATTAGATACATGGCTCAGCAGACATTATCACACAGGAGAGGATTAGATACACAGCATAGGATTAGATACACAGCTCAGCAGACAGTATCACACAGGAGAGGATTAGATACACAGCTCAGCAGACAGTGTCACACAGGAGAGGATTAGATACACAGCTCAGCAGACAGTATCACACAGGAGGGGATTAGATACACAGCTCAGCAGACAGTATCACACAGGAGGGGATTAGATACACAGCTCAGCAGACAGTATCACACAGGATAAGATTAGATACACTGCTCAGCAGACGGTATCACACAGCATAGGATTAGATACACAGCTCAGCACACAGTATCTCACAGGAGAAGATTAGATACACAGCTCAGCAGACAGTATCACACAGGAGAAGATTAGATACACAGCTCAGCAGATAGTATCACACAGGAGAGGATTAGATACACAGCTCAGCAGACAGTATCACACAGGAGAGGATTAGATACACAGCTCAGCAGACAGTATCACACAGGATAAGATTAGATACACTGCTCAGCAGACGGTATCACACAGCATAGGATTAGATACACAGCTCAGCACACAGTATCTCACAGGAGAAGATTAGATACACGGCTCAGCAGACAGTATCACACAGGAGAAGATTAGATACACAGCTCAGCAGACAGTATCACACAGGAGAGGATTAGATACACAGCTCAGCAGACAGTATCACACAGGAGAGGATTAGATACACCGCTCAGCAGACAGTATCACACAGGATAGGATTAGATACACGGCTCAGCAGACAGTATCACACAGGAGAGGATTAGATACACCGCTCAGCAGACAGTATCACACAGGATAGGATTAGATACACATCTCAGCAGACAGTATCACACAGGATAGGATTAGATACACATCTCAGCAGACAGTATTACACAGGAGAGGATTAGATACACAGCATAGGATTAGATACACAGCTCAGCAGACAGTATCACACAGCATAGGATTAGATACACAGCTCAGCAGACAGTATCACACAGGAGAGGATAAGATACACAGCTCAGCAGACAGTATCACACAGGAGAGGATTAGATACATGGCTCAGCAGACATTATCACACAGGAGAGGATTAGATACACAGCATAGGATTAGATACACAGCTCAGCAGACAGTATCACACAGGAGAGGATTAGATACACAGCTCAGCAGACAGTGTCACACAGGAGAGGATTAGATACACAGCTCAGCAGACAGTATCACACAGGAGGGGATTAGATACACAGCTCAGCAGACAGTATCAAACAGGAGGGGATTAGATACACAGCTCAGCAGACAGTATCACACAGGATAAGATTAGATACACTGCTCAGCAGACGGTATCACACAGCATAGGATTAGATACACAGCTCAGCACACAGTATCTCACAGGAGAAGATTAGATACACAGCTCAGCAGACAGTATCACACAGCATAGGATTAGATACACAGCTCAGCAGACAGTATCGCACAGGAGACGATTAGATACACGGCTCTGCAGACAGTATCGCACAGGAGAGGATTAGATACACGGCTCTGCAGACAGTATCACACTGGGGAGGATTAGATACACAGCTCAGCAGACAGTATCACACAGGAGAGGATTAGATACATGACTCAGCAGACGGTATCACACAGGAGAGGATTAGATACACAGCTCAGCAGACAGTATCACACAGGAGAGGATTAGATACACAGCTCAGCAGACAGCATCACACAGGAGAGGATTAGATACATGACTCAGCAGACGGTATCACACAGGAGAGGATTAGATACACAGCTCAGCAGACAGTATCACACAGGAGAGGATTAGATACATGACTCAGCAGACAGTATCACACAGGAGAGGATTAGATACACAGCTCAGCAGACAGTATCACACAGGAGAGGATTAGATACACAGCTCAGCAGACAGTATCACACAGGAGAGGATTAGATACACGGCTCAGCAGATAGTATCACACTGGGGAGGATTAGATACACGGCTCAGCAGATAGTATCACACTGGGGAGGATTAGATACACGGCTCAGCAGATAGTATCACACTGGGGAGGATTAGATACACAGCTCAGCAGACAGTATCACACAGTAGAGGATTAGATACTTGGCTCAGCAGACAGTATCACACAGGAGAGGATTAGATACACAGCTCAGCAGACAGTATCGCACAGGAGAGGATTAGATACACCGCTCAGCAGACAGTATCACACAGGATAGGATTAGATACACGGCTCAGCAGACAGTATCACACAGGAGAGGATTAGATACACCGCTCAGCAGACAGTATCACACAGGATAGGATTAGATACACATCTCAGCAGACAGTATCACACAGGATAGGATTAGATACACATCTCAGCAGACAGTATCACACAGGAGAGGATTAGATACACCGCTCAGCAGACAGTATCACACAGGATAGGATTAGATACACATCTCAGCAGACAGTATCACACAGGATAGGATTAGATACACATCTCAGCAGACAGTATCACACAGGATAGGATTAGATACACATCTCAGCAGACAGTATTACACAGCATAGGATTAGATACACAGCTCAGCAGACAGTATCACACAGCATAGGATTAGATACACAGCTCAGCAGACAGTATCACACAGGAGAGGATTAGATACACAGCTCAGCAGACAGTATCACACAGGAGAGGATTAGATACATGGCTCAGCAGACATTATCACACAGGAGAGGATTAGATACACAGCATAGGATTAGATACACAGCTCAGCAGACAGTATCACACAGGAGAGGATTAGATACACAGCTCAGCAGACAGTATCACACAGGACAGGATTAGATACACAGCTCAGCAGACAGTGTCACACAGGAGAGGATTAGATACACAGCTCAGCTGACAGTATCACACAGGAGGGGATTAGATACACAGCTCAGCAGACAGTATCACACAGGAGGGGATTAGATACACAGCTCAGCAGACAGTATCACACAGGATAAGATTAGATACACTGCTCAGCAGACGGTATCACACAGCATAGGATTAGATACACAGCTCAGCACACAGTATCTCACAGGAGAAGATTAGATACACAGCTCAGCAGACAGTATCACACAGGAGAAGATTAGATACACAGCTCAGCAGATAGTATCACACAGGAGAGGATTAGATACACAGCTCAGCAGACAGTATCACACAGGAGAGGATTAGATACACAGCTCAGCAGACAGTATCACACAGGATAAGATTAGATACACTGCTCAGCAGACGGTATCACACAGCATAGGATTAGATACACAGCTCAGCACACAGTATCTCACAGGAGAAGATTAGATACACGGCTCAGCAGACAGTATCACACAGGAGAAGATTAGATACACAGCTCAGCAGACAGTATCACACAGGAGAGGATTAGATACACAGCTCAGCAGACAGTATCACACAGGAGAGGATTAGATACACCGCTCAGCAGACAGTATCACACAGGATAGGATTAGATACACGGCTCAGCAGACAGTATCACACAGGAGAGGATTAGATACACCGCTCAGCAGACAGTATCACACAGGATAGGATTAGATACACATCTCAGCAGACAGTATCACACAGGATAGGATTAGATACACATCTCAGCAGACAGTATTACACAGGAGAGGATTAGATACACAGCATAGGATTAGATACACAGCTCAGCAGACAGTATCACACAGCATAGGATTAGATACACAGCTCAGCAGACAGTATCACACAGGAGAGGATTAGATACACAGCTCAGCAGACAGTATCACACAGGAGAGGATTAGATACATGGCTCAGCAGACATTATCACACAGGAGAGGATTAGATACACAGCATAGGATTAGATACACAGCTCAGCAGACAGTATCACACAGGAGAGGATTAGATACACAGCTCAGCAGACAGTGTCACACAGGAGAGGATTAGATACACAGCTCAGCAGACAGTATCACACAGGAGGGGATTAGATACACAGCTCAGCAGACAGTATCACACAGGAGGGGATTAGATACACAGCTCAGCAGACAGTATCACACAGGATAAGATTAGATACACTGCTCAGCAGACGGTATCACACAGCATAGGATTAGATACACAGCTCAGCACACAGTATCTCACAGGAGAAGATTAGATACACAGCTCAGCAGACAGTATCACACAGGAGAAGATTAGATACACAGCTCAGCAGATAGTATCACACAGGAGAGGATTAGATACACAGCTCAGCAGACAGTATCACACAGGAGAGGATTAGATACACAGCTCAGCAGACAGTATCACACAGGATAAGATTAGATACACTGCTCAGCAGACGGTATCACACAGCATAGGATTAGATACACAGCTCAGCACACAGTATCTCACAGGAGAAGATTAGATACACGGCTCAGCAGACAGTATCACACAGGAGAAGATTAGATACACAGCTCAGCAGACAGTATCACACAGGAGAGGATTAGATACACAGCTCAGCAGACAGTATCACACAGGAGAGGATTAGATACACAGCTCAGCAGACAGTATCACACAGGAGAAGATTAGATACACAGCTCAGCAGACAGTATCACACAGGAGAGGATTAGATACACAGCTCAGCAGACAGTATCACACAGGAGGGGATTAGATACACAGCTCAGCAGACAGTATCACACAGGATAAGATTAGATACATAGCTCAGCAGACGGTATCACACATGATAGGATTAGATACACAGCTCAGCACACAGTATCTCACAGGAGAAGATTAGATACACGGCTCAGCAGACAGTATCTCACAGGAGAGAATTAGATACATGACTCAGAAGACAGTATCACACAGGAGAGGATTAGATACACGGCTCAGCAGACAGTATCACACAGGAGAGGATTAGATACACAGCTCAGCAGACAGTATTGCAGAGGATAGGATTAGATACACAGCTCAGCAGACGGTATCACACAGGACAGGATTAGATACACTGCTCAGCAGACGGTATCACACAGAATAGGATTAGATACACAGCTCAGCAGACAGTATCACACAGGATAGGATTAGATAAACTGCTCATCAGACAGTATCACACAGGAGAGGATTAGATACACAGCTCAGCAGACAGTATCACACAGGATAGGATTAGATACACAGCTCAGCAGACAGTATCACACAGTTGAGGATTAGATACATCGCTCAGCAGACATTATCACACAGGAGAGGATTAGATACACAGCATAGGATTAGATACACAGCTCAGCAGACAGTATCACACAGGAGAGGATTAGATACACAGCTCAGCAGACAGTATCACACAGGAGAGCATTAGATACACAGCTCAGCAGACGGTATCACACATGAGAGGATTAGATACACAGCTCAGCACACAGTATCTCACAGGAGAAGATTAGATACACGGCTCAGCAGACAGTATCTCACAGGAGAGAATTAGATACATGACTCAGCAGACAGTATCACACAGGAGAGGATTAGATACACGGCTCAGCAGACAGTATCACACAGGAGAGGATTAGATACACAGCTCAGCAGACAGTATTGCAGAGGATAGGATTAGATACACAGCTCAGCAGACGGTATCACACAGGACAGGATTAGATACACTGCTCAGCAGACGGTATCACACAGAATAGGATTAGATACACAGCTCAGCAGACAGTATCACACAGGAGAGGATTAGATACACGGTTCAGCAGACAGTATCACACAGGGTAGGATTAGATACATTGCTCAGCAGACAGTATCACACAGTAAAGGATTAGATACACAGCTCAGCAGACAGTATCACACAGGACAGGATTAGATACACAGCTCAGCAGACAGTATCACACAGGATAGGTTTAGATACACAGCTCAGAAGACAGTATCACACAGCATAGGATTAGTTACACGGCTCAGCAGACAGTATCACACAGTAAAAGATTAGATACACTGCTCAGCAGACAGTATCACACAGCATAGGATTAGATACACAGCTCAGCAGACAGTATCGCACAGGAGACGATTAGATACACGGCTCTGCAGACAGTATCGCACAGGAGAGGATTAGATACACGGCTCTGCAGACAGTATCACACTGGGGAGGATTAGATACACAGCTCAGCAGACAGTATCACACAGGAGAGGATTAGATACACAGCTCAGCAGACAGCATCACACAGGAGAGGATTAGATACATGACTCAGCAGACGGTATCACACAGGAGAGGATTAGATACACAGCTCAGCAGACAGTATCACACAGGAGAGGATTAGAAACATGACTCAGCAGACAGTATCACACAGGAGAGGATTAGATACACAGCTCAGCAGACAGTATCACACAGGAGAGGATTAGATACACGGCTCAGCAGATAGTATCACACTGGGGAGGATTAGATACACGGCTCAGCAGATAGTATCACACTGGGGAGGATTAGATACACGGCTCAGCAGATAGTATCACACTGGGGAGGATTAGATACACAGCTCAGCAGACAGTATCACACAGTAGAGGATTAGATACTTGGCTCAGCAGACAGTATCACACAGGAGAGGGTTAGATACACAGCTCAGCAGACAGTATCGCACAGGAGAGGATTAGATACACCGCTCAGCAGACAGTATCACACAGGATAGGATTAGATACACGGCTCAGCAGACAGTATCACACAGGAGAGGATTAGATACACCGCTCAGCAGACAGTATCACACAGGATAGGATTAGATACACATCTCAGCAGACAGTATCACACAGGATAGGATTAGATACACATCTCAGCAGACAGTATTACACAGGAGAGGATTAGATACACAGCATAGGATTAGATACACAGCTCAGCAGACAGTATCACACAGCATAGGATTAGATACACAGCTCAGCAGACAGTATCACACAGGAGAGGATTAGATACACAGCTCAGCAGACAGTATCACACAGGAGAGGATTAGATACATGGCTCAGCAGACATTATCACACAGGAGAGGATTAGATACACAGCATAGGATTAGATACACAGCTCAGCAGACAGTATCACACAGGAGAGGATTAGATACACAGATCAGCAGACAGTGTCACACAGGAGAGGATTAGATACACAGCTCAGCAGACAGTATCACACAGGAGGGGATTAGATACACAGCTCAGCAGACAGTATCACACAGGAGGGGATTAGATACACAGCTCAGCAGACAGTATCACACAGGATAAGATTAGATACACTGCTCAGCAGACGGTATCACACAGCATAGGATTAGATACACAGCTCAGCACACAGTATCTCACAGGAGAAGATTAGATACACAGCTCAGCAGACAGTATCACACAGGAGAAGATTAGATACACAGCTCAGCAGATAGTATCACACAGGAGAGGATTAGATACACAGCTCAGCAGACAGTATCACACAGGAGAGGATTAGATACACAGCTCAGCAGACAGTATCACACAGGATAAGATTAGATACACTGCTCAGCAGACGGTATCACACAGCATAGGATTAGATACACAGCTCAGCACACAGTATCTCACAGGAGAAGATTAGATACACGGCTCAGCAGACAGTATCACACAGGAGAAGATTAGATACACAGCTCAGCAGACAGTATCACACAGGAGAGGATTAGATACACAGCTCAGCAGACAGTATCACACAGGAGAGGATTAGATACACCGCTCAGCAGACAGTATCACACAGGATAGGATTAGATACACGGCTCAGCAGACAGTATCACACAGGAGAGGATTAGATACACCGCTCAGCAGACAGTATCACACAGGATAGGATTAGATACACATCTCAGCAGACAGTATCACACAGGATAGGATTAGATACACATCTCAGCAGACAGTATTACACAGGAGAGGATTAGATACACAGCATATGATTAGATACACAGCTCAGCAGACAGTATCACACAGCATAGGATTAGATACACAGCTCAGCAGACAGTATCACACAGGAGAGGATAAGATACACAGCTCAGCAGACAGTATCACACAGGAGAGGATTAGATACATGGCTCAGCAGACATTATCACACAGGAGAGGATTAGATACACAGCATAGGATTAGATACACAGCTCAGCAGACAGTATCACACAGGAGAGGATTAGATACACAGCTCAGCAGACAGTGTCACACAGGAGAGGATTAGATACACAGCTCAGCAGACAGTATCACACAGGAGGGGATTAGATACACAGCTCAGCAGACAGTATCAAACAGGAGGGGATTAGATACACAGCTCAGCAGACAGTATCACACAGGATAAGATTAGATACACTGCTCAGCAGACGGTATCACACAGCATAGGATTAGATACACAGCTCAGCACACAGTATCTCACAGGAGAAGATTAGATACACAGCTCAGCAGACAGTATCACACAGCATAGGATTAGATACACAGCTCAGCAGACAGTATCGCACAGGAGACGATTAGATACACGGCTCTGCAGACAGTATCGCACAGGATAGGATTAGATACACGGCTCTGCAGACAGTATCACACTGGGGAGGATTAGATACACAGCTCAGCAGACAGTATCACACAGGAGAGGATTAGATACATGACTCAGCAGACGGTATCACACAGGAGAGGATTAGATACACAGCTCAGCAGACAGTATCACACAGGAGAGGATTAGATACACAGCTCAGCAGACAGCATCACACAGGAGAGGATTAGATACATGACTCAGCAGACGGTATCACACAGGAGAGGATTAGATACACAGCTCAGCAGACAGTATCACACAGGAGAGGATTAGATACATGACTCAGCAGACAGTATCACACAGGAGAGGATTAGATACACAGCTCAGCAGACAGTATCACACAGGAGAGGATTAGATACACAGCTCAGCAGACAGTATCACACAGGAGAGGATTAGATACACGGCTCAGCAGATAGTATCACACTGGGGAGGATTAGATACACGGCTCAGCAGATAGTATCACACTGGGGAGGATTAGATACACGGCTCAGCAGATAGTATCACACTGGGGAGGATTAGATACACAGCTCAGCAGACAGTATCACACAGTAGAGGATTAGATACTTGGCTCAGCAGACAGTATCACACAGGAGAGGATTAGATACACAGCTCAGCAGACAGTATCGCACAGGAGAGGATTAGATACACCGCTCAGCAGACAGTATCACACAGGATAGGATTAGATACACGGCTCAGCAGACAGTATCACACAGGAGAGGATTAGATATACCGCTCAGCAGACAGTATCACACAGGATAGGATTAGATACACATCTCAGCAGACAGTATCACACAGGATAGGATTAGATACACATCTCAGCAGACAGTATCACACAGGAGAGGATTAGATACACCGCTCAGCAGACAGTATCACACAGGATAGGATTAGATACACATCTCAGCAGACAGTATCACACAGGATAGGATTAGATACACATCTCAGCAGACAGTATCACACAGGATAGGATTAGATACACATCTCAGCAGACAGTATTACACAGCATAGGATTAGATACACAGCTCAGCAGACAGTATCACACAGCATAGGATTAGATACACAGCTCAGCAGACAGTATCACACAGGAGAGGATTAGATACACAGCTCAGCAGACAGTATCACACAGGAGAGGATTAGATACATGGCTCAGCAGACATTATCACACAGGAGAGGATTAGATACACAGCATAGGATTAGATACACAGCTCAGCAGACAGTATCACACAGGAGAGGATTAGATACACAGCTCAGCAGACAGTGTCACACAGGAGAGGATTAGATACACAGCTCAGCAGACAGTATCACACAGGAGGGGATTAGATACACAGCTCAGCAGACAGTATCACACAGGAGGGGATTAGATACACAGCTCAGCAGACAGTATCACACAGGATAAGATTAGATACACTGCTCAGCAGACGGTATCACACAGCATAGGATTAGATACACAGCTCAGCACACAGTATCTCACAGGAGAAGATTAGATACACGGCTCAGCAGACAGTATCACACAGGAGAAGATTAGATACACAGCTCAGCAGACAGTATCACACAGGAGAGGATTAGATACACAGCTCAGCAGACAGTATCACACAGGAGAGGATTAGATACACAGCTCAGCAGACAGTATCACACAGGAGAAGATTAGATACACAGCTCAGCAGACAGTATCACACAGGAGAGGATTAGATACACAGCTCAGCAGACAGTATCACACAGGAGGGGATTAGATACACAGCTCAGCAGACAGTATCACACAGGATAAGATTAGATACATAGCTCAGCAGACGGTATCACACATGATAGGATTAGATACACAGCTCAGCACACAGTATCTCACAGGAGAAGATTAGATACACGGCTCAGCAGACAGTATCTCACAGGAGAGAATTAGATACATGACTCAGAAGACAGTATCACACAGGAGAGGATTAGATACACGGCTCAGCAGACAGTATCACACAGGAGAGGATTAGATACACAGCTCAGCAGACAGTATTGCAGTGGATAGGATTAGATACACAGCTCAGCAGACGGTATCACACAGGACAGGATTAGATACACTGCTCAGCAGACGGTATCACACAGAATAGGATTAGATACACAGCTCAGCAGACAGTATCACACAGGATAGGATTAGATAAACTGCTCATCAGACAGTATCACACAGGAGAGGATTAGATACACAGCTCAGCAGACAGTATCACACAGGATAGGATTAGATACACAGCTCAGCAGACAGTATCACACAGTTGAGGATTAGATACATCGCTCAGCAGACATTATCACACAGGAGAGGATTAGATACACAGCATAGGATTAGATACACAGCTCAGCAGACAGTATCACACAGGAGAGGATTAGATACACAGCTCAGCAGACAGTATCACACAGGAGAGGATTAGATACACAGCTCAGCAGACGGTATCACACATGAGAGGATTAGATACACAGCTCAGCACACAGTATCTCACAGGAGAAGATTAGATACACGGCTCAGCAGACAGTATCTCACAGGAGAGAATTAGATACATGACTCAGCAGACAGTATCACACAGGAGAGGATTAGATACACGGCTCAGCAGACAGTATCACACAGGAGAGGATTAGATACACAGCTCAGCAGACAGTATTGCAGAGGATAGGATTAGATACACAGCTCAGCAGACGGTATCACACAGGACAGGATTAGATACACTGCTCAGCAGACGGTATCACACAGAATAGGATTAGATACACAGCTCAGCAGACAGTATCACACAGGAGAGGATTAGATACACGGTTCAGCAGACAGTATCACACAGGGTAGGATTAGATACATTGCTCAGCAGACAGTATCACACAGTAAAGGATTAGATACACAGCTCAGCAGACAGTATCACACAGGACAGGATTAGATACACAGCTCAGCAGACAGTATCACACAGGATAGGTTTAGATACACAGCTCAGAAGACAGTATCACACAGCATAGGATTAGTTACACGGCTCAGCAGACAGTATCACACAGTAAAAGATTAGATACACTGCTCAGCAGACAGTATCACACAGCATAGGATTAGATACACAGCTCAGCAGACAGTATCGCACAGGAGACGATTAGATACACGGCTCTGCAGACAGTATCGCACAGGAGAGGATTAGATACACGGCTCTGCAGACAGTATCACACTGGGGAGGATTAGATACACAGCTCAGCAGACAGTATCACACAGGAGAGGATTAGATACACAGCTCAGCAGACAGCATCACACAGGAGAGGATTAGATACATGACTCAGCAGACGGTATCACACAGGAGAGGATTAGATACACAGCTCAGCAGACAGTATCACACAGGAGAGGATTAGAAACATGACTCAGCAGACAGTATCACACAGGAGAGGATTAGATACACAGCTCAGCAGACAGTATCACACAGGAGAGGATTAGATACACGGCTCAGCAGATAGTATCACACTGGGGAGGATTAGATACACGGCTCAGCAGATAGTATCACACTGGGGAGGATTAGATACACGGCTCAGCAGATAGTATCACACTGGGGAGGATTAGATACACAGCTCAGCAGACAGTATCACACAGTAGAGGATTAGATACTTGGCTCAGCAGACAGTATCACACAGGAGAGGGTTAGATACACAGCTCAGCAGACAGTATCGCACAGGAGAGGATTAGATACACCGCTCAGCAGACAGTATCACACAGGATAGGATTAGATACACGGCTCAGCAGACAGTATCACACAGGAGAGGATTAGATACACCGCTCAGCAGACAGTATCACACAGGATAGGATTAGATACACATCTCAGCAGACAGTATCACACAGGATAGGATTAGATACACATCTCAGCAGACAGTATTACACAGGAGAGGATTAGATACACAGCATAGGATTAGATACACAGCTCAGCAGACAGTATCACACAGCATAGGATTAGATACACAGCTCAGCAGACAGTATCACACAGGAGAGGATTAGATACACAGCTCAGCAGACAGTATCACACAGGAGAGGATTAGATACATGGCTCAGCAGACATTATCACACAGGAGAGGATTAGATACACAGCATAGGATTAGATACACAGCTCAGCAGACAGTATCACACAGGAGAGGATTAGATACACAGCTCAGCAGACAGTGTCACACAGGAGAGGATTAGATACACAGCTCAGCAGACAGTATCACACAGGAGGGGATTAGATACACAGCTCAGCAGACAGTATCACACAGGAGGGGATTAGATACACAGCTCAGCAGACAGTATCACACAGGATAAGATTAGATACACTGCTCAGCAGACGGTATCACACAGCATAGGATTAGATACACAGCTCAGCACACAGTATCTCACAGGAGAAGATTAGATACACAGCTCAGCAGACAGTATCACACAGGAGAAGATTAGATACACAGCTCAGCAGATAGTATCACACAGGAGAGGATTAGATACACAGCTCAGCAGACAGTATCACACAGGAGAGGATTAGATACACAGCTCAGCAGACAGTATCACACAGGATAAGATTAGATACACTGCTCAGCAGACGGTATCACACAGCATAGGATTAGATACACAGCTCAGCACACAGTATCTCACAGGAGAAGATTAGATACACGGCTCAGCAGACAGTATCACACAGGAGAAGATTAGATACACAGCTCAGCAGACAGTATCACACAGGAGAGGATTAGATACACAGCTCAGCAGACAGTATCACACAGGAGAGGATTAGATACACCGCTCAGCAGACAGTATCACACAGGATAGGATTAGATACACGGCTCAGCAGACAGTATCACACAGGAGAGGATTAGATACACCGCTCAGCAGACAGTATCACACAGGATAGGATTAGATACACATCTCAGCAGACAGTATCACACAGGATAGGATTAGATACACATCTCAGCAGACAGTATTACACAGGAGAGGATTAGATACACAGCATATGATTAGATACACAGCTCAGCAGACAGTATCACACAGCATAGGATTAGATACACAGCTCAGCAGACAGTATCACACAGGAGAGGATAAGATACACAGCTCAGCAGACAGTATCACACAGGAGAGGATTAGATACATGGCTCAGCAGACATTATCACACAGGAGAGGATTAGATACACAGCATAGGATTAGATACACAGCTCAGCAGACAGTATCACACAGGAGAGGATTAGATACACAGCTCAGCAGACAGTGTCACACAGGAGAGGATTAGATACACAGCTCAGCAGACAGTATCACACAGGAGGGGATTAGATACACAGCTCAGCAGACAGTATCAAACAGGAGGGGATTAGATACACAGCTCAGCAGACAGTATCACACAGGATAAGATTAGATACACTGCTCAGCAGACGGTATCACACAGCATAGGATTAGATACACAGCTCAGCACACAGTATCTCACAGGAGAAGATTAGATACACAGCTCAGCAGACAGTATCACACAGCATAGGATTAGATACACAGCTCAGCAGACAGTATCGCACAGGAGACGATTAGATACACGGCTCTGCAGACAGTATCGCACAGGATAGGATTAGATACACGGCTCTGCAGACAGTATCACACTGGGGAGGATTAGATACACAGCTCAGCAGACAGTATCACACAGGAGAGGATTAGATACATGACTCAGCAGACGGTATCACACAGGAGAGGATTAGATACACAGCTCAGCAGACAGTATCACACAGGAGAGGATTAGATACACAGCTCAGCAGACAGCATCACACAGGAGAGGATTAGATACATGACTCAGCAGACGGTATCACACAGGAGAGGATTAGATACACAGCTCAGCAGACAGTATCACACAGGAGAGGATTAGATACATGACTCAGCAGACAGTATCACACAGGAGAGGATTAGATACACAGCTCAGCAGACAGTATCACACAGGAGAGGATTAGATACACAGCTCAGCAGACAGTATCACACAGGAGAGGATTAGATACACGGCTCAGCAGATAGTATCACACTGGGGAGGATTAGATACACGGCTCAGCAGATAGTATCACACTGGGGAGGATTAGATACACGGCTCAGCAGATAGTATCACACTGGGGAGGATTAGATACACAGCTCAGCAGACAGTATCACACAGTAGAGGATTAGATACTTGGCTCAGCAGACAGTATCACACAGGAGAGGATTAGATACACAGCTCAGCAGACAGTATCGCACAGGAGAGGATTAGATACACCGCTCAGCAGACAGTATCACACAGGATAGGATTAGATACACGGCTCAGCAGACAGTATCACACAGGAGAGGATTAGATATACCGCTCAGCAGACAGTATCACACAGGATAGGATTAGATACACATCTCAGCAGACAGTATCACACAGGATAGGATTAGATACACATCTCAGCAGACAGTATCACACAGGAGAGGATTAGATACACCGCTCAGCAGACAGTATCACACAGGATAGGATTAGATACACATCTCAGCAGACAGTATCACACAGGATAGGATTAGATACACATCTCAGCAGACAGTATCACACAGGATAGGATTAGATACACATCTCAGCAGACAGTATTACACAGCATAGGATTAGATACACAGCTCAGCAGACAGTATCACACAGCATATGATTAGATACACAGCTCAGCAGACAGTATCACACAGGAGAGGATTAGATACACAGCTCAGCAGACAGTATCACACAGGAGAGGATTAGATACATGGCTCAGCAGACATTATCACACAGGAGAGGATTAGATACACAGCATAGGATTAGATACACAGCTCAGCAGACAGTATCACACAGGAGAGGATTAGATACACAGCTCAGCAGACAGTGTCACACAGGAGAGGATTAGATACACAGCTCAGCAGACAGTATCACACAGGAGGGGATTAGATACACAGCTCAGCAGACAGTATCACACAGGAGGGGATTAGATACACAGCTCAGCAGACAGTATCACACAGGATAAGATTAGATACACTGCTCAGCAGACGGTATCACACAGCATAGGATTAGATACACAGCTCAGCACACAGTATCTCACAGGAGAAGATTAGATACACAGCTCAGCAGACAGTATCACACAGGAGAAGATTAGATACACAGCTCAGCAGATAGTATCACACAGGAGAGGATTAGATACACAGCTCAGCAGACAGTATCACACAGGAGAGGATTAGATACACAGCTCAGCAGACAGTATCACACAGGATAAGATTAGATACACTGCTCAGCAGACGGTATCACACAGCATAGGATTAGATACACAGCTCAGCACACAGTATCTCACAGGAGAAGATTAGATACACGGCTCAGCAGACAGTATCACACAGGAGAAGATTAGATACACAGCTCAGCAGACAGTATCACACAGGAGAGGATTAGATACACAGCTCAGCAGACAGTATCACACAGGAGAGGATTAGATACACCGCTCAGCAGACAGTATCACACAGGATAGGATTAGATACACGGCTCAGCAGACAGTATCACACAGGAGAGGATTAGATACACCGCTCAGCAGACAGTATCACACAGGATAGGATTAGATACACATCTCAGCAGACAGTATCACACAGGATAGGATTAGATACACATCTCAGCAGACAGTATTACACAGGAGAGGATTAGATACACAGCATAGGATTAGATACACAGCTCAGCAGACAGTATCACACAGCATAGGATTAGATACACAGCTCAGCAGACAGTATCACACAGGAGAGGATTAGATACACAGCTCAGCAGACAGTATCACACAGGAGAGGATTAGATACATGGCTCAGCAGACATTATCACACAGGAGAGGATTAGATACACAGCATAGGATTAGATACACAGCTCAGCAGACAGTATCACACAGGAGAGGATTAGATACACAGCTCAGCAGACAGTGTCACACAGGAGAGGATTAGATACACAGCTCAGCAGACAGTATCACACAGGAGGGGATTAGATACACAGCTCAGCAGACAGTATCACACAGGAGGGGATTAGATACACAGCTCAGCAGACAGTATCACACAGGATAAGATTAGATACACTGCTCAGCAGACGGTATCACACAGCATAGGATTAGATACACAGCTCAGCACACAGTATCTCACAGGAGAAGATTAGATACACAGCTCAGCAGACAGTATCACACAGGAGAAGATTAGATACACAGCTCAGCAGATAGTATCACACAGGAGAGGATTAGATACACAGCCCAGCAGACAGTATCACACAGGAGAGGATTAGATACACAGCTCAGCAGACAGTATCACACAGGATAAGATTAGATACACTGCTCAGCAGACGGTATCACACAGGATAGGATTAGATACACAGCTCAGCACACAGTATCTCACAGGAGAAGATTAGATACACGGCTCAGCAGACAGTATCACACAGGAGAAGATTAGATACACAGCTCAGCAGACAGTATCACACAGGAGAGGATTAGATACACAGCTCAGCAGACAGTATCACACAGGAGAGGATTAGATACACAGCTCAGTAGACAGTATCACACAGGAGAAGATTAGATACACAGCTCAGCAGACAGTATCACACAGGAGAGGATTAGATACACAGCTCAGCAGACAGTATCACACAGGAGAGGATTAGATACACAGCTCAGCACACAGTATCTCACAGGAGAAGATTAGATACACGGCTCAGCAGACAGTATCTCACAGGAGAGAATTAGATACATGACTCAGAAGACAGTATCACACAGGAGAGGATTAGATACACGGCTCAGCAGACAGTATCACACAGGAGAGGATTAGATACACAGCTCAGCAGACAGTATTGCAGAGGATAGGATTAGATACACAGCTCAGCAGACGGTATCACACAGGACAGGATTAGATACACTGCTCAGCAGACGGTATCACACAGAATAGGATTAGATACACAGCTCAGCAGACAGTATCACACAGGATAGGATTAGATAAACTGCTCATCAGACAGTATCACACAGGAGAGGATTAGATACACAGCTCAGCAGACAGTATCACACAGGATAGGATTAGATACACAGCTCAGCAGACAGTATCACACAGTTGATGATTAGATACATCGCTCAGCAGACATTATCACACAGGAGAGGATTAGATACACAGCATAGGATTAGATACACAGCTCAGCAGACAGTATCACACAGGAGAGGATTAGATACACAGCTCAGCAGACAGTATCACACAGGAGAGGATTAGATACACAGCTCAGCAGACGGTATCACACATGAGAGGATTAGATACACAGCTCAGCACACAGTATCTCACAGGAGAAGATTAGATACACGGCTCAGCAGACAGTATCTCACAGGAGAGAATTAGATACATGACTCAGCAGACAGTATCACACAGGAGAGGATTAGATACACGGCTCAGCAGACAGTATCACACAGGAGAGGATTAGATACACAGCTCAGCAGACAGTATTGCAGAGGATAGGATTAGATACACAGCTCAGCAGACGGTATCACACAGGACAGGATTAGATACACTGCTCAGCAGACGGTATCACACAGAATAGGATTAGATACACAGCTCAGCAGACAGTATCACACAGGAGAGGATTAGATACACGGTTCAGCAGACAGTATCACACAGGGTAGGATTAGATACATTGCTCATCAGACAGTATCACACAGTAAAGGATTAGATACACAGCTCAGCAGACAGTATCACACAGGACAGGATTAGATACACAGCTCAGCAGACAGTATCACACAGGATAGGTTTAGATACACAGCTCAGAAGACAGTATCACACAGGAGAGGATTAGATACACTGCTCAGCAGACGGTATCACACAGAATAGGATTAGATACACAGCTCAGCAGACAGTATCACACATGAGAGGATTAGATACACGGCTCAGCAGACAGTATCACACAGGATAGGATTAGATACACAGCTCAGCAGACAGTATCACACAGGACAGCATTAGATACACAGCTCAGCAGACGGTATCACACAGGACAGGATTAGATACACAGCTCAGCAGACTATCACACAGGATAGGATTCTAAACACTATTCAGCAGACGGTATCACACAGGAGAGGATTAGATACACAGCTCAGCACACAGTATCTCACAGGATTGGATTAGATACACTGCTCAACAGACAGTATCACACAGGACAGGATTTGATGCATAGCTCAGCAGACAATATCTCACAGGAGAGGATTAGATACACAGCTCAGCAGACAGTATCACACATGGGAGGATTAGATATACAGCTCAGCAGACAATATCACACAGGAGAGGATTAGATACACAGCTCAGCAGACAGTATCACACATGGGAGGATTAGATATACAGCTCAGCAGACAATATCACACAGGAGAGGATTAGATACACGGCTCAGCAGACAGTATCACACAGGAGAGGATTAGAAACACAGCTCAGCAGACAGTATCACACAGGAGAGGATTAGATACACGGCTCAGCAGATGGCATCACACAGGAGAAGATTAGATACACAGCTCAGCAGACAGTATCACACAGGGTAGGATTAGAGATACAGCTCAGCAGACACTATCACACGAGAGGATTAGATACACAGCTCAACAGACAGTATCACACAGGAGAGGATTAGATACACAGCTCAGCAGACAGTATCACACAGGATAGGATTAGATACACAGCTCAGCAGACAGTATCACACAGGAGAAGATTAGATACACAGCTCAGCAGACAGTATCACACAGGGAAGGATTAGAGATACAGCTCAGCTGACAGTATCTCACAGGATAGTATTAGATACACAGCTCAGCAGACAGTATCACACAGGAGACGATAAGATACACTGGTCAGCAGACAGTATCACACAGGAGAGGATTAGATACACAGCTCAGCAGACAGTATCACACAGCATAGGATTAGTTACACGGCTCAGCAGACAGTATCACACAGTAAAAGATTAGATACACTGCTCAGCAGACAGTATCACACAGCATAGGATTAGATACACAGCTCAGCAGACAGTATCGCACAGGAGACGATTAGATACACGGCTCTGCAGACAGTATCGCACAGGAGAGGATTAGATACACGGCTCTGCAGACAGTATCACACTGGGGAGGATTAGATACACAGCTCAGCAGACAGTATCACACAGGAGAGGATTAGATACACAGCTCAGCAGACAGTATCACACAGGAGAGGATTAGATACATGACTCAGCAGACGGTATCACACAGGAGAGGATTAGATACACAGCTCAGCAGACAGTATCACACAGGAGAGGATTAGATACACAGCTCAGCAGACAGTATCACACAGGAGAGGATTAGATAAACAGCTCAGCAGACAGTATCACACAGGAGGGGATTAGATACACGGCTCAGCAGACAGTATCACACGGGAGTGGATTAGATACACGGCTCAGCAGACAGTATCACACGGGAGTGGATTAGATACACGACTCAGCAGACAGTATCACGCAAGATAGGATTAGAAACACAGTTCATCAGACAGTATCACTCAGGAGATGATTAGATACACAGCTCAGCAGACAGTATCACACATTAGAGGATTAGATACACAGCTCAGCAGACAGTATCACACAGGAGAGGATTGGATACACAGCTCAGCAGACAGTATCACACAGGATGGGATTAGATAAACAGCTCAGCAGACAGTATCACACAGGATGGGATTAGATACACAGCTCAGCAGACAGTATCACACAGGAGAGAATTGGATACACAGCTCAGCAGACGGTATCACACAGGAGAGGATTAGATACACGGCTCAGCAGACAGTATCACACAGGAGAGGATTAGATACACAGCTCAGCAGACAGTATCACACAGGAGAGGATTGGATACACAGCTCAGCAGACAGTATCACACAGGAGAGGATTAGATACACAGCTCAGCAGACAGTATCACACAGGAGAGGATTAGATACACAGCTCAGCAGACAGTATCGCACAGGAGAGGATTAGATACACGGCTCAGCAGACAGTATCACACAGGAGAGGATTAGATACACAGCTCAGCAGACAGTATCACACAGGAGAGGATTAGATACACAGCTCAGCAGACAGTACCACACAGGAGAAGATTAGATACACGGCTCAGCAGACGGTATCACACAGGAGAGGATTAGATACACAGCTCAGCAGACAGTATCACACAGGAGAGGATTAGATACATAGCTCAGCAGACTGTATCACACAGGAGAGGATTAGATACACAGCTCAGCAGACAGTATCACACAGGAGAGGATTAGATACACAGCTCAGCAGACAGTATCACACAGGACAGGATTAGATACATAGCTCAGCAGACAGTATCACACAGGAGAGGATTAGATACACTGCTCAACATACAGTATCACACAGGACAGGATTAGATACATAGCTCAGCAGACAGTATCACACAGAATTGGATTAGATACACTGCTCAACAGACAGTATCACACAGGACAGGATTAGATACATAGCTCAGCAGACGGTATCACACATGAGAGGATTAGATACACTGCTCTGCAGACAGTATCACACAGGAGAGGATTAGATACACAGCTCAGCACACAGTATCACACAGGAGAGGATTAGATACACGGCTCTGCAGACAGTATCACACAGGAGAGGATTAGATACACGGCTCAGCAGATAGTATCACACTGGGGAGGATTAGATACACGGTTCAGCAGATAGTATCACACTGGGGAGGATTAGATACACGGCTCAGCAGATAGTATCACACTGGGGAGGATTAGATACACGGCTCAGTAGATAGTATCACACTGGGGAGGATTAGATACACAGCTCAGCAGACAGTATCACACAGTAGAGGATTAGATACTTGGCTCAGCAGACAGTATCACACAGGAGAGGATTAGATACACAGCTCAGCAGACAGTATCGCACAGGAGAGGATTAGATACACCGCTCAGCAGACAGTATCACACAGGATAGGATTAGATACACGGCTCAGCAGACAGTATCACACAGGAGAGGATTAGATACACCGCTCAGCAGACAGTATCACACAGGATAGGATTAGATACACATCTCAGCAGACAGTATCACACAGGATAGGATTAGATACACATCTCAGCAGACAGTATTACACAGGAGAGGATTAGATACACAGCATAGGATTAGATACACAGCTCAGCAGACAGTATCACACAGCATAGGATTAGATACACAGCTCAGCAGACAGTATCACACAGGAGAGGATTAGATACACAGCTCAGCAGACAGTATCACACAGGAGAGGATTAGATACATGGCTCAGCAGACATTATCACACAGGAGAGGATTAGATACACAGCATAGGATTAGATACACAGCTCAGCAGACAGTATCACACAGGAGAGGATTAGATACACAGCTCAGCAGACAGTGTCACACAGGAGAGGATTAGATACACAGCTCAGCAGACAGTATCACACAGGAGGGGATTAGATACACAGCTCAGCAGACAGTATCACACAGGAGGGGATTAGATACACAGCTCAGCAGACAGTATCACACAGGATAAGATTAGATACACTGCTCAGCAGACGGTATCACACAGCATAGGATTAGATACACAGCTCAGCAGACAGTATCTCACAGGAGAAGATTAGATACACGGCTCAGCAGACAGTATCACACAGGAGAAGATTAGATACACAGCTCAGCAGACAGTATCACACAGGAGAGGATTAGATACACAGCTCAGCAGACAGTATCACACAGGAGAGGATTAGATACACAGCTCAGCAGACAGTATCACACAGGAGAAGATTAGATACACAGCTCAGCAGACAGTATCACACAGGAGAGGATTAGATACACAGCTCAGCAGACAGTATCACACAGGATAAGATTAGATACATAGCTCAGCAGACGGTATCACACATGAGAGGATTAGATACACAGCTCAGCACACAGTATCTCACAGGAGAAGATTAGATACACGGCTCAGCAGACAGTATCTCACAGGAGAGAATTAGATACATGACTCAGAAGACAGTATCACACAGGAGAGGATTAGATACACGGCTCAGCAGACAGTATCACACAGGAGAGGATTAGATACACAGCTCAGCAGACAGTATTGCAGAGGATAGGATTAGATACACAGCTCAGCAGACGGTATCACACAGGACAGGATTAGATACACTGCTCAGCAGACGGTATCACACAGAATAGGATTAGATACACAGCTCAGCAGACAGTATCACACAGGATAGGATTAGATAAACTGCTCATCAGACAGTATCACACAGGAGAGGATTAGATACACAGCTCAGCAGACAGTATCACACAGGAGAGGATGAGATACACGGTTCAGCAGACAGTATCACACAGGGTAGGATTAGATACATTGCTCAGCAGACAGTATCACACAGTAGAGGATTAGATACACAGCTCAGCAGACAGTATCACACAGGAGAAGATTAGATACACGGCTCAGCAGACGGTATCACACAGGAGAGGATTAGATACACAGCTCAGCAGACAGTACCACACAGGAGAAGATTAGATACACGGCTCAGCAGACGGTATCACACAGGAGAGGATTAGATACACAGCTCAGCAGACAGTATCACACAGGAGAGGATTAGATACATAGCTCAGCAGACTGTATCACACAGGAGAGGATCAGATACACAGCTCAGCAGACAGTATTACACTGGAGAGGATTAGATAAACAGCATAGGATTAGATACACAGCTCAGCAGACAGTATCACACAGGAGAGGATTAGATACACAGCTCAGCAGACAGTATCACACAGGACAGGATTAGATACATAGCTCAGCAGACAGTATCACACAGGAGAGGATTAGATACACTGCTCAACAGACAGTATCACACAGGACAGGATTAGATACATAGCTCAGCAGACAGTATCACACAGAATTGGATTAGATACACTGCTCAACAGACAGTATCACACAGGACAGGATTAGATACATAGCTCAGCAGACGGTATCACACATGAGAGGATTAGATACACTGCTCTGCAGACAGTATCACACAGGAGAGGATTAGATACACAGCTCAGCACACAGTATCACACAGGAGAGGATTAGATACACGGCTCTGCAGACAGTATCACACAGGAGAGGATTAGATACACGGCTCAGCAGATAGTATCACACTGGGGAGGATTAGATACACGGCTCAGCAGATAGTATCACACTGGGGAGGATTAGATACACGGCTCAGCAGATAGTATCACACTGGGGAGGATTAGATACACGGCTCAGTAGATAGTATCACACTGGGGAGGATTAGATACACAGCTCAGCAGACAGTATAGCACAGGAGAGGATTAGATACACGGCTCTGCAGACAGTATCACACAGGATAGGATTAGATACACGGCTCAGCAGATAGTATCACACTGGGGAGGATTAGATACACAGCTCAGCAGACAGTATCACACAGTAGAGGATTAGATACCTGGCTCAGCAGACAGTCTCACACAGGAGAGGATTAGATACACAGCTCAGCAGACAGTATCACACAGGAGAGGATTAGATACACAGCTCAGCAGACAGTATCACACAGGAGAGGATTAGATACACGGCTCAGCAGACAGTATCACACAGTATAAGATTACATACACTGCTCAGCAGAGAGTATCACACAGGAGAGGATTAGATACACAGCTCAGCAGACAGTATCACACAGTAAAAGATTAGATACACGGCTCAGCAGACAGTATCACACAGGAGAGGATTAGATATACAGCTCAGCAGACAATATCACACAGGAGAGGCTTAGATACACAGCTCAGCAGACAGTATCACACAGGATAAGATTAGATACACTGCTCAGCAGACAGTATCACACAGGAGAGGATTAGATACACAGCTCAGCAGACAGTGTCACACAGGAGAAGATTAGTTACACGGCTCAGCAGACAGTATCACACAGTAAAAGATTAGATACACGGCTCAGCAGACAGTATCACACAGTAAAAGATTAGATACACTGCTCAGCAGACAGTATCACACAGCATAGGATTAGATACACAGCTCAGCAGACAGTATCACACAGGAGAGGATTAGATACACTGCTCATCAGACAGTATCACACAGGAGAGGATTAGATACACGGCTCAGCAGACAGTATCACACAGTATAAGATTAGATACACAGCTCAGCAGACAGTATCACACAGTATAAGATTAGATACACAGCTCAGCAGACAGTATTGCACAGGAGAGGATTAGATACACGGCTCTGCAGACAGTATCACACAGGATAGGATTAGAAACACGGCTCAGCAGATAGTATCACACTGGGGAGGATTAGATACACAGCTCAGCAGACAGTATCACACAGGAGAGGATTAGATACTTGGCTCAGCAGACAGTATCACACAGTAGAGGATTAGATACACTGCTCTGCAGATAGTATCACACAGGAGGGGATTAGATACACAGCTCAGCAGACAGTATAACACCGTATAAGATTAGATACACTGCTCAGCAGACAGTATCACACAGCATAGGATTAGATACACGGCTCAGCAGACAGTATCACACAGGACAGGATTAGATACACCGCTCAGCAGACAGTATCACACAGGATAGGATTAGATAAACCGCTCAGCAGACAGTATCACACAGGGGAGGATTAGATACACCACTCAGCAGACAGTATTACACAGGAGAGGATTAGATACACCGCTCAGCAGACAGTATCACACAGGATAGGATTAGATACACGGCTCAGCAGACAGTATCACACAGGAGAGGATTAGATACACCGCTCAGCAGACAGTATCACACAGGATAGGATTAGATACACATCTCAGCAGACAGTATCACACAGGATAGGATTAGATACACATCTCAGCAGACAGTATTACACAGGAGAGGATTAGATACACAGCATAGGATTAGATACACAGCTCAGCAGACAGTATCACACAGGAGAGGATTAGATACATGGCTCAGCAGACATTATCACACAGGAGAGGATTAGATACACAGCATATGATTAGATACACAGCTCAGCAGACAGTATCACACAGGAGAGGATTAGATACACAGCTCAGCAGACAGTATCACACAGGAGAGGATTAGATACACAGCTCAGCAGACAGTATCACACAGGAGAGGATTAGATACATGGCTCAGCAGACATTATCACACAGGAGAGGATTAGATACACAGCATAGGATTAGATACACAGCTCAGCAGACAGTATCACACAGGAGAGGATTAGATACACAGCTCAGCAGACAGTGTCACACAGGAGAGTATTAGATACACAGCTCAGCAGACAGTATCACACAGGAGGGGATTAGATACACAGCTCAGCAGACAGTATCACACAGGAGGGGATTAGATACACAGCTCAGCAGACAGTATCACACAGGATAAGATTAGATACACTGCTCAGCAGACGGTATCACACAGCATAGGATTAGATACACAGCTCAGCAGACAGTATCTCACAGGAGAAGATTAGATACACGGCTCAGCAGACAGTATCACACAGGAGAAGATTAGATACACAGCTCAGCAGACAGTATCACACAGGAGAGGATTAGATACACAGCTCAGCAGACAGTATCACACAGGAGAGGATTAGATACACAGCTGAGCAGACAGTATCACACAGGAGAAGATTAGATACACAGCTCAGCAGACAGTATCACACAGGAGAGGATTAGATACACAGATCAGCAGACAGTATCACACAGGAGAGGATTAGATACACAGCTCAGCAGACAGTATCACACAGGAGAGGATTAGATACACAGATCAGCAGACAGTATCACACAGGAGGGGATTAGATACACAGCTCAGCAGACAGTATCACACAGGATAAGATTAGATACATAGCTCAGCAGACGGTATCACACATGAGAGGATTAGATACACAGCTCAGCACACAGTATCTCACAGGAGAAGATTAGATACACGGCTCAGCAGACAGTATCTCACAGGAGAGAATTAGATACATGACTCAGAAGACAGTATCACACAGGAGAGGATTAGATACACGGCTCAGCAGACAGTATCACACAGGAGAGGATTAGATACACAGCTCAGCAGACAGTATTGCAGAGGATAGGATTAGATACACAGCTCAGCAGACGGTATCACACAGGACAGGATTAGATACACTGCTCAGCAGACGGTATCACACAGAATAGGATTAGATACACAGCTCAGCAGACAGTATCACACAGGATAGGATTAGATAAACTGCTCATCAGACAGTATCACACAGGAGAGGATTAGATACACAGCTCAGCAGACAGTATCACACAGGAGAGGATGAGATACACGGTTCAGCAGACAGTATCACACAGGGTAGGATTAGATACATTGCTCAGCAGACAGTATCACACAGTAGAGGATTAGATACACGGCTCAGCAGACAGTATCACACAGGATAGGATTAGATACACAGCTCAGCAGACAGTATCACACAGGACAGCATTAGATACACAGCTCAGCAGACAGTATTGCAGAGGATAGGATTAGATACACAGCTCAGCAGACAGTATCACACAGGAGAGGATTAGATACACAGCTCAGCAGACAGTATCACACAGGAGAGGATTAGATACACAGCTCAGAAGACAGTATCACACAGGAGAGGATTAGATACACTGCTCAGCAGACAGTATCACACAGAATAGGATTAGATACACAGCTCAGCAGACAGTATCACACAGGAGAGGATTAGATACACGGCTCAGCAGACAGTATCACACAGGATAGGATTAGATACATAGCTCAGCAGACAGTATCACACAGGACAGCATTAGATACACAGCTCAGCAGACGGTATCACACAGGACAGGATTAGATACACAGCTCAGCAGACAGTATCACACAGGATAGGATTCTATACACTACTCAGCAGACGGTATCACACAGAAGAGGATTAGATACACAGCTCAGCACACAGTATCTCACAGGATTGGATTAGATACACTGCTCAACAGACAGTATCACACAGGACAGGATTAGATGCATAGCTCAGCAGACGGTATCACACATGAGAGGATTAGATACACAGCTCAGCAGACAATATCACACAGGAGAGGATTAGATACACAGCTCAGCAGACAGTATCACCCAGGAGAGGATTAGAAACACAGCTCAGCAGACAGTATCACACAGGATAGGATTAGATACACAGCTCAGCAGATGGTATCACACAGGAGAAGATTAGATACACAGCTCAGCAGACAGTATCACACAGGGTAGGATTAGAGATACAGCTCAGCAGACACTATCACACAGGAGAGGATTAGATACACAGCTCAGCAGACAGTATCACACAGGAGAGGATTAGATACACAGCTCAGCAGACAGTATCACACAGGATAGGATTAGATACACAGCTCAGCAGACAGTATCACACAGGAGAAGATTAGATACACAGCTCAGCAGACAGTATCACACAGGGTAGGATTAGATGCACAGCTCAGCAGACAGTATCACACAGGATAGGATTAGATACACGGCTCTGCAGACAGTATCACACTGGGGAGGATTAGATACACAGCTCAGCAGACAGTATCACACAGGACAGGATTAGATAAATTGCTCAGCAGACAGTATCACACAGGAGAGGATTAGATACACAGCTCAGCAGACAGCATCACACAGGAGAGGATTAGATACATGACTCAGCAGACAGTATCACACAGGAGAGGATTAGATACACAGCTCAGCAGACAGTATCACACAGGAGAGGATTAGATACACAGCTCAGCAGACAGTATCACACAGGAGGGGATTAGATACACGGCTCAGCAGACAGCATCACACGGGAGTGGATTAGATACACGGCTCAGCAGACAGTATCGCACAGGGCGGGATTAGATACACGACTCAGCAGGCAGTATCACGCAAGATAGGATTAGATACACAGTTCATCAGACAGTATCACTCAGGAGATGATTAGATACACAGCTCAGCAGACAGTATCACACATTAGAGGATTAGATACACAGCTCAGCAGACAGTATCACACAGGAGAGGATTGGATACACAGCTCAGCAGACAGTATCACACAGGAGAGGATTAGATACACAGCTCAGCAGACAGTATCACACAGGAGAGGATTAGATACACAGCTCAGCAGACGGTATCACACAGGAGAGAATTGGATACACAGCTCAGCAGAAGGTATCACACAGGAGAGGATTAGATACACGGCTCAGCAGAGAGTATCACACAGGAGAGGATTAGATACACAGCTCAGCAGACAGTATCACACAGGAGAGGATTGGATACACAGCTCAGCAGACAGTATCACACAGGAGAGGATTAGATACACAGCTCAGCAGACAGTATCGCACAGGAGAGGATTAGATACACGGCTCAGCAGACAGTATCACACAGGAGAGGATTAGATACACAGCTCAGCAGACAGTATCACACAGGAGAGGATTAGATACACAGCTCAGCAGACAGTACCACACAGGAGAAGATTAGATACACGGCTCAGCAGACGGTATCACACAGGAGAGGATTAGATACACAGCTCAGCAGACAGTATCACACAGGAGAGGATTAGATACATAGTTCAGCAGACGGTATCACACAGGAGAGGATTAGAGATACAGTTCAGCAGAGAGTATCACACAGGAGAGGATTAGATACACAGCTCAGCAGACAGTATTACACAGGAGAGGATTAGATAAACAGCATAGGATTAGATACACAGCTCAGCAGACAGTTTCACACAGGAGAGGATTAGATACACTGCTCAACAGACAGTATCACACAGGACAGGATTAGATACATAGCTCAGCAGACAGTATCACACAGGAGAGGATTAGATACACTGCTCAACAGACAGTATCACACAGGACAGGATTAGATACATAGCTCAGCAGACAGTATCACACAGGAGAGGATTAGATACACTGCTCAACAGACAGTATCACACAGGACAGGATTAGATACATAGCTCAGCAGACGGTATCACACATGAGAGGATTAGATACACTGCTCTGCAGACAATATCACACAGCATAGGATTAGATACACAGCTCAGCAGACAGTATCACACAGTATAAGATTAGATACACTGCTCAGCAGACAGTATCACACAGGAGAGGATTAGATACACAGCTCAGCAGACAGTATCACACAGGAGAGAATTAGATACACAGCTCAGCAGACAGTATCACACAGGAGAGGATTAGATACACAGCTCAGCAGACAGTATCACACAGGAGAGGATTAGATACACAGCTCAGCACACAGTATCACACAGGAGAGGATTAGATACACAGCTCAGCAGACAGTATCACACAGGAGAGGATTAGATACACAGCTCGGCAGACAGTATCGCACAGGAGAGGATTAGATACACGGCTCTGCAGACAGTATCGCACAGGAGAGGATTAGATACACGGCTCTGCAGACAGTATCACACAGGATAGGATTAGATACACGGCTCAGCAGATAGTATCACACTGGGGAGGATTAGATACACAGCTCAGCAGACAGTATCACACAGTAGAGGATTAGATACTTGGCTCAGCAGACAGTATCACACAGGAGAGGATTAGATACACAGCTCAGCAGACAGTATCACACAGGAGAGGATTAGATACAAAGCTCAGCAGACAGTATCACACAGGAGAGGATTAGATACACAGCTCAGCAGACAGTATCACACAGGAGAGGATTAATTACACGACTCAGCAGACAGTATCACACAGTAAAAGATTAGATACACGGCTCAGTAGACAGTATCACACAGGAGAGGATTAGATATACAGCTCAGCAGACAATATCACACAGGAGAGGATTAGATACACAGCTCAGCAGACAGTATCACACAGGAGAGGATTAGATACACAGCTCAGCAGACAATATCACACAGGAGAGGATTAGATACACAGCTCAGCAGACAGTATCACACAGGAGAGGATTAGATACACGGCTCAGCAGACAGTATCATACAGGAGAAGATTAGTTACACGGCTCAGCAGACAGTATCACACAGGAGAGGATTAGATACATAGCTCAGCAGACAGTATCACACAGCATAGGATTAGATACACGGCTCAGCAGACAGTATCACACAGTAAAAGATTAGATACACGGCTCAGCAGACAGTATCACACAGTAAAATATTAGATACACTGCTCAGCAGACAGTATCACACAGCATAGGATTAGATACACAGCTCAGCAGACAGTATCACACAGTATAAGATTAGATACACTGCTCAGCAGACAGTATCACACAGGAGAGGATTAGATACACAGCTCAGCAGACAGTATCACACAGGAGAGGATTAGATACACGGCTCTGCAGACAGTATCACCCAGGATAGGATTAGATACACGGCTCAGCAGATAGTATCACACTGGGGAGGATTAGATACACAGCTCAGCAGACAGTATCACACAGGAGAGGATTAGATACACGGCTCTGCAGACAGTATCACACAGGATAGGATTAGATACACGGCTCAGCAGATAGTATCACACTGGGGAGGATTAGATACACGGCTCAGCAGATAGTATCACACTGGGGAGGATTAGATACACGGCTCAGCAGATAGTATCACACTGGGGAGGATTAGATACACGGCTCAGCAGATAGTATCACACTGGGGAGGATTAGATACACAGCTCAGCAGACAGTATCGCACAGGAGAGGATTAGATACAGGGCTCTGCAGACAGTATCACACAGGATAGGATTAGATACACGGCTCAGCAGATAGTATCACACTGGGGAGGATTAGATACACAGCTCAGCAGACAGTATCACACAGGAGAGGATTAGATACTCGGCTCTGCAGACAGTATCACACAGGATAGGATTAGATACACGGCTCAGCAGATAGTATCACACTGGGGAGGATTAGATACACAGCTCAGCAGACAGTATCACACAGTAGAGGATTAGATACACAGCTCAGCAGACAGTATCACACAGGAGAGGATTAGATACACAGCTCAGCAGACAGTATCACACAGGAGAGGATTAGATACACAGCTCAGCAGACAGTGTCACACAGGAGAAGATTAGTTACACGGCTTAGCAGACAGTATCACACAGTAAAAGATTAGATACACGGCTCAGCAGACAGTATCACACAGGAGAGGATTAGATATACAGCTCAGCAGACAATATCACACAGGAGAGGCTTAGATACACAGCTCAGCAGACAGTATCACACAGGATAAGATTAGATACACTGCTCAGCAGACAGTATCACACAGGAGAGGATTAGATACACAGCTCAGCAGACAGTATCACACAGGAGAGGATTAGATACAAAGCTCAGCAGACAGTATCACACAGGAGAGGATTAGATACACAGCTCAGCAGACAATATCACACAGGAGAGGATTAATTACACGGCTCAGCAGACAGTATCACACAGGATAGGATTAGATACATAGCTCAGCAGACAGTGTCACACAGGAGAAGATTAGTTACACGGCTTAGCAGACAGTATCACACAGTAAAAGATTAGATACACGGCTCAGTAGACAGTATCACACAGGAGAGGATTAGATATACAGCTCAGCAGACAATATCACACAGGAGAGGATTAGATACACAGCTCAGCAGACAGTATCACACAGGAGAGGATTAGATACACAGCTCAGCAGACAATATCACACAGGAGAGGATTAGATACACAGCTCAGCAGACAGTATCACACAGGAGAGGATTAGATACACGGCTCAGCAGACAGTATCATACAGGAGAAGATTAGTTACACGGCTCAGCAGACAGTATCACACAGTAAAAGATTAGATACACGGCTCAGCAGACAGTATCACACAGTAAAATATTAGATACACTGCTCAGCAGACAGTATCACACAGCATAGGATTAGATACACAGCTCAGCAGACAGTATCACACAGTATAAGATTAGATACACTGCTCAGCAGACAGTATCACACAGGAGAGGATTAGATACACAGCTCAGCAGACAGTATCACACAGGAGAGGATTAGATACACGGCTCTGCAGACAGTATCACCCAGGATAGGATTAGATACACGGCTCAGCAGATAGTATCACACTGGGGAGGATTAGATACACAGCTCAGCAGACAGTATCACACAGGAGAGGATTAGATACACGGCTCTGCAGACAGTATCACCCAGGATAGGATTAGATACACGGCTCAGCAGATAGTATCACACTGGGGAGGATTAGATACACGGCTCAGCAGATAGTATCACACTGGGGAGGATTAGATACACGGCTCAGCAGATAGTATCACACTGGGGAGGATTAGATACACGGCTCAGCAGAAAGTATCACACTGGGGAGGATTAGATACACAGCTCAGCAGACAGTATCGCACAGGAGAGGATTAGATACACGGCTCTGCAGACAGTATCACACAGGATAGGATTAGATACACGGCTCAGCAGATAGTATCACACTGGGGAGGATTAGATACACAGCTCAGCAGACAGTATCACACAGGAGAGGATTAGATACTCGGCTCTGCAGACAGTATCACACAGGATAGGATTAGATACACGGCTCAGCAGATAGTATCACACTGGGGAGGATTAGATACACAGCTCAGCAGACAGTATCACACAGTAGAGGATTAGATACTTGGCTCAGCAGACAGTATCACACAGGAGAGGATTAGATACACAGCTCAGCAGACAGTATCACACAGGAGAGGATTAGATACACAGCTCAGCAGACAGTGTCACACAGGAGAAGATTAGTTACACGGCTTAGCAGACAGTATCACACAGTAAAAGATTAGATACACGGCTCAGCAGACAGTATCACACAGGAGAGGATTAGATATACAGCTCAGTAGACAATATCACACAGGAGAGGCTTAGATACACAGCTCAGCAGACAGTATCACACAGGATAAGATTAGATACACTGCTCAGCAGACAGTATCACACAGGAGAGGATTAGATACACAGCTCAGCAGACAGTTTCACACAGTAAAAGATTAGATACACGGCTCAGCAGACAGTATCACACAGTAAAAGATTAGATACACTGCTCAGCAGACAGTATCACATAGCATAGGATTAGATACACAGCTCAGCAGACAGTATCACACAGTATAAGATTAGATACACTGCTCAGCAGACAGTATCACACAGGAGAGGATTAGATACACAGCTCTGCAGACAGTATCGCACAGGAGAGGATTAGATACAAGGCTCTGCAGACAGTATCACACAGGATAGGATTAGATACACGGCTCAGCAGATAGTATCACACTGGGGAGGATTAGATACAAAGCTCAGCAGACAGTATCACACAGGAGAGGATTAGATACTTGGCTCAGCAGACAGTATCACACAGTAGAGGATTAGATACACTGCTCTGCAGATAGTATCACACAGGAGGGGATTAGATACACAGCTCAGCAGACAGTATAACACCGTATAAGATTAGATACACTGCTCAGCAGACAGTATCACACAGCATAGGATTAGATACACGGCTCAGCAGACAGTATCACACAGGAGAGGATTAGATACACCGCTCAGCAGACAGTATCACACAGGAGAGGATTAGATACACGGCTCAGCAGACAGTATCACACAGGAGAGGATTAGATACACCGCTCAGCAGACAGTATCACGCGGGATAGGATTAGATACACCGCTCAGCAGACATTATCACACAGGGGAGGATTAGATACACCACTCAGCAGACAGTATTACACAGGAGAGGATTAGATACACGGCTCAACACTCAGTATCACACAGGATAGGATTAGATACACATCTCAGCAGACAGTATTACACAGGAGAGGATTAGAGATACAGCTCAGCAGAGAGTATCACACAGGGCGGGATTAGATACACAGCTCAGCAGACAGTATTACACAGGATAGGATTAGATACACATCTCAGCAGACAGTATTACACAGGAAAGGATTAGATACACAGCATAGGATTAGATACACAGTTCAGCAGACAGTATCACACAGCATAGGATTAGATACACAGCTCAGCAGACAGTATTACACAGGAGAGGATTAGATACACAGCATAGGATTAGATACACAGCTCAGCACACAGTATCACACAGAAGAGGATTAGATACATGGCTCAGCAGACAGCATCACACAGGAGAGGATTAGATACATCTCTCAGCAGACATGATCACACAGGAGAGGATTAGATACACAGCATAGGATTAGATACACAGCTCAGCAGACAGTATCGCACAGCATAGGATTAGATACACAGCTCAGCAGACAGTATCAAACAGGAGATGATTAGATACACGGCTCAGCAGACAGTATCACACAGGAGGGGATTAGATACACAGCATAGGATTAGATACACAGCTCAGCACACAGTATCACACAGAAGAGGATTAGATACATGGCTCAGCAGACATTATCACACAGGAGAGGATTAGATACATGGCTCAGCAGACATTATCACACAGGAGAGGATTAGATACACAGCATAGGATTAGATACACAGCTCAGCAGACAGTATCACACAGGAGAGGATTAGATACACAGCTCAGCAGACAGTGTCACACAGGAGAGGATTAGAAACACAGCACAGCAGACAGTATCACACAGGAGAGGATTAGATACACAGCTCAGCAGACAGTATCACAGGATAAGATTATATACACTGCTCAGCAGACGGTATCACACAGGAGAGGATTAGATACACAGCTCAGCAGACAGTATCACACAGGAGAGGATTAGATACACAGCTCAGCAGACAGTATCACACAGGAGGGGATTAGATACACAGCTCAGCAGACAGTATCACAGGATAAGATTATATACACTGCTCAGCAGACGGTATCACACAGGAGAGGATTAGATACACAGCTCAACAGACAGTATCACACAGGAGAGGATTAGATACACAGCTCAGCAGACAGTATCACACAGGAGAAGATTAGATACACAGCTCAGCAGACAGTATCACACAGGAGAGGATTAGATACACAGCTCAGCAGACAGTATCACACAGGAGGGGATTAGATACACAGCCCAGCAGACAGTATCACACAGGATAAGATTAGATACACTGCTCAGCAGACAGAATCACACAGGAGAGGATTAGATACATAGCTCAGCAGACAGTATCACACATGAGAGGATTAGATACATAGCTCAGCAGACAGTATCACACATGAGAGGATTAGATAAACAGTTCATCAGACAGTATCACACACGAGAGGATTAGATACACAGCTCAGCAGACAGTATCACACAGGAGGGGATTAGATACACAGCTCAGCAGACAGTATCACACAGGAGAGGATTAGATACACAGCTCATCAGACAGTATCACACAGGAGAGGATTAGATACACAGCTCAGCAGACAGTATCGCACAGGAGTGGATTAGATACACGGCTCAGCAGACAGTATCACACAGGAGAGGATTAGATACACGGCTCAGCTGACAGTATCGCACAGGGCGGGATTAGATACACGGCTCAGCAGACAGTATCACACGCGATAGGATTAGATACACAGCTCAGCACACAGTATCACACAGGAGAGGATTAGATACACGGCTCAGCAGACAGTATCACACAGGAGAGGATTAGATACACGGCTCAGCAGACAGTATCACACAGGAGAGGATTAGATACACGGCTCAGCAGACAGTATCACACAGGAGAGGATTAGATACATGGCTCAGCAGACATTATCACACAGGAGAGGATTAGATACACAGCATAGGATTAGATACACAGCTCAGCAGACAGTATCACACAGGAGAGGATTAGATACACAGCTCAGCAGACAGTATCACACAGGAGAGGATTAGATAAACAGTTCATCAGACAGTATCACACACGAGAGGATTAGATACACAGCTCAGCAGACAGTATCACACAGCATAGGATTAGATACACAGCTCAGCAGACAGTATCGCACAGGAGTGGATTAGATACATGGCTCAGCTGACAGTATCGCACAGGGCGGGATTAGATACACGGCTCAGCAGACAGTATCACACACGATATGATTAGATACACAGTTCATCAGACAGTATCACACAGGAGAGGATTAGATACACAGCTCATCAGACAGTATCACACAGGAGAGGATTAGATACACAGCTCATCAGACAGTATCACACAGGAGAGGATTAGATACACAGCTCAGCAGACAGTATCACAATGGATAGGATTAGATACATGGCTCAGCAGACAGTATCACACAGGAGAGGATTAGATACACAGCTCATCAGACAGTATCACACAGGAGAGGATTAGATACACAGCTCATCAGACAGTATCACACAGGAGAGGATTAGATACACAGCTCAGCAGACAGTATCACACAGAATAGGATTAGATACACGGCTCAGCAGACAGCATCACACAGGAGAGGATTAGATACACAGCTCAGCACACAGTATCACACAGGATAGGATTAGATACATGGCTCAGCAGACAGTATCACACAGGAGGGGATTAGATACACAGCTCAGCAGACAGTATAACACCGTATAAGATTAGATACACTGCTCAGCAGACAGTATCACACAGCATAGGATTAGATACACGGCTCAGCAGACAGTATCACACAGGAGAGGATTAGATACACCGCTCAGCAGACAGTATCACACAGGAGAGGATTAGATACACGGCTCAGCAGACAGTATCACACAGGAGAGGATTAGATACACCGCTCAGCAGACAGTATCACACGGGATAGGATTAGATACACCGCTCAGCAGAGATTATCACACAGGGGAGGATTAGATACACCACTCAGCAGACAGTATTACACAGGAGAGGATTAGATACACGGCTCAACACTCAGTATCACACAGGATAGGATTAGATACACATCTCAGCAGACAGTATTACACAGGAGAGGATTAGAGATACAGCTCAGCAGAGAGTATCACACAGGGCGGGATTAGATACACAGCTCAGCAGACAGTATTACACAGGATAGGATTAGATACACATCTCAGCAGACAGTATTACACAGGAAAGGATTAGATACACAGCATAGGATTAGATACACAGTTCAGCAGACAGTATCACACAGCATAGGATTAGATACACAGCTCAGCAGACAGTATTACACAGGAGAGGATTAGATACACAGCATAGGATTAGATACACAGCTCAGCACACAGTATCACACAGAAGAGGATTAGATACATGGCTCAGCAGACAGCATCACACAGGAGAGGATTAGATACATCTCTCAGCAGACATGATCACACAGGAGAGGATTAGATACACAGCATAGGATTAGATACACAGCTCAGCAGACAGTATCGCACAGCATAGGATTAGATACACAGCTCAGCAGACAGTATCACACAGGAGATGATTAGATACACGGCTCAGCAGACAGTATCACACAGGAGGGGATTAGATACACAGCATAGGATTAGATACACAGCTCAGCACACAGTATCACACAGAAGAGGATTAGATACATGGCTCAGCAGACATTATCACACAGGAGAGGATTAGATACATGGCTCAGCAGACATTATCACACAGGAGAGGATTAGATACACAGCATAGGATTAGATACACAGCTCAGCAGACAGTATCACACAGGAGAGGATTAGATACACAGCTCAGCAGACAGTATCACAGGATAAGATTATATACACTGCTCAGCAGACGGTATCACACAGGAGAGGATTAGATACACAGCTCAGCAGACAGTATCACACAGGAGAGGATTAGATACACAGCTCAGCAGACAGTATCACACAGGAGAGGATTAGATACACAGCTCAGCAGATGGTATCACACAGGAGAGGATTAGATACACGGCTCAGCAGACGGTATCACACAGGAGAGGATTAGAAACACAGCACAGCAGACAGTATCACACAGGAGAGGATTAGATACACAGCTCAGCAGACAGTATCACAGGATAAGATTATATACACTGCTCAGCAGACGGTATCACACAGGAGAGGATTAGATACACAGCTCAGCAGACAGTATCACACAGGAGAGGATTAGATACACAGCTCAGCAGACAGTATCACACAGGAGGGGATTAGATACACAGCTCAGCAGACAGTATCACAGGATAAGATTATATACACTGCTCAGCAGACGGTATCACACAGGAGAGGATTAGATACACAGCTCAACAGACAGTATCACACAGGAGAGGATTAGATACACAGCTCAGCAGACAGTATCACACAGGAGAAGATTAGATACACAGCTCAGCAGACAGTATCACACAGGAGAGGATTAGATACACAGCTCAGCAGACAGTATCACACAGGAGGGGATTAGATACACAGCCCAGCAGACAGTATCACACAGGATAAGATTAGATACACTGCTCAGCAGACAGAATCACACAGGAGAGGATTAGATACATAGCTCAGCAGACAGTATCACACATGAGAGGATTAGATACATAGCTCAGCAGACAGTATCACACATGAGAGGATTAGATAAACAGTTCATCAGACAGTATCACACACGAGAGGATTAGATACACAGCTCAGCAGACAGTATCACACAGGAGGGGATTAGATACACAGCTCAGCAGACAGTATCACACAGGAGAGGATTAGATACACAGCTCATCAGACAGTATCACACAGGAGAGGATTAGATACACAGCTCAGCAGACAGTATCTCACAGGAGTGGATTAGATACACGGCTCAGCAGACAGTATCACACAGGAGAGGATTAGATACACGGCTCAGCTGACAGTATCGCACAGGGCGGGATTAGATACACGGTTCAGCAGACAGTATCACACGCGATAGGATTAGATACACAGCTCAGCACACAGTATCACACAGGAGAGGATTAGATACACGGCTCAGCAGACAGTATCACACAGGAGAGGATTAGATACACAGCTCAGCAGACAGTATCACACAGGAGAGGATTAGATACACGGCTCAGCAGACAGTATCACACAGGAGAGGATTAGATACATGGCTCAGCAGACATTATCACACAGGAGAGGATTAGATACACAGCATAGGATTAGATACACAGCTCAGCAGACAGTATCACACAGGAGAGGATTAGATACACAGCTCAGCAGACAGTATCACACAGGAGAGGATTAGATAAACAGTTCATCAGACAGTATCACACACGAGAGGATTAGATACACAGCTCAGCAGACAGTATCACACAGCATAGGATTAGATACACAGCTCAGCAGACAGTATCGCACAGGAGTGGATTAGATACATGGCTCAGCTGACAGTATCGCACAGGGCGGGATTAGATACACGGCTCAGCAGACAGTATCACACACGATAGGATTAGATACACAGTTCATCAGACAGTATCACACAGGAGAGGATTAGATACACAGCTCATCAGACAGTATCACACAGGAGAGGATTAGATACACAGCTCATCAGACAGTATCACACAGGAGAGGATTAGATACACAGCTCAGCAGACAGTATCACAATGGATAGGATTAGATACATGGCTCAGCAGACAGTATCACACAGGAGAGGATTAGATACACAGCTCATCAGACAGTATCACACAGGAGAGGATTAGATACACAGCTCATCAGACAGTATCACACAGGAGAGGATTAGATACACAGCTCAGCAGACAGTATCACAATGGATAGGATTAGATACATGGCTCAGCAGACAGTATCACACAGAATAGGATTAGATACACGGCTCAGCAGACAGCATCACACAGGAGAGGATTAGATACACAGCTCAGCACACAGTATCACACAGGATAGGATTAGATACATGGCTCAGCAGACAGTATCACACAGGAGAGGATTAGATACACAGCTCAGCAGACAGTATCACACAGGAGAGGATTAGATACATTGCTCAGCAGACAGTATCACACAGTAGAGGATTAGATACACAGCTCAGCAGACAGTATCACACAGGAGAAGATTAGATACACGGCTCAGCAGACGGTATCACACAGGAGAGGATTAGATACACAGCTCAGCAGACAGTACCACACAGGAGAAGATTAGATACACGGCTCAGCAGACGGTATCACACAGGAGAGGATTAGATACACAGCTCAGCAGACAGTATCACACAGGAGAGGATTAGATACATAGCTCAGCAGACTGTATCACACAGGAGAGGATTAGATACACAGCTCAGCAGACAGTATTACACTGGAGAGGATTAGATAAACAGCATAGGATTAGATACACAGCTCAGCAGACAGTATCACACAGGAGAGGATTAGATACACAGCTCAGCAGACAGTATCACACAGGACAGGATTAGATACATAGCTCAGCAGACAGTATCACACAGGAGAGGATTAGATACACTGCTCAACAGACAGTATCACACAGGACAGGATTAGATACATAGCTCAGCAGACAGTATCACACAGAATTGGATTAGATACACTGCTCAACAGACAGTATCACACAGGACAGGATTAGATACATAGCTCAACAGACGGTATCACACATGAGAGGATTAGATACACTGCTCTGCAGACAGTATCACACAGGAGAGGATTAGATACACAGCTCAGCACACAGTATCACACAGGAGAGGATTAGATACACGGCTCTGCAGACAGTATCACACAGGAGAGGATTAGATACACGGCTCAGCAGACAGTATCACACTGGGGAGGATTAGATACACGGCTCAGCAGATAGTATCACACTGGGGAGGATTAGATACACGGCTCAGCAGATAGTATCACACTGGGGAGGATTAGATACACGGCTCAGTAGATAGTATCACACTGGGGAGGATTAGATACACAGCTCAGCAGACAGTATCGCACAGGAGAGGATTAGATACACGGCTCTGCAGACAGTATCACACAGGATAGGATTAGATACACGGCTCAGCAGATAGTATCACACTGGGGAGGATTAGATACACAGCTCAGCAGACAGTATCACACAGTAGAGGATTAGATACCTGGCTCAGCAGACAGTATCACACAGGAGAGGATTAGATACACAGCTCAGCAGACAGTATCACACAGGAGAGGATTAGATACACAGCTCAGCAGACAGTATCACACAGGAGAGGATTAGATACACGGCTCAGCAGACAGTATCACACAGTATAAGATTACATACACTGCTCAGCAGAGAGTATCACACAGGAGAGGATTAGATACACAGCTCAGCAGACAGTATCACACAGTAAAAGATTAGATACACGGCTCAGCAGACAGTATCACACAGGAGAGGATTAGATATACAGCTCAGCAGACAATATCACACAGGAGAGGCTTAGATACACAGCTCAGCAGACAGTATCACACAGGATAAGATTAGATACACTGCTCAGCAGACAGTATCACACAGGAGAGGATTAGATACACAGCTCAGCAGACAGCGTCACACAGGAGAAGATTAGTTACACGGCTCAGCAGACAGTATCACACAGTAAAAGATTAGATACACGGCTCAGCAGACAGTATCACACAGTAAAAGATTAGATACACTGCTCAGCAGACAGTATCACACAGCATAGGATTAGATACACAGCTCAGCAGACAGTATCACACAGTATAAGATTAGATACACTGCTCAGCAGACAGTATCACACAGGAGAGGATTAGATACACGGCTCAGCAGACAGTATCACACAGTATAAGATTAGATACACAGCTCAGCAGACAGTATCACACAGTATAAGATTAGATACACAGCTCAGCAGACAGTATCGCACAGGAGAGGATTAGATACACGGCTCTGCAGACAGTATCACACAGGAGAGGATTAGAAACACAGCTCAGCAGACAGTATCACACAGGGCAGGATTAGAAACACAGCTCAGCAGATAGTATCACACTGGGGAGGATTAGATACACAGCTCAGCAGACAGTATCACACAGGAGAGGATTAGATACTTGGCTCAGCAGACAGTATCACACAGGAGAGGATTAGATACACAGCTCAGCAGATAGTATCACACTGGGGAGGATTAGATACACAGCTCAGCAGACAGTATCACACAGGAGAGGATTAGATACTTGGCTCAGCAGACAGTATCACACAGTAGAGGATTAGATACACTGCTCTGCAGATAGTATCACACAGGAGGGGATTAGATACACAGCTCAGCAGACAGTATAACACCGTATAAGATTAGATACACTGCTCAGCAGACAGTATCACACAGCATAGGATTAGATACACCGCTCAGCAGACAGTATCACACAGGATAGGATTAGATAAACCGCTCAGCAGACAGTATCACACAGGGGAGGATTAGATACACCACTCAGCAGACAGTATTACACAGGAGAGGATTAGATACACCGCTTAGCAGACAGTATCACACAGGATAGGATTAGATACACGGCTCAGGAGGCAGTATCACACAGGAGAGGATTAGATACACCGCTCAGCAGACAGTATCACACAGGATAGGATTAGATACACATCTCAGCAGACAGTATCACACAGGATAGGATTAGATACACATCTCAGCAGACAGTATTACACAGGAGAGGATTAGATACACAGCATAGGATTAGATACACAGCTCAGCAGACAGTATCACACAGCATAGGATTAGATACACAGCTCAGCAGACAGTATCACACAGGAGAGGATTAGATACACAGCTCAGCAGACAGTATCACACAGGAGAGGATTAGATACACAGCTCAGCAGACAGTATCACACAGGATAGGATTAGATACACAGCTCAGCAGACAGTATCACACAGGAGAGGATTAGATACACAGCTCAGCAGACAGTATCACACAGGAGGGGATTAGATACACAGCTCAGCAGACAGTATCACACAGGATAAGATTAGATACACTGCTCAGCAGACGGTATCACACAGCATAGGATTAGATACACAGCTCAGCAGACAGTATCACACAGGGTAGGATTAGATACACGGCTCAGCAGACATTATCACACAGGAGAGGATTAGATACACAGCATAGGATTAGATACACAGCTCAGCAGACAGTATCACACAGGAGAGGATTAGATACACAGCTCAGCAGACAGTGTCACACAGGAGAGGATTAGATACACAGCTCAGCAGACAGTATCACACAGGAGGGGATTAGATACACAGCTCAGCAGACAGTATCACACAGGAGGGGATTAGATACACAGCTCAGCAGACAGTATCACACAGGATAAGATTAGATACACTGCTCAGCAGACGGTATCACACAGCATAGGATTAGATACACAGCTCAGCACACAGTATCTCACAGGAGAAGATTAGATACACAGCTCAGCAGACAGTATCACACAGGAGAAGATTAGATACACAGCTCAGCAGACAGTATCACACAGGAGAGGATTAGATACACAGCTCAGCAGACAGTATCACACAGGATAAGATTAGATACACTGCTCAGCAGACGGTATCACACAGCATAGGATTAGATACACAGCTCAGCACACAGTATCTCACAGGAGAAGATTAGATACACGGCTCAGCAGACAGTATCACACAGGAGAAGATTAGATACACAGCTCAGCAGACAGTATCACACAGGAGAGGATTAGATACACAGCTCAGCAGACAGTATCACACAGGAGAGGATTAGATACACAGCTCAGCAGACAGTATCACACAGGAGAAGATTAGATACACAGCTCAGCAGACAGTATCACACAGGAGAGGATTAGATACACAGCTCAGCAGACAGTATCACACAGGAGGGGATTAGATACACAGCTCAGCAGACAGTATCACACAGGATAAGATTAGATACATAGCTCAGCAGACGGTATCACACATGAGAGGATTAGATACACAGCTCAGCACACAGTATCTCACAGGAGAAGATTAGATACACGGCTCAGCAGACAGTATCTCACAGGAGAGAATTAGATACATGACTCAGAAGACAGTATCACACAGGAGAGGATTAGATACACGGCTCAGCAGACAGTATCACACAGGAGAGGATTAGATACACAGCTCAGCAGACAGTATTGCAGAGGATAGGATTAGATACACAGCTCAGCAGACGGTATCACACAGGACAGAATTAGATACACAGCTCAGCAGACAGTATTGCAGAGGATAGGATTAGATACACCGCTCAGCAGACGGTATCACACAGAATAGGATTAGATACACAGCTCAGCAGACAGTATCACACAGGATAGGATTAGATAAACTGCTCATCAGACAGTATCACACAGGAGAGGATTAGATACACAGCTCAGCAGACAGTATCACACAGGGTAGGATTAGATACATTGCTCAGCAGACAGTATCACACAGTAGAGGATTAGATACACGGCTCAGCAGACAGTATCACACAGGATAGGATTAGATACACAGCTCAGCAGACAGTATCACACAGGACAGCATTAGATACACAGCTCAGCAGACAGTATTGCAGAGGATAGGATTAGATACACAGCTCAGCAGACAGTATCACACAGGATAGGTTTAGATACACAGCTCAGAAGACAGTATCACACAGGAGAGGATTAGATACACTGCTCAGCAGACGGTATCACACAGAATAGGATTAGATACACAGCTCAGCAGACAGTATCACACAGGAGAGGATTAGATACACGGCTCAGCAGACAGTATCACACAGGATAGGATTAGATACACAGCTCAGCAGACAGTATCACACAGGACAGCATTAGATACACAGCTCAGCAGACGGTATCACACAGGACAGGATTAGATACACAGCTCAGCAGACAGTATCACACAGGATAGGATTCTATACACTACTCAGCAGACGGTATCACACAGAAGAGGATTAGATACACAGCTCAGCACACAGTATCTCACAGGATTGGATTAGATACACTGCTCAACAGACAGTATCACACAGGACAGGATTAGATGCATAGCTCAGCAGACGGTATCACACATGAGAGGATTAGATACACAGCTCAGCAGACAATATCACACAGGAGAGGATTAGATACACAGCTCAGCAGACAGTATCACCCAGGAGAGGATTAGAAACAGCTCAGCAGACAGTATCACACAGGATAGGATTAGATACACAGCTCAGCAGATGGTATCACACAGGAGAAGATTAGATACACAGCTCAGCAGACAGTATCACACAGGGTAGGATTAGAGATACAGCTCAGCAGACACTATCACACAGGAGAGGATTAGATACACAGCTCAGCAGACAGTATCACACAGGAGAGGATTAGATACACAGCTCAGCAGACAGTATCACACAGGATAGGATTAGATACACAGCTCAGCAGACAGTATCACACAGGAGAAGATTAGATACACAGCTCAGCAGACAGTATCACACAGGGTAGGATTAGATGCACAGCTCAGCAGACAGTATCACACAGGAGTGGATAAGATACACAGCTCAGCAGACAGTATCACACAGCATAGGATTAGTTACACGGCTCAGCAAACAGTATCACACAGTAAAAGATTAGATACACTGCTCAGCAGACAGTATCACACAGCATAGGATTAGATACACAGCTCAGCAGACAGTATCACACAGGAGACGATAAGATACACGGCTCTGCAGACAGTATCGCACAGGAGAGGATTAGATACACGGCTCTGCAGACAGTATCACACTGGGGAGGATTAGATACACAGCTCAGCAGACAGTATCACACAGGACAGGATTAGATAAATTGCTCAGCAGACAGTATCACACAGGAGAGGATTAGATACACAGCTCAGCAGACAGCATCACACAGGAGAGGATTAGATACATGACTCAGCAGACAGTATCACACAGGAGAGGATTAGATACACAGCTCAGCAGACAGTATCACACAGGAGAGGATTAGATACACAGCTCAGCAGACAGTATGACACAGGAGGGGATTAGATACACGGCTCAGCAGACAGTATCACACGGGAGTGGATTAGATACACGGCTCAGCAGACAGTATCGCACAGGGCGGGATTAGATACACGGCTCAGCAGGCAGTATCACGCAAGATAGGATTAGATACACAGTTCATCAGACAGTATCACTCAGGAGATGATTAGATACACAGCTCAGCAGACAGTATCACACATTAGAGGATTAGATACACAGCTCAGCAGACAGTATCACACAGGAGAGGATTGGATACACAGCTCAGCAGACAGTATCACACAGGAGAGGATTAGATACACAGCTCAGCAGATGGTATCACACAGGAGAGAATTGGATACACAGCTCAGCAGACGGTATCACACAGGAGAGGATTAGATACACGGCTCAGCAGAGAGTATCACACAGGAGAGGATTAGATACACAGCTCAGCAGACAGTATCACACAGGAGAGGATTGGATACACAGCTCAGCAGACAGTATCACACAGGAGAGGATTAGATACACAGCTCAGCAGACAGTATCGCACAGGAGAGGATTAGATACACGGCTCAGCAGACAGTATCACACAGGAGAGGATTAGATACACAGCTCAGCAGACAGTATCACACAGGAGAGGATTAGATACACAGCTCAGCAGACAGTACCACACAGGAGAAGATTAGATACACGGCTCAGCAGACGGTATCACACAGGAGAGGATTAGATACACAGCTCAGCAGACAGTATCACACAGGAGAGGATTAGATACATAGCTCAGCAGACGGTATCACACAGGAGAGGATTAGAGATACAGTTCAGCAGAGAGTATCACACAGGAGAGGATTAGATACACAGCTCAGCAGACAGTATTACACAGGAGAGGATTAGATAAACAGCATAGGATTAGATACACAGCTCAGCAGACAGTATCACACAGGAGAGGATTAGATACATAGCTCAGCAGACAGTATCACACAGGAGAGGATTAGATACACTGCTCAACAGACAGTATCACACAGGACAGGATTAGATACATAGCTCAGCAGACAGTATCACACAGGATTGGATTAGATACACTGCTCAACAGACAGTATCACACAGGACAGGATTAGATACATAGCTCAGCAGACAGTATCACACAGGATTGGATTAGATACACTGCTCAACAGACATTATCACACAGGACAGGATTAGATACATAGCTCAGCAGACGGTATCACACATGAGAGGATTAGATACACTGCTCTGCAGACAATATCACACAGCATAGGATTAGATACACAGCTCAGCAGACAGTATCACACAGTATAAGATTAGATACACAGCTCAGCAGACAGTATCACACAGCATAGGATTAGATACACAGCTCAGCAGACAGTATCACACAGGAGAGGATTAGATACACAGCTCAGCAGACAGTATCACACAGGAGAGAATTAGATACACAGCTCAGCAGACAGTATCACACAGGAGAGGATTAGATACACAGCTCAGCAGACAGTATCACACAGGAGAGGATTAGATACACAGCTCAGCACACAGTATCACACAGGAGAGGATTAGATACACAGCTCAGCAGACAGTATCACACAGGAGAGGATTAGATACACAGCTCAGCAGACAATATCACACAGGAGAGGATTAGATACACAGCTCAGCAGACAGTATCACACAGTAAAAGACTAGATACACTGCTCAGCAGACAGTATCACACAGCATAGGATTAGATACACAGCTCAGCAGACAGTATCACACAGTATAAGATTAGATACACGGCTCAGCAGACAGTATCACACAGGATAGGATTAGATACACGGCTCAGCAGATAGTATCACACTGGGGAGGATTAGATACACAGCTCAGCAGACAGTATCACACAGGAGAGGATTAGATACTTGGCTCAGCAGACAGTATCACACAGGAGAGGATTAGATACACAGCTCAGCAGACAGTATCACACAGGAGAGGATTAGATACAAAGCTCAGCAGACAGTATCACACAGGAGAGGATTAGATACACAGCTCAGCAGACAGTATCACACAGTAAAAGATTAGATACACGGCTCAGTAGACAGTATCACACAGGAGAGGATTAGATATACAGCTCAGCAGACAATATCACACAGGAGAGGATTAGATACACAGCTCAGCAGACAGTATCACACAGGAGAGGATTAGATACACGGCTCAGCAGACAGTATCATACAGGAGAGGATTAGATACACAGCTCAGCAGACAGTGTCACACAGGAGAAGATTAGTTACACGGCTCAGCAGACAGTATCACACAGTAAAAGATTAGATACACGGCTCAGCAGACAGTATCACACAGTAAAATATTAGATACACTGCTCAGCAGACAGTATCACACAGCATAGGATTAGATACACAGCTCAGCAGACAGTATCACACAGTATAAGATTAGATACACTGCTCAGCAGACAGTATCACACAGGAGAGGATTAGATACACAGCTCAGCAGACAGTATCACACAGGAGAGGATTAGATACACGGCTCTGCAGACAGTATCACCCAGGATAGGATTAGATACACGGCTCAGCAGATAGTATCACACTGGGGAGGATTAGATACACAGCTCAGCAGACAGTATCACACAGGAGAGGATTAGATACACGGCTCTGCAGACAGTATCACACAGGATAGGATTAGATACACGGCTCAGCAGATAGTATCACACTGGGGAGGATTAGATACACGGCTCAGCAGATAGTATCACACTGGGGAGTATTAGATACACAGCTCAGCAGACAGTATCGCACAGGAGAGGATTAGATACACAGCTCAGCAGACAGTATAGCACAGGAGAGGATTAGATACACGGCTCAGCAGATAGTATCACACTGGGGAGGATTAGATACACAGCTCAGCAGACAGTATCACACAGGAGAGGATTAGATACTCGGCTCTGCAGACAGTATCACACAGGATAGGATTAGATACACGGCTCAGCAGATAGTATCACACTGGGGAGGATTAGATACACAGCTCAGCAGACAGTATCACACAGTAGAGGATTAGATACTTGGCTCAGCAGACAGTATCACACAGGAGAGGATTAGATACACAGCTCAGCAGACAATATCACACAGGAGAGGATTAGATACACAGCTCAGCAGACAGTGTCACACAGGAGAAGATTAGTTACACGGCTTAGCAGACAGTATCACACAGTAAAAGATTAGATACACGGCTCAGCAGACAGTATCACACAGGAGAGGATTAGATATACAGCTCAGCAGACAATATCACACAGGAGAGGCTTAGATACACAGCTCAGCAGACAGTATCACACAGGATAAGATTAGATACACTGCTCAGCAGACAGTATCACACAGGAGAGGATTAGATACACAGCTCTGCAGACAGTATCGCACAGGAGAGGATTAGATACACGGCTCTGCAGACAGTATCACACAGGATAGGATTAGATACACGGCTCAGCAGATAGTATCACACTGGGGAGGATTAGATACACAGCTCAGCAGACAGTATCACACAGGAGAGGATTAGATACTTGGCTCAGCAGACAGTATCACACAGTAGAGGATTAGATACACTGCTCTGCAGATAGTATCACACAGGAGGGGATTAGATACACAGCTCAGCAGACAGTATAACACCGTATAAGATTAGATACACTGCTCAGCAGACAGTATCACACAGCATAGGATTAGATACACGGCTCAGCAGACAGTATCACACAGGAGAGGATTAGATACATAGCTCATCAGACATTATCACACAGGGGAGGATTAGATACACCACTCAGCAGACAGTATTACACAGGAGAGGATTAGATACACGGCTCAACAGTCAGTATCACACAGGATAGGATTAGATACACATCTCAGCAGACAGTATTACACAGGAGAGGATTAGAGATACAGCTCAGCAGAGAGTATCACACAGGGTGGGATTAGATACACAGCTCAGCAGACAGTATTACACAGGATAGGATTAGATACACATCTCAGCAGACAGTATTACACAGGAAAGGATTAGATACACAGCATAGGATTAGATACACAGTTCAGCAGACAGTATCACACAGCATAGGATTAGATACACAGCTCAGCAGACAGTATTACACAGGAGAGGATTAGATACACAGCATAGGATTAGATACACAGCTCAGCACACAGTATCACACAGAAGAGGATTAGATACATGGCTCAGCAGACAGCATCACACAGGAGAGGATTAGATACATGGCTCAGCAGACATGATCACACAGGAGAGGATTAGATACACAGCATAGGATTAGATACACAGCTCAGCAGACAGTATCACACAGCATAGGATTAGATACACAGCTCAGCAGACAGTGTCACACAGTAAAAGATTAGATACACGGCTCAGCAGACAGTATCACACAGTAAAAGATTAGATACACTGCTCAGCAGACAGTATCACACAGCATAGGATTAGATACACAGCTCAGCAGACAGTATCACACAGTATAAGATTAGATACACTGCTCAGCAGACAGTATCACACAGGAGAGGATTAGATACACAGCTCTGCAGACAGTATCGCACAGGAGAGGATTAGATACACGGCTCTGCAGACAGTATCACACAGGATAGGATTAGATACACGGCTCAGCAGATAGTATCACACTGGGGAGGATTAGATACACAGCTCAGCAGACAGTATCACACAGGAGAGGATTAGATACTTGGCTCAGCAGACAGTATCACACAGTAGAGGATTAGATACACTGCTCTGCAGATAGTATCACACTGGGGAGGATTAGATACACGGCTCAGCAGATAGTATCACACTGGGGAGTATTAGATACACAGCTCAGCAGACAGTATCGCACAGGAGAGGATTAGATACACAGCTCAGCAGACAGTATAGCACAGGAGAGGATTAGATACACGGCTCAGCAGATAGTATCACACTGGGGAGGATTAGATACACAGCTCAGCAGACAGTATCACACAGGAGAGGATTAGATACTCGGCTCTGCAGACAGTATCACACAGGATAGGATTAGATACACGGCTCAGCAGATAGTATCACACTGGGGAGGATTAGATACACAGCTCAGCAGACAGTATCACACAGTAGAGGATTAGATACTTGGCTCAGCAGACAGTATCACACAGGAGAGGATTAGATACACAGCTCAGCAGACAATATCACACAGGAGAGGATTAGATACACAGCTCAGCAGACAGTGTCACACAGGAGAAGATTAGTTACACGGCTTAGCAGACAGTATCACACAGTAAAAGATTAGATACACGGCTCAGCAGACAGTATCACACAGGAGAGGATTAGATATACAGCTCAGCAGACAATATCACACAGGAGAGGCTTAGATACACAGCTCAGCAGACAGTATCACACAGGATAAGATTAGATACACTGCTCAGCAGACAGTATCACACAGGAGAGGATTAGATACACAGCTCAGCAGACAGTATCACACAGGAGAGGATTAGATACAAAGCTCAGCAGACAGTATCACACAGGATAAGATTAGATACACTGCTCAGCAGACAGTATCACACAGGATAAGATTAGATACACTGCTCAGCAGACAGTATCACACAGGAGAGGATTAGATACACGGCTCTGCAGACAGTATCACACAGGATAGGATTAGATACACGGCTCAGCAGATAGTATCACACTGGGGAGGATTAGATACACAGCTCAGCAGACAGTATCACACAGGAGAGGATTAGATACTTGGCTCAGCAGACAGTATCACACAGTAGAGGATTAGATACACTGCTCTGCAGATAGTATCACACAGGAGGGGATTAGATACACAGCTCAGCAGACAGTATAACACCGTATAAGATTAGATACACTGCTCAGCAGACAGTATCACACAGCATAGGATTAGATACACGGCTCAGCAGACAGTATCACACAGGAGAGGATTAGATACATAGCTCATCAGACATTATCACACAGGGGAGGATTAGATACACCACTCAGCAGACAGTATTACACAGGAGAGGATTAGATACACGGCTCAACAGTCAGTATCACACAGGATAGGATTAGATACACATCTCAGCAGACAGTATTACACAGGAGAGGATTAGAGATACAGCTCAGCAGAGAGTATCACACAGGGTGGGATTAGATACACAGCTCAGCAGACAGTATTACACAGGATAGGATTAGATACACATCTCAGCAGACAGTATTACACAGGAAAGGATTAGATACACAGCATAGGATTAGATACACAGTTCAGCAGACAGTATCACACAGCATAGGATTAGATACACAGCTCAGCAGACAGTATTACACAGGAGAGGATTAGATACACAGCATAGGATTAGATACACAGCTCAGCACACAGTATCACACAGAAGAGGATTAGATACATGGCTCAGCAGACAGCATCACACAGGAGAGGATTAGATACATGGCTCAGCAGACATGATCACACAGGAGAGGATTAGATACACAGCATAGGATTAGATACACAGCTCAGCAGACAGTATCACACAGCATAGGATTAGATACACAGCTCAGCAGACAGTGTCACACAGTAAAAGATTAGATACACGGCTCAGCAGACAGTATCACACAGTAAAAGATTAGATACACTGCTCAGCAGACAGTATCACACAGCATAGGATTAGATACACAGCTCAGCAGACAGTATCACACAGTATAAGATTAGATACACTGCTCAGCAGACAGTATCACACAGGAGAGGATTAGATACACAGCTCTGCAGACAGTATCGCACAGGAGAGGATTAGATACACGGCTCTGCAGACAGTATCACACAGGATAGGATTAGATACACGGCTCAGCAGATAGTATCACACTGGGGAGGATTAGATACACAGCTCAGCAGACAGTATCACACAGGAGAGGATTAGATACTTGGCTCAGCAGACAGTATCACACAGTAGAGGATTAGATACACTGCTCTGCAGATAGTATCACACAGGAGGGGATTAGATACACAGCTCAGCAGACAGTATAACACCGTATAAGATTAGATACACTGCTCAGCAGACAGTATCACACAGCATAGGATTAGATACACGGCTCAGCAGACAGTATCACACAGGAGAGGATTAGATACATAGCTCATCAGACATTATCACACAGGGGAGGATTAGATACACCACTCAGCAGACAGTATTACACAGGAGAGGATTAGATACACGGCTCAACAGTCAGTATCACACAGGATAGGATTAGATACACATCTCAGCAGACAGTATTACACAGGAGAGGATTAGAGATACAGCTCAGCAGAGAGTATCACACAGGGTGGGATTAGATACACAGCTCAGCAGACAGTATTACACAGGATAGGATTAGATACACATCTCAGCAGACAGTATTACACAGGAAAGGATTAGATACACAGCATAGGATTAGATACACAGTTCAGCAGACAGTATCACACAGCATAGGATTAGATACACAGCTCAGCAGACAGTATTACACAGGAGAGGACTAGATACACAACATAGGATTAGATACACAGCTCAGCACACAGTATCACACAGAAGAGGATTAGATACATGGCTCAGCAGACAGCATCACACAGGAGAGGATTAGATACATGGCTCAGCAGACATGATCACACAGGAGAGGATTAGATACACAGCATAGGATTAGATACACAGCTCAGCAGACAGTATCACACAGCATAGGATTAGATACACAGCTCAGCAGACAGTATCACACAGGAGATGATTAGATACACGGCTCAGCAGACAGTATCACACAGGAGGGGATTAGATACACAGCATAGGATTAGATACACAGCTCAGCACACAGTATCACACAGAAGAGGATTAGATACATGGCTCAGCAGACATTATCACACAGGAGAGGATTAGATACATGGCTCAGCAGACATTATCACACAGGAGAGGATTAGATACACAGCATAGGATTAGATACACAGCTCAGCAGACAGTATCACACAGGAGAGGATTAGATACACAGCTCAGCAGACAGTGTCACACAGGAGAGGATTAGAAACACAGCACAGCAGACAGTATCACACAGGAGAGGATTAGATACACAGCTCAGCAGACAGTATCACAGGATAAGATTATATACACTGCTCAGCAGACGGTATCACACAGGAGAGGATTAGATACACAGCTCAGCAGACAGTATCACACAGGAGAGGATTAGATACACAGCTCAGCAGACAGTATCACACAGGAGAAGATTAGATACACAGCTCAGCAGACAGTATCACACAGGAGAGGATTAGATACACAGCTCAGCAGACAGTATCACACAGGAGGGGATTAGATACACAGCTCAGCAGACAGTATCACACAGGATAAGATTAGATACACTGCTCAGCAGACAGAATCACACAGGAGAGGATTAGATACATAGCTCAGCAGACAGTATCACACATGAGAGGATTAGATAAACAGTTCATCAGACAGTATCACACAGGAGAGGATTAGATACACAGCTCAGCTGACAGTATCACACATGAGAGGATTAGATACATAGCTCAGCAGACAGTATCACACATGAGAGGATTAGATAAACAGTTCATCAGACAGTATCACACACGAGAGGATTAGATACACAGCTCAGCTGACAGTATCACACAGGAGAGGATTAGATACACAGCTCAGCACACAGTATCACACAGGAGAGGATTAGATACACGGCTCAGCAGACAGTATCACACAGGAGAGGATTAGATACACAGCTCATCAGACAGTATCACACAGGAGAGGATTAGATACACAGCTCAGCAGACAGTATCGCACAGGAGTGGATTAGATACACGGCTCAGCTGACAGTATCGCACAGGGCGGGATTAGATACACGGCTCAGCAGACAGTATCACACGCGATAGGATTAGATACACAGCTCAGCACACAGTATCACACAGGAGAGGATTAGATACACGGCTCAGCAGACAGTATCACACAGGAGAGGATTAGATACACAGCTCAGCAGACAGTATCACACAGGAGAGGATTAGATACACGGCTCAGCAGACAGTATCACACAGGAGAGGATTAGATACATGGCTCAGCAGACATTATCACACAGGAGAGGATTAGATACACAGCATAGGATTAGATACACAGCTCAGCAGACAGTATCACACAGCATAGGATTAGATACACAGCTCAGCAGACAGTATCACACAGGAGGGGATTAGATACACAGCTCAGCAGACAGTATCACACAGGAGAGGATTAGATACACAGCTCAGCAGACAGTATCACACAGGAGAGGATTAGATACACAGCTCAGCAGACAGTATCACACAGGAGAGGATTAGATACACAGCTCAGCAGACAGTATCACACAGGAGAGGATTAGATAAACAGTTCATCAGACAGTATCACACACGAGAGGATTAGATACACAGCTCAGCAGACAGTATCACACAGCATAGGATTAGATACACAGCTCAGCAGACAGTATCGCACAGGAGTGGATTAGATACATGGCTCAGCTGACAGTATCGCACAGGGCGGGATTAGATACACGGCTCAGCAGACAGTATCACACACGATAGGATTAGATACACAGTTCATCAGACAGTATCACACAGGAGAGGATTAGATACACAGCTCATCGGACAGTATCACACAGGAGAGGATTAGATACACAGCTCATCAGACAGTATCACACAGGAGAGGATTAGATACACAGCTCAGCAGACAGTATCACAATGGATAGGATTAGATACATGGCACAGCAGACAGTATCACACAGGAGAGGATTAGATACACAGCTCAGCAGACAGTATCACACAGGAGAGGATTAGATACATGGCTCAGCAGACAGCATCATACAGGAGAGGATTAGATACACGGCTCAGCAGACAGCATCACACAGGAGAGGATTAGATACACAGCTCAGCAGACAGTATCACACAGGAGAGGATTAGATACATGGCTCAGAAGACAGCATCACACAGGAGAGGATTAGATACACAGCTCAGCACACAGTATCACACAGGAGAGGATTAGATACATGGCTCAGCAGACAGTATCACACAGGAGAGGATTAGATACACGGCTCAGCAGACAGTATCACACAGGAGAGGATTAGATACACAGCTCAGTAGATGGTATCACACAGGATAGGATTAGATACACAGCTCAGCAGACAGTATCACACAGGATTAGATACACGGCTCAGCAGGCAGTATCACACAGGAGAGGATTAGATACGCAGCATAGGATTAGATATACAGCTCAGCAGACAGTATCACACAGCATAGGATTAGATACACGGCTCAGCAGACAGTATCACACGAGAGGATTAGATACACGGCTCAGCAGACAGTATCACACAGGAGAGGATTAGATACACAGTTCACCATCACTGCGTTATAATAGCACTGCAGTATGTGGTGAGGGACTACAACTCCCAGCAAGTGACAGCGCAGGCACCGATCATGTAACTAAACCATCACTGCGTCATAATAGCACTGCAGTATGTGGTGAGGGACTACAACTCCCAGCAAGTTTATTTCTTTTTATTTTACACGCTGCTGTTTTCCACAGTGAATTACCAGAAAGATCTGCACCAAAATCATGGAGTGCAAATTTGCTGTTGTGGATTTTCTTGCGGATTCTTGCTAATTTGCTCTGATTTTCTATGGAAATCCTCCAGGAACAATCTGCCACATTTGAACAGATCTTCAGGCCTCATTCAGACATCTGTAGTTTTCTGGTACATTAAAAAAAAAAGCAAAAAAAAACAAAACTGATTTTCATCAAAGGGATCGATCTGAATTGTATCAATGTTTGTTACTATATGCAAATAAAAATATATATATATATGGATATGTGAGCTGCCCCATAGATGATAAAGGTGCGTATTATGTCTGTCAATAACATGGATGTAAAAAAACAGACGTGTGAATGAGACGTTCACCCACAAGATCATCCAGCAATAGTGCAGCTCTGACCTGACACATAGCATTCACAGAAAGGCTCCTGATCAGCACATATGATGTCTGTGATCTATAAAGAGTCCTCCACATTGTACCCACTACATATACATTCACAATAAAGCTGCCCCCGTAACATCAACTGCACCACACCTACCACATATAGCCAGGTCCCCGCTCCCCCACACACAGTATATAGCCAGGTCCCCGCTCCCCCACACAAAGTATATAGCCAGGTCCCCGCTCCACCACACACAGTATATAGCCAGGTCCCCGTTCCCCCACACACAGTATATAGCCAGGTCCCCGCTCCCCCACACAAAGTATATAGCCAGGTCCCCGCTCCCCCACACAAAGTATATAGCCAGGTCCCCGCTCCCCCACACACAGTATATAGCGAAGGTCCCCGCTCCCCCACACACAGTATATAGCCAGGTCCCCGTTCCCCCACACACAGTATATAGCCAGGTCCCCGCTCCCCCACACAAAGTATATAGCCAGGTCCCCGCTCCCCCACACACAGTATATAGCCAGGTCCCCGCTCCCCCACACACAGTATATAGCGAAGGTCCCCGCTCCCCCACACACAGTATATAGCCAGGCCCCCGCTCCCCCACACACAGTATATAGCCAGGTCCCCGCTCCCCCACACACAGTATATAGCCAAGGTCCCCGCTCCCCCACACACAGTATATAGCCAAGATCCCCGCTGCCCCACACACAGTATATAGCCAGGTCCCGCTCCCCCACACACAGTATATAGCCAGGTCCCCGCTCCCCCACACACAGTATATAGCCAGGTCCCCGCTCCCCCACACACAGTATATAGCCAGGTCCCCGCTCCCCCACACAAAGTATATAGCCAAAATCCCCGCTCCCCCACACACATTATATAGCCAGGTCCCCGCTCCCCCACACACAGTATATAGCCAGGTCCCCGCTCCCCCGCACACAGTATATAGCCAGGTCCCCGCTCCCCCACACAAAGTATATAGCCAAGATCCCCGCTCCCCCACACACAGTATATAGCCAAGATCCCCGCTCCCCCACACAAAGTATATAGCCAAGATCCACGCTCCCCCACACACAGTATATAGCCAGGTCCCCGCTCCCCCACACACAGTATATAGCCAAAATCCCCGCTCCCCCACACAAAGTATATAGCCAGGTCCCCGCTCCCCCACACACAGTATATAGACAAGATCCCCGCTCCCCCACACAAAGTATATAGCCAGGTCCCCGCTCCCCCACACAAAGTATATAGCCAGGTCCCCGCTCCCCCACACAAAGTATATAGCCAGGTCCCCGCTCCCCCACACAAAGTATATAGACAAGGTCCCCGCTCCCCCACACAAAGTATATAGACAAGATCCCCTCCTCCATGTATAGCATATTTATCCAGGTCCCCGCTCCCCCACATATAGCAAAGAGAACCAAGTCCAGCACCCCCTCCCCCACCACACAGCATACGGAATATAGACAAGACCCCCACACAGCATACGGTATATAGACAAGTCCCCCACACACAGCATACAGTATATAGATAAGTCCCCCACGCACAGTATACAGTATATAGACAAGTCCCCCACACAGCATAAAGTATATAGACAAGTCCCCCCCCACACAGCATACAGTATATAGACAAGTCCCCCACACACAGCATACGGTATATAGACAAGTCCCCCACACACAGCATACAGTATATAGACAAGTCCCCCACACACAGCATACGGTATATAGACAAGTCCCCCACACACAGCATATGGTATATAGACAAGTCCCCCTCACACAGCATACGGTATATAGACAAGTCCCCCACACACAGCATACGGAATATAGACAAGTCCCCCACACACAGCATACGGTATATAGACAAGTCCCCCACACACAGCATACGGTATATAGACAAGTCCCCCACACACAGCATACAGTATATAGACAAGTCCCTCCCACACAGCATACGGAATATAGACAAGTCCCCCACACACAGCATACGGTATATAGACAAGTCACCCACACACAGCATACAGTATATAGACAAGTCCCCCACACACAGCATACGGTATATAGACAAGTCCCCCCCACACAGTATACGGTATATAGACAAGTCCCCCACACACAGCATACATTATATAGACAAGTCCCCCACACACAGCATACAGTATATAGACAAGTCCCCCCCACACAGCATACGGTATATAGACAAGTCCCCCACACACAGCATACGGTATATAGACAAGTCCCCCACACACAGCATACGGTATATAGACAAGTCCCCCCCACACAACATACAGAATATAGACAAGTCCCCCACACACAGCATACAGTATATAGACAAGTCCCCCACACACAGCATATGGTATATAGACAAGTCCCCCTCACACAGCATACGGTATATAGACAAGTCCCCCACACACAGCATACGAAATATAGACAAGTCCCCCACACACAGCATACGGTATATAGACAAGTCCCCCACACACAGCATACAGTATATAGACAAGTCCCCCACACACAGCATACGGTATATAGACAAGTCCCCCACACACAGCATACGGAATATAGACAAGTCCCCCACACACAGCATACGGTATATAGACAAGTCCCCCACACACAGCATACAGTATATAGACAAGTCCCCCACACACAGCATACGGTATATAGACAAGTCCCCCACACACAGCATACGGAATATAGACAAGTCCCCCACACACAGCATACGGTATATAGACAAGTCCCCCACACACAGCATATGGTATATAGACAAGTCCCCCCCACACAGCATACGGTATATAGACAAGTCCCCCACACACAGCATACAGTATATAGACAAGTCCCCCACACACAGCATACAGAATATAGACAAGTCCCCCCCACACAGCATACGGTATATAGACAAGTCCCCCACACACAGCATACGGTATATAGACAAGTCCCCCACACACAGCATACGGTATATAGACAAGTCCCCCCCACACAACATACAGAATATAGACAAGTCCCCCACACACAGCATACAGTATATAGACGAGTCCCCCACACACAGCATACGGTATATAGACAAGTCCCCCACACACAGCATACGGTATATAGACAAGTCCCCCACACACAGCATACGGTATATAGACAAGACCCCCACACACACAGCATACGGTATATAGACAAGTCCCCCACACACAGCATACGGTATATAGACAAGTCCCCCACACACAGCATACGGTATATAGACAAGTCCCCCACACACAGCATACGGTATATAGACAAGACCCCCACACACACAGCATACGGTATATAGACAAGTCCCCCACACACAGCATACAGTATATAGACAAGTCCCCCACACACAGCATATGGTATATAGACAAGTCCCCCTCACACAGCATACGGTATATAGACAAGTCCCCCACACACAGCATACGGAATATAGACAAGTCCCCCACACACATCATACGGTATATAGACAAGTCCCCCACACACAGCATACGGAATATAGACAAGTCCCCCACACACAGCATACGGTATATAGACAAGTCCCCCACACACAGCATACGGTATATAGACAAGTCCCCCACACACAGCATACAGTATATAGACAAGTCCCCCACACACAGCATACGGTATATAGACAAGTCCCCCACACACAGCATACGGAATATAGACAAGTCCCCCACACACAGCATACGGTATATAGACAAGTCCCCCACACACAGCATACAGTATATAGACAAGTCCCCCACACACAGCATACGGTATATAGACAAGTCCCCCACACACAGCATACGGAATATAGACAAGTCCCCCACACACAGCATACGGTATATAGACAAGTCCCCCACACACAGCATACAGTATATAGACAAGTCCCCCACACACAGCATACGGTATATAGACAAGTCCCCCCCACACAGCATACGGTATATAGACAAGTCCCCCACACACAGCATACAGTATATAGACAAGTCCCCCACACACAGCATACAGAATATAGACAAGTCCCCCCCACACAGCATACGGTATATAGACAAGTCCCCCACACACAGCATACGGTATATAGACAAGTCCCCCACACACAGCATACGGTATATAGACAAGTCCCCCCCACACAACATACAGAATATAGACAAGTCCCCCACACACAGCATACAGTATATAGACAAGTCCCCCACACACAGCATACGGTATATAGACAAGTCCCCCACACACAGCATACGGTATATAGACAAGTCCCCCACACACAGCATACGGTATATAGACAAGACCCCCACACACACAGCATACGGTATATAGACAAGTCCCCCACACACAGCATACGGTATATAGACAAGTCCCCCACACACAGCATATGGTATATAGACAAGTCCCCCTCACACAGCATACGGTATATAGACAAGTCCCCCACACACAGCATACGGAATATAGACAAGTCCCCCACACACAGCATACGGTATATAGACAAGTCCCCCACACACAGCATACGGTATATAGACAAGTCCCCCACACACAGCATACGGAATATAGACAAGTCCCCCACACACAGCATACGGTATATAGACAAGTCCCCCACACACAGCATACAGTATATAGACAAGTCCCCCACACACAGCATACGGTATATAGACAAGTCCCCCCCACACAGCATACGGTATATAGACAAGTCCCCCACACACAGCATACAGTATATAGACAAGTCCCCCCCACACAGCATACGGTATATAGACAAGTCCCCCACACACAGCATACAGTATATAGACAAGTCCCCCACACACAGAATACAGTATATAGACAAGTCCCCCCCACACAGCATACGGTATATAGACAAGTCCCCCACACACAGCATACAGTATATAGACAAGTCCCCCACACACAGCATACGGTATATAGACAAGTCCCCCACACACAGCATACGGTATATAGACAAGTCCCCCCCACACAACATACAGAATATAGACAAGTCCCCCACACACAGCATACAGTATATAGACAAGTCCCCCACACACAGCATACGGTATATAGACAAGTCCCCCACACACAGCATACGGTATATAGACAAGTCCCCCACACACAGCATACGGTATACAGACAAGTCATAGAATCATAGAATGGTAGAGTTGGAAGGGACCTTCTGGGTCATCTGGTCCAACCCCCTGCTCAAAGCAGGATTCACTAAATCATCTCAGACAGATGTCTGTCCAGCCTCTGTTTGAAGACGTCCATTGAAGGGGAACTCACCACCTCTCGTGGCAGCCTGTTCCACTCATTAATCACCCTAACTGTCGAAAAGTTTTTTCTAATATCTAATCTGTGTCTCCTCCCATTTAGTTTCATCCCATTGCTTCTAGTCTTTCCTTGTGCAAATGAGAATAAAGAAGATCCTTCTACAATGTGACAGCCCTTGACATATTTGTAGACAGCTATTAAGTCTCCTCTCAGTCTTCTTTTTTGCAAGCTAAACATTCCCAAATCCTGCAACCGTTCCTCATAGGACATGGTTTGCAGACCAGTCACCATTCTGGTCGCTCTTCTCTGAACTTGCTCCAGTTTGTCGATGTCTTTTTTAAAATGTGGTGCCCAAAACTGTACACAGTATTCCAGATGAGGTCTGACCAAAGAGGAGTAAAGACCGATAATGACTTCACGTGATCTAGACTGTATGCTTCTGTTAATACATCCCAGAATTGTATTTGCCTTTTTTGCTGCTGCATCACACTGTTGACTCATGTTCAGTCTATGATCTATTAGTATACCTAAGTCTTTTTCACATGTACTGTTGCTTAGTTCTATTCCTCCCATTCTGTATATGCTTTTTTCATTTTTATTGCCCAGATGTAGTACTTTGCATTTTTCCCTGTTAAAAACCATTCTGTTGGTTGCTGCCCACTGCTCCCCCACACACAGCATACAGTATATAGACAAGTCCCCCACACACAGCATACGGTATATAGACAAGTCCCCCACAAACAACATACAGTATATAGACAAGTCCCCCACACACAGCATACAGTATATACACAAGTCCCCCACACACAGCATACAGTATATAGACAAGTCCCCCATACACAGCATACGGTATATAGACAAGTCCCCCACACACAGCATACGGTATATAGACAAGTCCCCCACACACAGCATACAGTATATAGACAAGTCCCCCACACACAGCATACAGTATATAGACAAGTCCCCCATACACAGCATACAGTATATAGACAAGTCCCCCACACACAGCATACAGTAAATAGACAAGTCCCCCTCACACACAGCATACGGTATATAGACAAGTCCCCCACACACAGCATACTGTATGTAACATACCTGGCGGCGTCCTTGCATAGTGGTCCATCTCCCACTGTGCAAGAGCGCGCACTTGATCTCCAGTCCAGTCTGCTAGTCTGGCTTCCCTCCGTGCTGTCTGTTAGCCTCTGCTTCTGCTGCTTAAGGGCGGCTCCCGATCACTTCTTGCTTTTTGTACCTGCTGCAGGCACACCCCTTGTGCGTCCTCAGCCTATTGCTGTCTATCATCTGGTATTTAAACCAGCTGCTCCAATTAACCCATGCCTGAGCATTGTGTTCTGTCAGTTGGCCTTTGGTTACTGATATGCCAGGTCCTGTTTATGTTTCCTGCCTTCGGTATCAGTTCCCGTGTCTGAACTGTGTCCTGTCTGTATTATCTTCTAGCCTGTTGTCTTCTGCCTATCCTGGAGGCTGTATTTCCAGGCCTGTGTGAACTTGCTCCTGCCTGTTCGTTCCGCCTTCTAGGGGCCGCATACCTAGACCCGCTCCTTTATCTTGCTGCTGTGTCTGTTCTTGTCTGAATACTCTCCTAGCTTGCTTTGTTTTTCTCTGTGTCCGTACCTTCCCTTTTTCTGCAGAGTCTGAACTCGTACCTAACTCCTGCTCGTTGTCACTGTACTTCCGTTTGTGAGTTTGTGGTCCACTCGCTACTTCTCTGCAAGTACCCTGTGGGTATCTGGTTCTGCCTTTCCCTTCTAGTCTGTTCCGTGTGAACAGAGCCCTGTCCCCTCCGCGTCTGCGGTTTCGCTTTGCTCTGCCCTGTCCCCCGCGTCTGCGGTTTCGCTTTGCTCTGCCCTGTCCCCCGCGTCTGCGGTTTCGCTTTGCTCTGCCCTGTCCCCCGCGTCTGCGGTTTCGCTTTGCTCTGCCCTGTCCCCCGCGTCTGCGGTTTCGCTTTGCTCTGCCCTGTCCCCCGCGTCTGCGGTTTCGCTTTGCTCTGCCCTGTCCCCCGCATCTGCGGTTTCGCTTTGCTCTGCCCTGTCCCCCGCGTCTGCGGTTTCGCTTTGCTCTGCCCTGTCCCCCGCGTCTGCGGTTTCGCTTTGCTCTGCCCTGTCCCCCTCGTCTGCGGTTTCGCTTTGCTCTGCCCTGTCCCCCGCGTCTGCGGTTTCGCTTTGCTCTGCCCTGTCCCCCGCGTCTGCGGTTTCGCTTTGCTCTGCCCTGTCCCCCGCGTCTGCGGTTTCGCTTTGCTCTGCCCTGTCCCCCGCGTCTGCGGTTTCGCTTTGCTCTGCCCTGTCCCCCGCGTCTGCGGTTTCGCTTTGCTCTGCCCTGTCCCCCGCGTCTGCGGTTTCGAATTTGTCTCCCAGTCTCTACTGGACCCTACCCAGCCTGCGCTCTAGTCTGCCTGTTCCTGTATTCCCCGGTGTGGGTCAACAGCCGTGTCCAGAGTCTGACCTGGAGTAGACCCTGGTCCCTCTGATCGGTTCCTCCCTGGTGCACTGGCGTCGTATGCCGTCATGCGACCTTGGTCGGATCGGGCAGATACTTAGTTACGCCCCTCCAGGCACTCTCCGGTTCATGGCACAGTGGAATCACTACATACACACACGCACACGCCACTCAGCCCAGGCGTGTGCATTACACTGTATATAGACAAGTCCCCCCCACACACAGCATACAGTATATAGACAAGTCCCCCACGCACAGCATACAGTATATAGACAAGTCCCCCATACACAGCATATGGTATATAGACAAGTCCCCCCCCACACAGCATACGGTATATAGACAAGTCCCCCATACACAGCATACGGTATATAGACTAGTCCCCCACGCACAGCATACAGTATATAGACAAGTCATAGAATCATAGAATGGTAGAGTTGGAAGGGACCTCCTGGGTCATCTGGTCCAACCCCCTGCTCAAAGCAGGATTCACTAGATCATCTCAGACAGATGTCTGTCCAGCCTCTGTTTGAAGACGTCCATTGAAGGGGAACTCACCACCTCTCGTGGCAGCCTGTTCCACTCATTAATCACCCTAACTGTCAAAAAGTTTTTTCTAATATCTAATCTGTGTCTCCTCCCATTTAGTTTCATCCCATTGCTTCTAGTCTTTCCTTGTGCAAATGAGAATAAAGATGATCCTTCTACAATGTGACAGCCCTTGACATATTTGTAGACAGCTATTAAGTCTCCTCTCAGTCTTCTTTTTTGCAAGCTAAACATTCCCAAATCCTGCAACCGTTCCTCATAGGACATGGTTTGCAGACCAGTCACCATTCTGGTCGCTCTTCTCTGAACTTGCTCCAGTTTGTCTATGTCTTTTTTAAAATGTGGTGCCCAAAACTGTACACAGTATTCCAGATGAGGTCTGACCAAAGAGGAGTAAAGACCGATAATGACTTCACGTGATCTAGACTGTATGCTTCTGTTAATACATCCCAGAATTGTATTTGCCTTTTTTGCTGCTGCATCACACTGTTGACTCATGTTCAGTCTATGATCTATTAGTATACCTAAGTCTTTTTCACATGTACTGTTGCTTAGCTCTATTCCTCCCATTCTGTATATGCTTTTTTCATTTTTATTGCCCAGATGTAGTACTTTGCACTTTTCCCTGTTAAAAACCATTCTGTTGGTTGCTGCCCACTGCTCCAGTTTATTTAGGTCTTTTTGAATCCTCTCTCTCTCTTCTCTAGTATTAGCTATCCCTCCTAGCTTTGTGTCATCAGCAAATTTAATCAGTTTACCCTCAATTCCTTCATCTAAATCATTGATAAAGATGTTGAACAATACAGGTCCCAGGACGGAGCTGGGACAAGTCCCCCCCCACAGCATATGGTATATAGACAAGTCCCCCACACACAGCATACTGTATATAGACAAGCCCCCACACACAGCATACTGTATATAGACAAGTCCCCCACACACAGCATACTGTATATAGACAAGTCCCCCACACACAGCATACGGTATATAGACAAGTCCCCCCCACACAGCATACAGTATATAGACAAGTCCCCCCACACAGCATACAGTATATAGACAAGCCCCCACAAACAGCATACGGTATATAGACAAGTCCCCCACACACAGCATACGGTATATAGACAAGTCCCCCCACACACAGCATACGGTATATAGACAAGTCCCCCCACACACAGCATACGGTATATAGACAAGTCCCCCCACACACAGCATACGGTATATAGACAAGTCCCCCCACACAGCATACAGTATATAGACAAGTCCCCCATACACAGCATACAGTATATAGACAAGTCCCCCACACACAGCATACTGTATATAGACAAGTCCCCCACACAAAGCATACAGTATATAGACAAGTCCCCCACACACAGCATACAGTATATAGACAAGTCCCCCACACACAGCATACGGTATATAGACAAGTCCCCCACACAGCATACGGTATATAGACAAGTCCCCCCCACACATAATATATAGACAAGTCCCCCACACACAGCATACGGTATATAGACAAGTCCCCCCCCACACAGCATACGGTATATAGACAAGTCCCCCCCACACACAGCATATGGTATATAGACAAGTCCCCCCACACAGCATACGGTATATAGACAAGTCCCCCCACACACAGCATACGGTATATAGACAAGTCCCCCCACACACAGCATACGGTATATAGACAAGTCCCCCACACACAGAATACAGTATATAGACAAGTCCCCCCCACACAGCATACGGTATATAGACAAGTCCCCCCACACACAACATACGGTATATAGACAAGTCCCCCACACACAGCATACTGTATATAGACAAGTCCCCCACACACATAATATATAGACAAGTCCCCCGCCCACACAGCATACGGTATATAGACAAGTCCCCCCCCACACACACAGCATACGGTATATACACTGTGTTCCAAATTATGTAAATAATATTTTCTCAGATTTTCCCAAATTACCTATATGAATTGAAGTCATTGTAATTTTCCAGTCAAATAACTATTAGAGTACAATTGAAAGGTTTTTGTACAAACTGCCTATGATAACAGTATATTTTTAAAAAAATAAAACACTCAAACTGCACTCAAAATGCATGTTCCAAATTATTATGCACAGCAGAGTTTTCAACCTTTTCATTTTAATAAAGAACAAAAAAATGGTCATTTTTGAAATTATAAGCATTAGCAGGTTATTACAAACTGAAATCAAACAGTTTTCAACTCAAAACTTTATTCTAGGTGATGTTACATTTGCACATAGGACCTCTTGTTCGAAAGGAGCTTCTGAACTCTCTTGTCCATTGAATTTGTCAGGTTTTGGATGGTTTCTGCTTCAATTGTTTTGCATGAGGACAGAATACCCTCCCAGAGCTGGTGCTTAGATGTGAACTGCCTCCCGCCATCATAGACACTCCTTCTGATGATGCTCCAGAGGTTCTCAATGGGGTTGAGGTCAGGGGAGCATGGGGGTCACACCATAAGTTTGTCCCCTTTTATGCCCATAGCAGCCAGAGATGCAGATGTGTTATGTGCAGCATGAGACGGGGCATTATCATGCATGAAATGATCTTGCTGCGGAATGCACGGTTCTTCTTCTTGAACCATGGCAGGAAGTGCTGTTTGAGAAACTCAACATACATTATGGAGTTCATCTTTACCCCTTCAGGGATCCTAAAGGGGCCGACAATCTCTCTCCCCATGATTCCAGCCCAAAACATTACTCCACCTCCTCCTTGTTGGTGCCGTAGCCGTGTTTGCATGGGGTGTCCATCAACCAGCCATCCTCCACTCCATCCATCTGGACCATCGAGATCATTTCATGCATGATAATGCCCCGTCTCATGCTGCACATAACACATCTGCATCTCTGGCTGCTATGGGCATAAAAGGGGACAAACTTATGGTGTGGCCCCCATGCTCCCCTGACCTCAACCCCATTGAGAACCTCTGGAGCATCATCAAAAGGAGTGTCTATGATGGCGGGAGGCAGTTCACATCTAAGCAACAGCTCTGGGAGGGTAATCTGTCCTCATGCAAAACAATTGAAGCAGAAACCATCCAAAACCTGACAAAATCAATGGACGAGAGAGTTCAGAAGCTCCTTTCGAACAAGGGGTCCTATGTGCAAATGTAACATCACCTAGAATAAAGTTTTGAGTTGAAAACTGTTTGATTTCAGTTTGTAATAACCTGCTAATGCTTATAATTTCAAAAATGACCATTTTTTGTTCTTTATTAAAATGAAAAGGTTGAAAACTCTGCTGTGCATAATAATTTGGAACATGCATTTTGAGTGCAGTTTGAGTATTTAATTTTTTTTAAAATATACTGTTATCATAGGCAGTTTGTACAAAAACCTTTCAATTGTACTCTAATAGTTATTGGACTGGAAAATTACAATGACTGCAATTCATATAGGTAATTTGGGAAAATCTGAGAAAATATTATTTGCATAATAATTTTGAACACAATGTAGACAAGTGCATAGCTGTGGTAGGGTAGGAGTGGGAGGAGCCTTCCTTCTCTTGTCAGTGCTGGCCTTCAGTCGGGCCCACCAGGGAATTCCCCAGCAGGCCAGTCCGAGCCTGGTCACATGCTGACTAGAGTCTCAGACACCTCTCTGAGTAGCCCACTGATAGAAGTGGATGAGAATCTAGTCGGCATTTGACCTCAACTATTACATCATAACACCGGCTTTATCTTTTTAAAGCTTTGTAACCTTTACTCACTTTATGAATCAGCCATAGATAAAACTCAGTAAGGATGGGTTGCTACTGTGTGCAATTTGCCAGCCAGCCCAGAACAGCGGTGACCTGAGCCGACAGCAGCGACTTGAGTAGACTGTGGCCACCTGAGCCAACAGCGGCATTTATATTGCGCTATCGTCAGGAAATGGATGACAATGGCAGTCAGGGGAATGGTGAAGGCCTGCATGGCTGCCATCTTGGTACTCCTGTGAAGTTCATCCACAGTCTGGACTTAATCATATAAACTGTATACTGCATTACTAGAGGATTACTGTATATAGAATAAGCAGTCAAGAGATTGCAGGTTCAAGTGCCCTAGGCCTAAGGGGACATAAAAAAATAAAGTAAAAATGGAAAAAAAAGAAAAAAGTTTTACAAAGGAAAAAAAATAAACAAAAATGTTAAATCACCCCTTTTTTCCGAGGTAAAAAAAAAAGAAAATAAAAAAGAAACATTTTATATTGTCGTGTCTGTAAAAGTCCGACCTATCAAAGCCCAAATTATTTAAACCGCACGTTAAATAGCGGAAAAATAAATTAAGAAGCCAGAATTGCCGTATTATGGTGTCACCAAACAGTAATAAATAACCCGGTATTGTGTCACCATTTTGTGAGACCCTGCATTTGTTCCATGTTTCTGCTGATGAATCTGGGCGAGGTTCGCTTTCTGCTCGCCGACCTGCGGGGGTTATTGATGCCATTCTCTGCCGTCTACAAACTTTTCATCTCTTTTTGATGCATTTTTTGGGAGGTAAAATTACCCAAAAAGAAAAAAAAAATTGGGTGTTTAGATTATCTTTGCTGTTGGGCATTTGCTGTAGGGGTTAATATATTTATGATTTGATAGATCGGACTTTTTGTCAGTGTGTCAATACTAAATAAATAAATATATATATATAATCTTTTAGTCTTGCTTTGTATTGACAAATGGAGGTAGGAAATTTAAAAGGATTTTTTTTATATATATAAATTTCAATTTTAATCCTTTTCTATCACATTATTTTTTGGTCCCGTTGGGCAACTTGAACCAAAAATCCACAACTCATTGGAATTGCGACACTTAAATTCTGCGGATGTCGGGAAGGGGATAAAGAGAATAAAGTAACTTTGCAGAATGCTTCCGTTTTGTGTACACAGCTCCTGTGCTGACTTAGTGTTCTCTTTGGTTACACCACACACCCATTCTGTGTCCGGCCCCCACAGATCGCCATCTCCATATATATGGGGGGATTTCCTCATGTGACGACCCCTCTGCCGATGTATACAGATCACATGTGGCTTCACCTTCAGCTTTGATCTCCGCAGTCTTCAGTTCCGGATCCTCCAGGATGAGGGATAAATCTTTCTTGCTCTTCATTCCCCTCCGTGGCTGATACAGCAGCTCCACCGCGCCGACGTTCCCCTCATAGGGAGGAATCGCTCCGCAAAGACTGTTCTCAGCCACAGGACGATCCGCCGGATACAGGAGGAAAGTTCTCCTCTCTGCAATGAAGGATTATTCCACTTTTCTGCCATTTGTAAGATCTCTGCTTGTTGTCTGAGAATAAAATCATTCTTGTTAATATCCAGAACCTGAAAAAAATCTAATCCTGACAGCAGCGGAGCATTTATTACAATGGTATTCAGTCTAGACATCCCCCTCCTGTCCTGACCGTTTGCTACAATGTATCAGTGCTGGGAAAATCTATCAGTTTGGACTTGGTTTCCCTTACAGAGGATTGTCCAGGCCAGACACCATTGTACCCAGTGGCGTCCCGCCAATGGCGGCAGGCCACGCGACTGCTATGGGGCCCGTGAGCTGGGGGGGCCCCATAGCAGTCGCCTGCACTGTGTACCCCTGCATCAGGTCCCCCTCCTGCACCCAGGCAAGCGGAGGGGCCCTGAGCAGGCGGGGGGCTTACTCGCCGTCGGGCATCCCGGCGCGCCATGGGCCACCCCCGCCTGCTCAGGGCACCGGCCGACACAATACTTACCTCTTCCGGTGCCCTAGACGCTAGAATGTATGGGATCCTTCCAGGTATGATGTCATTTCCGGGGGCGTGTTCTAGTTCAGCACCAGATGCCAGAGTCTCATGCAGAGACAGAGCTGCCGGTGAAGCTGCAGGAGGAGGTCAGTATCCTAAGCTGAGAAACAGGAGATTGTTCTATTAATTGCTGGTCTGATGTCTTTTCTTCTTTTTGTTTTTGGGGTGAGGGGGCTTGATACTTGCGAGTGAGGGATTTGGGGGGGTTAATGCTGGAGGGCAGTCTGGTGGGGTTAATTAATGCTTGTGGAGATCTTAGGGGGCTCTGGGGAATAATGCAGGGATAATGTGTGCTTGTGCGGGCCCTAAGGGGATGCTGTGGGCTTGTGAGGGCTCTGGGGGGGATGCTGCGGGCTTGTGGGGGCTCTGGGGGGGATGCTGCGAGCTTGTGGGGCCCTGGGGGAGATGCTGCGGGCTTGTGGGGCCCCGGGGAGGATGCTGTGGGCTTGTGGGTGCTCTGGGGGGGGATGCTGCGGGCTTGTGGGGCCCTGGGGGGGATGCTGTGGGCTTGTGGGGGCCCTGGGGGTATGCTGTGGGCTTCTGGGGCCCTGGGGGGGATGCTGTGGGTTTTTGGGGGCCCTTGGGGGGATACTGTGGGCTTGTGGGTGCTCTGGGTGGGATGCTGCGGGCTTGTGGGGCCCTGGGGGGGATGCTGTGGGCTTGTGGGTGCTCTGGGGGGGGGGTGCTGCAGGCTTGTGGGTGCTCTGGGGGGGGATGCTGCAGGCTTCTGGGTCCTCTGGGGGGGGGTGCTGCAGGCTTGTGGGGGCCCCGGGGGGATGCAGAAGGCTTGTGGGGGCCCCGTGGGGGATGCAGCGGGCTTGTGGGGCCTCTGTATCGGGTCCAGCCTGCATATGGCATTACATGGGGACCAGGCAGTATTCTCTACGGTGAATTATATGGGATCCAGTATTTTGTATGGAGCATTATATGGGGCTCATAATACTGTATGGAGGACTATGTGATGCCCATAATATTGTATGGAGGACTTAGTGGTGCCATAACACTGTATGGAGGACTATACTGTCCGGTCTGCACTGTGCGCTGTGAGGATTCACCGGTTTCTGAGCTATTGTAGAATTTACAATAGATATCACTCATGAAATGTAAGAAGTCAGTGACATTTTTGGCATTGTACTATATCTATATCTATAATTTCTCTGCTGTATCTGTGTATCATGAATGGTTGGATGTGTTAAAGGGGCCACTGAGACTCTTTCGCCCGGGGCCCACGAAAACCTGGAGGAGGGAGCATCATGTGACACTCCCTCTCCCATCATTCCTCCTCTGCGTCTGACGCAGCGGCATGATGACGCGCCACGCTGTGTCAGACAGTGGAGCTGGCAGCTGCTGAGGTGATCAGCTGCAGAGACTGAAGCAGCGGGGAACGAGGAGCGGTAAGTATGTATTTATTTTTAAAATCAGTGTGTACTGATAATACTGGAGGACTGGGGCTGCATTTTACCCTACGGGTGGGGGGGGCTGCATTTTACCCTATGGTGGGCTGCATTATACTGCGTACAGGACCATGGAGGAATGCATTATACTGAGTGGAGAACCATGGCGAGTGTCTTATACTGTGTGGAGGACCATGGGGGAGTGCATTGTACTGTGTGGAGGACCATGGGGGAGTGCATTGTACTGTGTGGAGGACCATGGGGGAATGCATTGTACTGTGTGGAGGACCATGGGGGAGTACATTGTACTGTGTGGAGGACCATGGGGGAGTGCATTGTACTGTGTGGAGGACCATGGGGGAGTGCATTGTACTGTGTGGAGGACCATGGGGGAATGCATTGTACTGTGTGGAGGACCATGGCGGAGTGCATTATACTGTGTGGAGGACCATGGGGGAGTACATTGTACTGTGTGGAGGACCATGGGGGAGTGCATTGTACTGTGTGGAGGACCATGGGGGAGTGCATTGTACTGTGTGGAGGACCATGGGGTAGTGCATTGAACTGTGTGAAGGACCATGGGGGAGTGCATTGTACTGTGTGGAGGACCATGGGGGAGTGCATTGTACTGTGTGGAGGACCATGGGGGAATGCATTGTACTGTGTGGAGGACCATGGCGGAGTGCATTATACTGTGTGGAGGACCATGGGGGAGTACATTGTACTGTGTGGAGGACCATGGGGGAGTGCATTGTACTGTGTGGAGGACCATGGGGTAGTGCATTGTACTGTGTGGAGGACCATGGGGGAGTGCATTGTACTGTGTGGAGGACCATGGGGTAGTGCATTGAACTGTGTGAAGGACCATGGGGGAGTGCATTGTACTGTGTGGAGGACCACGTGGGAGTGCATTATACTGCGTGGAGGACCACGAGGGAGTGCATTATACTGCGTGGAGGACCACGAGGGAGTGCATTATACTGCGTGGAGGACCATGGCGAGTGCCTTATACTGTGTGGAGAACCATGGCGAGAGTCTTATACTCTATGGAGTGTGGAGAGGTGTGGGGCAGTTGGGGGATCATACTTTACACTGGGAGTTGAGGTCGGGTACAGTAGGGTCATTATACTGATTATGTTCACAGACCAGCATGAAAGTTGGGCTGATCTCTGATTCAGTCATAAATCATCGCAGAAATAAAAGAGCTGGAAACTCCACATCATAAGGAGCTCACTGACTGAATCTCAAGTTAACTCATTCTGCAGCCATCAATGTGCTGCTGGGAAACAAAAAGCTGGTAAAGGCCGAACAGAGCAAATGTTACATGAAGCAAAATAGTAAAAAGTATTTTTAGAGCAATATACATGTATTTAAAGGGATTGTCCGGTGTGAAGCTGAAGGCCTGCAGTCATCTGTGTGACTCTCTGTGACTGCAGACTTGTAATCCTCACATCATGTAGACTGCGCGCTGCCAGCATTATTCTCAGCCCAGAGATGGCAGAAGCCCCTGTATCATGTGTACAGGAATTGTGCCCCCTCTCCACGAGGAGCAGCAGTGCCTCGTCCTCCAGATACATGAGGGTCCCATCGGGGAGATCCGCATGTACCGGCCATGATGTCATCTCCATGGATACGGCATCAATGCGCAGAGCAGAAGACCCCTGTAAGGGAGAGCTCAGACGTGGGGGGATTGATGTGGATGTGAGGAGCAGATCCCCCCATATTCACAGATTATCGCACAATACATGTGGCCTTGCACAGGAAAAACTGTGAGGAAAGAAGAAATCAGATTTCTTACAATATAGAATAATGTCCTCCTGCCCTCGCTCATGTCCAGTATTATTTATCCCCTGACCTTTAGGGTGGGGAACCCCTCCTGAGCCCCCTCCATTATATAGGAGCCATATATCTGCTCCATTACTGGCAGAAGGTAAGGAGCCAATCACACTGCACGGCTTCTGCTTCCTGCTCTAAGCCCCGCCCACCTGCCTTCCCTTGAGATCTCCATGACAACCCTTGTGTGACTACAGTGACAGGCCACGCCCCCGAGGATTCTGATCAGTGCGGAAGTCTCCATATTGCTGAGGACTGTGAGCGGCTGATGGGCGGAGCCAGCAGCGATGTGAGGGGCGGAGCCAGCAGTGATATGAGGGGCGGAGCCAACAGCGACATGAGGGGCGGAGCCAGCAGTGATATGAGAGGCGGAGCCAGCAGCGATGTGAGGGGCGGAGCCAGCAGCGATATGAGGGGCTGAGCCAACAGCGACATGAGGGGCGGAGCCAGCAGCGATATGAGGGGCTCTCACAGCACTCACAGGAGCAGGTGTGTGTGCAGCCCGTTCCTCTGCTGTGGGTGTTGTGGTGTGTGAGCTTCGCCGTGTATATATATATATATATATATATATATATATATATATATATATATATATACAGTTGAAATCAGAAGTTTCCATACACTGTATAAATAGACACATCTGCATGTTTTTCTCAATATCTGACATGAAATCAGAATAAACCTTTCCCATTTTAGGTCAATTAGGATTACCATAATTTTTAATATTGCCAAATGCCAGAATAATGAGCGTCTCTTGTAAGGGGCATTAACAGCGTCTTGTTATACCACTCTGACCTCCGCGTCTCTTCTGAGGGCCATTAAAAGAGTCTTGTTATACCACTCTGACCTCCACGTCTCTTGTAAGGGGCATTAAAACCGTCTTGTTATACCACTCTGACCTCCACGTGTCTTGTAAGGGGCATTAAAACCATCTTGTTATACCACTCTGACCTCCACGTCTCTTCTGAGGGGCATTAAAACCATCTTGTTATACCACTCTGACCTCCACGTCTCTTGTAAGGGGCATTAAAACCGTCTTGTTATACCACTCTGACCTCCACGTCTCTTCTGAGGGGCATTAAAAGCGTCTTGTTATACCACTCTGACCTCCACGTGTCTTGTAAGGGGCATTAAAAGCGTCTTGTTATACAACTCTGTCCTCCACGTCTCTTCTGAGGGGCATTAAAAGTGTCTTGTTAAGCTACTGGGACCTCCACGACTCTTCGAACGGGCATTGCATTTCCTCATAATTTTTGGAAGCTTTTGCTTGGAAGGCATAAGCAAATACTATGGGAGACCCACTCCCCAATAATGGGAATAATGTTTTTAAGATGCTGTACTGTATGGCTCTTGTAAGGGGCATTAAAACCGTCTTGTTAAGCTACTGTGACCTCCACGTCTCTTCAAAGGGGCATTAAAAGCGTCTTCTTAAGCCACTCTGAACTCCACAGGTCTTCCAAGGGGCATTGAAATGTTGTTTTTAATTACCTTACCTCTAATCTCCACGACTCTTCCAACGGGCATTGCATTTCCTCCTAATTATAGTCAGCTTTTGCTTTTCAATGCAAAGGTGAAAACTAAGGGAGACACACTCCCCAATAATGGGTAGAAGGTTTTTAGTATGCTGTAATCCACGTCTGTTTCAAGGGGCATTGCAGTTCCTCATAATTTTTGGAAAGCCTTCCATTCACTGCTTAGGCCAACAGTGTAAAGGAGACCCAGTTGCTATAAATGGAAAAACGGTTTAGTTAAGGCCCTCTGACCTCCATGTCATTTCCAAGGGGCATTGCAGTTCCTCATAATTTTTGGAAAGCCTTCCATTCACTGCTTAGGCCAACAGTGCACAGGAGACCCAGTTGCTATAAATGGAAAAAAAAGTTTAGTTAAGGCCCTCTGACCTCCATGTCATTTCCAAGGGGCATTGGAGTGCCTCAAAAGTTTTGGTAGGCATTGCACTCACTGTATGCCCTATAACTGTGTAGCCAAACCGCTCCTTTTGTTACAGAAACATATCCTACAAGACATATGTGGTTGACTGGCCTGATATTGATGTGAATGGTCCCTGTTCCTCCTGCTCTTTCTCCTTTGCCACTACCTCATCCATCATTTATCACTTGAAGCTTTGTTTTAACGAGAGTCATAGAACTTGGATAGTAGCAGGAAAACATCCAGCAATCCTCAGAGGAGGTAGGATATGCACCAAAACGCTGACCACCTCAGGCCTAGCCGCTACTACATACATGCGCTTGCATTCCTTGAAAACAAAGCAGATGCTAACTTCTATCATCCTCATCATGCTCCTCACCTTGGCACTCTCAACTCCCCTGATAGAGAAGCCAGGGCCCACCGGAGAAGTCGGGTTCTCTGGTGGGCTCGTCCAATGCTGCCCTAAAGCAGGCCAGTCTAAGAAAAGTGTGTGGGGATGTTCCGCGGTGAAATCAGGGCGGCTGGGGACCGTTTATGGACACCTGGCCGCGGGGCGGCTGGGGACTGAGTGTGGACACCCGGCCGCCCCCTGGCGGCTTGGGACTGAGTATGGATACCTCGCTGCCGAAGCAGCCATGAGGTAGTGGCCACCTTCGGCCTCCACATGCCTAAAAGGCCCAATTTCAAGTGCACGCAAGCTAGCAGTATGGTATTGCAGCCTGGGGGTGGGTTGGTGGCAGGTTGCACACTTATGCTTGCATTCCAACAAAACAATGCAGATGCTAACTTCTATCATCATCATGCTCCTCACCTTGACACTCTCACCTCCCCTGATGGAGTCGGGTTCTCTAGTGGGCTCGTCCAATGCTGCCCTAAAGCAGGCCAGTCTAAGAAAAGTGTGTGGGGATGTTCCGCGGAGAAATCGGGGTGACTGGGGACCGTCTATGGACACCCCGCCGCCCCCAGGCGGCTGGGGACCAGGTGTGGACACCCAGCCGCGGGGCGGCTGGGGACCGAGTGTGGACACCCGGCCGCCGGGCGGCTGGGGACTGAGTATGGATACCTCGCTGCCGAAGCAGCCATGAGGTAGTGGCCAGCTTCGGCCTCCTCAAAACTAAAAGGTCCCATTTCAAGTGCAAGCTAGCAGTATGGTATTGCAGCCTGGGGGTGGGTGGGTGGTTGGCTGCATATTTGCGCTTGCATTGCAAGGAATGGGGGAGGTACAATTGAACACTGCCCTGGGACAAGGACTTGCACGGGGATAGTTACAAGTCTGCATCTTCTGATGCGGCAAGGATCACTTCTGATGGGCACACTTTTAGGCAGTGACCTGGGAGTCAGAGATGCTTCCAGGGGTCTTCCCCATGCTGTTCCCATGTCTTTTCAGCACTGTATGCATGTGTCACACAGCACATGGCCAGATAAGGTTGTAAAATGTTAAAATGACATTTCCCGGTGAATGCATTTGTCACAGTTGAAAGCAATACAAAAGTGCAAAAACGCATAAAAAATGCTACTTGTGAACATAGCCCAAGGTGTGGAGGAGTATTTTTGTTTTTGGTTATTTATTTTACCTTATACACAAGTCTTTACCCTGGAAAGGATGTTCCTTAACATATTTCACAGGAAAAAAGTTTCACTTTCGTTTTTGAACGTTTTCTTATGAGCCTGTAAAAGTGCCTCTGAACACATAGTTGACAACAGTGACCTGGGGGTCATAAATGCTTCCTGGGGCGATCCCCATGCTGTCCCCATGTCATCTGAGCACTGTCACTATCATTTTGGGCACTTTTTAGGCTTTCTACAGACTGCCGGGGGTGCCGCCGCAAAAATGCTCGGGTCTCCCATAGACTAACATGGGCTCGTTGCTCGGGTCGAGCACTCGAGTATCACGGCGAGCTCGGGCCGAGCTTTGAGCACCCGAGCATTTTAGTGCTCGCTCAACACTATTTATAACGGGGGCACAAGCTAGTGACTGATTTATATTCTCAGTGGAGCAGACTTCATTGCGGTGAATGATATACTCATGGGCACAGTGTGGCACATATTTGCATTTGGTGGCACAGTGGGCGGCATTATTTATTTAAGTCGCTTATATTTGTAACATTTTTGTTTTTCAGGAGTGCGGTGATCTGCTGAAAAGTGCGGAGCAGCCGAAACCTGGACAGCAAACTGCAAAGACGAATCATGGCGGGAAGTCGTCACGAAAGACTGGACTAGGTAAAGAAGAGAAGAAAGAGAGCGACTGCAGTGTATAAACTGGAGGGTTAGGTGGGGCCCATTATATTATAATAAATCTATGTGGGGCCCATTATATTATAATAAATCTATGTGGGGTCCATAATATTAAAGGGACGGATATGTGGGGCCCATTATATAATAATAAAATCTATGTGGTGCCCATTATATTAAAGGGAAAGCTATGTGGGGCCAATTATATTAAGGGGAAAGCTATGTGGGGCCCAATATATTAAAGATAAAGCTATGTGGGGCCCATTATATTAAAGGGAAAGCTATGTGGGGCCCATTATATTAAAGGGAAAGCTATGTGGGGCCCATTATATTAAAGGGAAAGCTATGTGGGGCCAATTATATTAAAGAGAAAGCTATGTGGGGCCCATTATGTTAAAGAGAAAGCTATGTGGGGCCCATTATGTTAAAGTAAAAGCTATGTGGGGCCCATTATATTAAAGGTATAGCTATGTGGGGCCCATTATATTAAAGGGAAAGCTATGTGCGGCCCATTATATTAAAGAGAAAGCTATGTGGGGCCCATTATATTAAAGGGAAAGCTATGTGGGGCCCATTATATAATAATAAAATCTATGTGGTGCCCATTATATTAAAGGGAAAGCTATGTGGGGCCCATTATATTAAAGAGAAAGCTATGTGGGGCCCATTATATTAAAGGGAAAGCTATGTGGGGCCCATTATATTAAAGAGAAAGCTATGTGGGGCCAATTATATTAAAGAGAAAGCTATGTGGGGCCCATTATGTTAAAGGGAAAGCTATGTGGGGCCCATTATATTAAAGGGAAAGCTATGTGCGGCCCATTATATTAAAGAGAAAGCTATGTGGGGCCCATTATATTAAAGGGAAAGCTATGTGGGGCCCATTATATAATAATAAAATCTATGTGGTGCCCATTATATTAAAGGGAAAGCTATGTGGGGCCCATTATATTAAAGAGAAAGCTATGTGGGGCCCATTATATTAAAGGGAAAGCTATGTGGGGCCCATTATATTAAAGAGAAAGCTATGTGGGGCCCATTATATTAAAGGGAAAGCTATGTGGGGCCCATTATATTAAAGAGAAAGCTATGTGGACCCATTATATTAAAGGGAAAGCTATGTGGGGCCCATTATATTAAAGAGAAAGCTATGTGGGGCCCATTATATTAAAGAGAAAGCTATGTGGGGCCCATTATATTAAAGAGAAAGCTATGTGGGGCCCATTATATTAAAGAGAAAGCTATGTGGGGCCCATTATATTAAAGAGAAAGCTATGTGGGGCCCATTATATTAAAGAGAAAGCTGTGTGGGGCCCATTATATTAAAGTAAAAGCTATGTGGGGCCCATTATATTAAATGGATAGCTATGTGGGGCCCATTATATTAAAGGGAAAGCTATGTGCGGCCCAATATATTAAAGAGAAAGCTATGTGGGGCCCATTATATTAAAGAGAAAGCTATGTGGGGCCCATTATATTAAAGGGAAAGCTATGTGGGGCCCATTATATAATAATAAAATCTATGTGGTGCCCATTATATTAAAGGGAAAGCTATGTGGGGCCCATTATATTAAAGAGAAAGCTATGTGGGGCCCATTATATTAAAGGGAAAGCTATGTGGGGCCCATTATATTAAAGAGAAAGCTATGTGGGGCCCATTATATTAAAGGGAAAGCTATGTGGGGCCCATTATATTAAAGAGAAAGCTATGTGGGCCCATTATATTAAAGGGAAAGCTATGTGGGGCCCATTATATTAATGAGAAAGCTATATGGGGCCTATTATATTAAAGGGAAAGCTATGTGGGGCCCATTATATTAAAGGGAAAGCTATGTGGGGCCCATTATCTTAAAGGGAGATCTACGTAGGGCCCATTATATTAAATGGATGGCTATGTGGGGCCCATTATATTAAAGAGAGAGCTACGTATGGCCCATTATAATAAATGTATGACTATATGGGGCCCATTATATTAAATGGATGACTATGTGTGTTCCATTATATTTAATGGAAGGCTATGCGGGGCCCATTTAATTATGATAAATTCTATGTGGGGCACATGATATTAAATGGAAGGCTATGTGGAGCCCATTATATTTAATAGAGGGCTATGTGGGGACCAATACATTAAAAAGAAAGCTATATTGGGGCCCACTATGTTATCTGGAAGGTTTTGTGGGGCCCTCTGTATTAAATTGAGGGCTATGTGAGGCCTATTAAATTAAATGGAAAGCGTTGCGGGTCCCATAATATTATATGGAGGGCTATGTGAGGCACATTTATCAAATAAAGGGCTATGTAGCACCAATTATATTAAATGGAAGCCTATGTTTTGTCCATTATATTAAATAGAGATGTATCTTGCCTCCATTATAATAAATGAAAGGCAATGTGGGGACTATTATATTAAATGGAGGGTTATGTGGGGCCCATTATATTAAATGGAAGCCTATATGGAGCCCAGTAAATTAAATGTAAAGCTATGTGGGGCCCAATATTTTAAATGGAAGGTTAAGTGGGGCCAATTGTATTAAATAGAGGGCTATGTGGTGCCCAATATAAAACATGGAAGGCTTTTTGGTGCCCATTATATTAAATAGAGGGATATTTTGGCCCCATTTTATTACATGGAAGGCTATGTCAGGTCCAATATATTAAATGGAGTCCAGTGGGGCCTATTATATTAAATTGAAGGTTATGTGGGGTTCAATAAATTAAATGAAAAGCTATGTGGAGCCCAATAAATTAAATTATAGTACATGGAAGGCAATGTGCGTCTCATTATACTATATAGAGGGCTATGTGGGGGCCATTATACTTTATAGAATTCTATGTGGGGGTCCATTATACTTTTGCCAATGGCAAATTGTGTGTTCCGGTGGCACTCCAAAGTTAAAGGGTGTGCTCCGGTGGCACTCCAACGTCATAGGGTGTGCTCTGGTGGCACACCAATGGCAAAAAGGCCAAAGAGTAGACTCTGGTGGCAGACTGAGCAGCCCTAGAGTGCGCCCCAGTGATAAGCAATAAGGCCAAAGAATGTACCCTGGTGGCAGGCTAAAAAGCCCTAGAGTGCGCCCCAGTGGTAAGCAATAAGGCCAAAAAGTGCACCCCGGTGGCAGGCTAAAAAAGCCTAAAATGAGTGCCCAGGTGGTAAGCAAAATGGTCAGAGTGTACCCCGGTCGCAGTTAAAAAGCCCAAGTTGGGTGCCCCGGTGGTAAGCTAAAAGGCCAAAGAGTGCACCCCGGTGGAAGCTAAAAAGCTCAAGATGGGTGCCCCGGTGGTAAGCAAAAAAGGTCACATATTGGGCCCCTCTGGTAGGCCTACGGGAAATAGAGTTCTCCGATGGCACGCCAACGGTAAAGGGTGTGCCCGATGGTACTCCAATGGTAAAGGGTGTGCTTCAGTGGCATGCCAGTGGCAAAAAGTGTACTCCGGTGGCATGCTAATGGTGAAAGGTGTGCTCTGTTGGCACCCCAACTGTAAAGAGTGTGTTCCAGTGGCACCCTAGCAGCCAATGGTGTACTTCGGTGGCAGACCATCGGGAAATGGTGTGATATGTAAGGCTCATGATAACAAAAGGGAGGGCTATGTGGGACCCATTATTTTATATGGAAAGCAAGGTGGGGCCCATTATATTAATTAGGGGCTTATGTGGGGCTCTTTTTATTAAATAAAAACATATGTGGGCCCCATTAAATTAAATGGAAGGCTATGTGGACCCCATTAAATTATATGGAAGGCTATGTGGACCCCATTAAATTAAATGGAAGGCTATGTGGGGCCCATTATATTAAATGGAAGGCTATGTGGGGCCCATTATATTAAATGGAAGCCTGTATGGGGCCTAATAAATTAAATGAAAAGCTACAGTATGTACAGCAATAATAAAAATGGTAATAATACAGGGTGGGCAATTTATATGGATACACCTAAATTAAATGGGAATGGTTGGTGATGTCAACTTCCTGTTTATGGCACATTAGTATATGGGAGGGGGAAACTTTTCCAGATGGGTGGTGACTATGGTGGCCATTTTGAAGTCGGTCATTTTGGATCTAACTTTATTTTTTTCAATGGGAAGAGGGTCATGTGACACATCAAACTCATTGAGAATTTCATAAGAAAATACAAAGGTGTGCTTGGTTTTAACATAACTTTATTCTTTCATGAATTTTTTACAAGTTTATGACCACTTATAAAATGTGTTTAAAGTGCTGCCCATTGTGTTGGATTGTCAATGCAACCCTCTTCTCCCACTCTTGACACACTGATAGCAACACCGCAGAAGAAATGCTAGCACAGGCTTTCAGTATCCGTTGTTTCAGATGCTGAAAGGTTATATGGGGCCTATTAAAATAAATGGAAGACTATGCAGGACCTCTTGTAATAACTAGAAGGCAATTTGTGGCCCATTATATTAAACTAGATGGTGGCCCGATTCTAACTCATCGGGTATTCTAGAATATGTATGCGGCCGGCCGCGACCAATCAGCGAACCGTGTTAGTGAGGACCGGAGAGCATGTTTAAATTTGGCGCCAAAACCGGTGATTGGTCACGGCCGGCGGCCGCGACCAATCAGCGAATCGTATTATTGAGAATCGGGGAGCGGGTACTTCCACTGTGAGCAGCCGGGAGATGACTGGCTGCTCGCAGCAGAAGTATCCCAACCGGCGGCGCCGCTCCCCGGTCCTCCCTTCACACTTGCCGTCGGGAGATAAGCGGCCCTAGCCACTGATCTAGCGACGGTAGCCGCATGGAGGTCAGCGGCGCCGCCGGTCGGGGTACTTCTGCTGCGAGCAGCTGGGAGATGACCGGCTGCATTGCCACTGACCTCTGTGCAGAGCGGTGTTTAAATTTGGAGCCAATATCGCTGATTGGTCGCGGCCGCCGAATCGTATTAGTGAGGACAGGGGAGCGGCGCTGCCTGTGCGGGTACTTCCGCTGCGAGCAGCCGGGAGATGACCGGCTGCTCGCAGCAGCAGTATCCCGACCGGTGGCGCCGCTCCCCGGTCCTCCCTTCACACTTGCCGTCGGAAGATCAGCAGCCCTAACCGCTGATTTCCCGATGGTAGCCGCATGGAGATCAGCGCCGCCGCCGGTCGGGGTACTTCTGCTGCGAGCCGGAAGTTGACCGGCTAGCGCCGGTCATCTCCCGGCTGCATCGCCGCTGACCTCCGTGCGGCAGATGAGCCGCTAATGGCCGCCATCTTTTTCTGAAATCCCACGTCGCTGATTGACCACGGTCGGACCAATCAGCGACGCAGGACTTCCTGGACAGAAGGACAGACAGACAGACATGATATGACGATTATATATATTAAATGTAAGGTTATGTGGGGCCCAATATATTCAATGAAAAACTATATGGGCCCATTATATAAAAGAAAAAGCTAAGTGAGGCCCATTTTATTAAATGGATGATGGTGTCCTCCAGTGGCAAGCCAGCGGGAAAGTGGTGTGCTCCGGTGGCAAGCCAACGGGAAAGTGGCGTGCTTCGGTGGCAAGCCAACGGGAAAGTGGCGTGCTCCGGTGGCAAGGCAACGGGAAAGTGGCGTGCTCCAGTGGCAAGGCAACGGGAAAGTGGCGTGCTCCGGTGGCAAGGCAACGGGAAAGTGGCGTGCTCCGGTGGCAAGGCAACGGGAAAGTGGCGTGCTGCGGTGGCAAGCCAACGGGAAAGTGGCGTGCTGCGGTGGCAAGCCAACGGGAAAGTGGCGTGCTGCGGTGGCAAGCCAACGGGAAAGTGGCGTGCTCCGGTGGCAAGCCAACGGGAAAGTGGCGTGCTCCGGTGGCAAGCCAACGGGAAAGTGGCGTGCTCCGGTGGCAAGCCAACGGGGAAGTGGCGTGCTCCGGTGGCAAGCCAACGGGAAAGTGGCGTGCTCCGGTGGCAAGCCAACGGGAAAGTGGCGTGCTCCGGTGGCAAGCCAACGGGAAAGTGGCGTGCTCCGGTGGCAAGCCAACGGTAAAGTGGCGTGCTCCGGTGGCAAGCCAACGGGAAAGTGGCGTGCTCCGGTGGCAAGCCAACGGGAAAGTGGCGTGCTCCGGTGGCAAGCCAACGGGAAAGTGGCGTGCTCCGGTGGCAAGCCAACGGGAAAGTGCCGTGCTCCGGTGGCAAGCCAACGGGAAAGTGCCGTGCAACAGTGGCAAGCCAACGGGAAAGAGGCGTGCTCCGGTGGCAAGCCAACGGGAAAGTGGCGTGCTTCGGTGGCAAGCCAACGAGAAAGTGGCGTGCTCCGGTGGCAAGCCAACGGGACTGTGGCGTGCTCCGGTGGCAAGCCAACGGGAAAGTGGCGTGCTCCAGTGGCAAGCCAACGGAAAAGTGGCGTGCTCCGGTGGCAAGCCAACGGGAAAGTGGCGTGCTCCGGTGGCAAGCCAACGGGAAAGAGGCGTGCTACGGTGGCAAGCCAACGGGACTGTGGCGTGCTCCGGTGGAAAGCCAACGGGAAAGTGGCGTGCTCCGGTAGCAAGCCAACGAGAAAGTGGCATGCTCCGGTGGCAAGCCAACGGGAAAGTGGCGTGCTCCGGTGGCAAGTCAAAGGGAAAGAGGCGTGCTACGGTGGCAAGCCAACGGGACTGTGGCGTGCTCCGGTGGCAAGCCAACGGGAAAGTGGCGTGCTCCGGTGGCAAGCCAACAGGAAATTGGCCTGCTCCGGTGGCAAGCCAACGGGAAAGTGGCGTGCTCCGGTGGCAAGCCAACGGGAAAGTGGCGTGCTCCGGTGGCAAGCCAACGGGAAAGTGGCGTGCACCGGTGGCAAGCCAACGGGACTGTGGCGTGCTCCGGTGGCAAGCCAACGGGACTGTGACGTGCTCCGGTGGCAAGCCAACGGGAAAGTGGCGTGCTCCGGTGGCAAGCCAACGGGAAAGTGGCGTTCTCCGGTGGCAAGCCAACGGGAAAGTGGCGTGCTCCGGTGGCAAGCCAACGGGAAAGTGGCGTGCTCCGGTGGCAAGCCAACGGGAAAGTGGCGTGCTCCGGTGGCAAGTCAACGGGACTGTGGCGTGCTCCGGTGGCAAGCCAACGGGAAAGTGGCGTGCTCCGGTGGCAAGCCAACGGGAAAGTGGCGTGCTCCGGTGGAAAGCCAACGGGAAAGTGGCGTGCTCCGGTGGCAAGCCAACGGGAAAGTGGCGTGCTCCGGTGGCAAGCCAACGGGACTGTGGCGTGCTCCGGTGGCAAGCCAACGGGAAAGTGGCGTGCTCCGGTGGCAAGCCAACGGGAAAGTGGCATGCTCCGTTGGCAAGCCAATGGGAAAGTGGCGTGCTCCGGTGGCAAGCCAACGGGAAAGTGGCGTGCTACAGTAGCAAGCCAATGGGAAAGTGGCGTGCTCCGGTGGCAAGCCAACGGGACTGTGGCGTGCTCCGGTGGCAAGCCAATGGGAAAGTGGCGTGCTCCGGTGGCAAGCCAACGGGGAAGTGGCGTGCTCCGGTGGCAAGCCAACGGGAAAGTGGCGTGCTCCGGTGGCAAGCCAACGGGAAAGAGGCGTGCTACAGTGGCAAGCCAAAGGGACTGTGGCGTGCTCCGGTGGCAAGCCAACGGGAAAGTGGCGTGCTTCGGTGGCAAGCCAACGGGAAAGTGGCGTGCTCCGGTGGCAAGCCAACGGGAAAGTGGCGTGCTCCGGTGGCAAGCCAACGGGAAAGTGGCGTGCTCCGGTGGCAAGCCAACGGGAAAGTGGCGTGCTCCGGTGGCAAGCCAACGGGAAAGTGTCGTGCTCCGGTGGCAAGCCAACGGGAAAGTGCCGTGCTCCGGTGGCAAGCCAACGGGAAAGTGGCGTGCTCCGGTGGCAAGCCAAAGGGAAAGAGGCATGCTCCGGTGGCAAGCCAACGGGAAAGTGGCGTGCTCCGGTGGCAAGCCAACGGGAAAGTGGCGTGCTGCGGTGGCAAGCCAACGGGAAAGTGGCATGCTCCGGTGGCAAGCCAACGGGAAAAGGTGCGCTCCGGTGGCATGCTAACGGGAAACGATGTGCTCCGGTGGCATGCTAACGGGAAAAGGTGTGCTCCGGTGCGATGCTAACGGGAAAAGGTCTGCACCGGTGGCATGCTAATGGTAAAGGTGTGCTCCAGTGGCATGCTAACGGTAAAGGTGTGCTCCGGTCACATGCTAATGGTAAAGGTGTGCTCCGGTGGCATGCTAAAGGGAATAGGTGTGCTCCGATGGCATGCTAACGGGAATAGGTGTGCCCGGTGGCGTACTAACGGGAAAAGGCATGCTACGGTGGCATGCTAGCGGGAAATGGTGTGCTTCGGGGGCATGATAATGAGAAAAGGGGTACTCCATTGGCACCACAATGGTAAAGGGACTTGGAAATGTCACTTGTGAAGTCATACTCGCATAGTGTCTGTTGTTGCAGGGATTAAAAGAGCGACCCGCTGGAACAAGATGTGGACACTGTGCGGCAGATGGTGGTTTAAGGACAGCAAAAAAGCAAAATAAGACCAAGTAACAGCAAGAAAACAATCCAAGAATTACAGCAGCAGACAAGTAAGTGATTGTGATTCTTTTAAACGGTGATGTATGATCAGATGAAGTGGAATGCAGTAAGTTTGGAAATATGATTAACATGTTAATAAAGTGTCCAAAATGTATGAGCAAGAAAGAGAAAAAGGTGGATTGTTACAGGGGGACAGCTGAGAGTAGGGAGTTGCAGAGAAAGTCCTTGTGACAGGTTTAGGATGTATACGGCTGTTTATTGCCTCCTCCACATACAAAGGCAGGAGATGAGACTATCAAACTATTGAACTTGGAGTTGTCAGTAATGTTGGAGGAGAAATTAATAAAGGAAGTAAAATGGGAAAGAAAATAAGGGGTTGTATTTTTGCCTGGTCATGGGGATGTTTGCCTGGTCATGGGGATGTTTGCCTGGTCAGAGGGATGTTTGCCTGGTCAGGGGGATGTTTGCCTGGTCAGGGGGATGTTTGTCTGGTCAGGGGGATGTTTGTCTGGTCAGGGGGATGTTTGTCTGGTCAGAGGGATGTTTGCTTCACGTTGGGGAAGAGGGAAAGGACTGAATGATCCGGCACCTGTCCTATCCACAGGATGGTCAGCTAGTGCCGCCATAGGGAAAGAGCTGACCTAGTGTCACTATCAATCATCAGAGTCTGCAGTACAACTGATTAGGGGTCCAGCAGGGGGGGCGCTGATGACACAGGTGGACCTTGGGGCGGTTTTCCGGTTGCCGACGCTGCACCTAGAGGGTTTTCTTCATGTAATTATCCTCCTCACATTGCAGACTTGTGAACTTTATAAATTTTCTTCATTTGCTTATTTTCTTCCTTCTCTCCCAAACACGTTGCTGAAGTGCTGTCTCACCCCCACTGCCCCCATCCAGAAGCTTCTTGTAGCTGCTGTTCAGCCAGATTTGTCCTCTATATACCAGCAGTCTGTGTATGGGCCTGTCCCTGTCTGATCCTCTCTGCTCTCCACCCCTGCACTCAGACATGGGAAACCCTGTACTCGGATTACTTCACATCTTGGTGAACAACAGCTGAAAGGACCCTATAAAGGAGCCTGTACCAGGCAGGTGACAGCGGTGCAGCATTGTGCTTGTGGGGGCAATCGGGCGGTGGAGTCAGAAATTGGGGAATACTTGGGTGCTCTCTGGACGGACAATATTAGTGCTGCAGTAATTTCCCACAAGTTTTTGCACAGAGCGGCCACTAATATAGAATAAAGTAAAACAATTGTGCTCTGTAAATAATGGCTGTGCTTTGCTACAAATGCTTCATGTTCGCAGGAGGTTTTGTTTTCTTTAATAAATTTTATTTAGTTTATAATTGATTTTTTCTCTTTCTGCTAGATATCAGCACATGATAGAGGCCGTACGGGACTGGTATAAGAAGTTCTTGGCTGAGAAGGAAAGAAGCTTCATTCCTCCATGAGCTGCAGTTCTTTGTGTCCAGTCGGGAACTCTATTAGTAAGTAGATTTTATCACCGGCGCAGACATTTCCGGGAAGGTTCCAATTGGCCGAATACAAGACGTTCATTAAACTCTTCATTTGAAATAAACGTCTGGTTATCATCCACAATACTTAATACCGATCACTTGTCACAAATTTGTATATTTTTTACCTGTTATAAAATGCTGCTGATCCCTTGAATCTTTTCTTTTTTTTTGTAATTTTAGACAAAACATTACATATTTCTGACAAGTCCCAGGTCTTTTCACACCACTCGTTTTGCAGATTCTTTAATACTACAGCACTTATGTTATTGGGGTCATTTTTGTGCAGTTTGCAGTTACATGATTTTTTATACATGGTTTTTTTTTAGGTTTGTCTTGTTATTACATCACATTCATCTTTTTCCTCTCTTGCTTTCCTGGAGTGAAGTAAACATATCTCCAAGTCACTCTGAGCTGTCGGCAGGAGAGATGGACCCTCAGGAGCCTCCTAGTCTTCAGAATCCACATGAAGAAGTCCAAGAACAAGAAAGGCCTCCGACAGCAGAGCAACCTGTCCGCCAAAAAGTCCCAGAAGAAGAAGCGATGGTCCCGCAGCTCATCTGTGTTTTTCCTAAATGTGGATTATACTTTTACTGATTGTAATTTTCTTGGTCGATACCAGATAAAGTTTTGGATGACAACTGTCTGGACTTGTGTCTTATTTTACATTTCTCCTTTTTTCTTCTTGCTTCCCCTCCAGTGAGATCCGGCTTAGGTGATAAAAGCCTTTCTCTATCCGGCATTTTTTCAGCAGGCTGGAGAAAGACTTTCTGGATGATAACTTGCCTTAGTCTCAGGTGCCCATACACTAGTTAGCTTTAGACCGGACACTTGTCCACACAACACATCCCGACTCCCCCATATACATGAATGTGGTTATATGTGTGGGGGAGATGGCCCCATACACAGCACATGGTCGGCTGCTCCAGCAAAAATCCTTGGGTTTGACCTACCTTCCTGTAATATATATGGGGGGCCATTAGTTGGATGTTTGCAGGACCCCTCTTTGTCCGACAGCTTCCCTCCCCCACACATAGCAAGCAGTGTACAGACAAGCTCCCTTCCCGCACATATAGCATATATAGCATATAAAGAAAAAACCTAGAAGTCTGAACTGAAACACAAATTGATGTGCATGCAAAATGTAAATGCATGTTCACACAAGGCCACTAGACAAAGAAAAACCAAAGACAAGCAAAATACCCAAGTAACCGGAAGTGAATGGGTAAATCGCAAAGTGCAAAAATAATAAATAAGGAAGGGTATTTAGTTAACATAATTTTGATAAAAATAATGCAAAAGCTATCCCGCCACATCACGGCAACCCTTATGGGACAGTCCTAACTCTAATATTAAAACCTTACCATTTGTCAAGTGACGTACATATGGATAAGGGCAGAGAGACTGACCCCCTAGTAGAAGCATAGACCTGAGGTAGAATAAACATTTCAGCTCAGACAAAGGGTGGCCACACCCTAATATGTACTAAAGCACACTACAAAGAAAAAACCTAGAAGTCTGAACTGAAACATAAATTGCATGCAAAATGTAAATGCATGTTCACACAAGGCCACTAGACAAAGAAAAACCAAAGGCAAGCAAAATACCCAAGTAACTGGAAGTAAATGGGTAAATCGCAAAGTGCAAAAATAATAAATAATGAAGGGTATTTAGTAGTGAAGAGCGAGCACTAAAATGCTCGGGTGCTCGAAGCTCGGGCCGAGCTCGCCATGATACTCGGTTGCTCGACCTGAGCCACGAGCCCAATGTTAGTCTATGGGAGACCCGAGCATTTTTGTGGCGGCATGGTGACAGCATGGGGATCGCCCCAGGAAGCATTTCTGACCCCCAGGTCACTGCTGTCAACAACGTGGTCAGAGGTATTAAGCCACTTTTAAGGGCTCACAATAAAACGTTCAAAAACTAAACTGAAACTGCTTTCCTGTGAAATATGTTAAGGAAGTTCCTTTCCAGAGTAAAGACTTGTGTATAAGGTAAAATAAATAACCAAAAAAAAAATACTCCTCCACACCTTGGGCTATGTTCACAAGTAGCATTTTTAATGCGTTTTTGCACTTTTGTATTGCTTCAACCGTGACAAATGCATTCACCGGGAAATGTCATTTTAACATTTTACAACCTTATCTGGCCATGTGCTGTGTGACACATGCATACAGTGCTGAAAAGACATGGGGACAGCATGGGGAAGACCCCTGGAAGCATCTCTGACTCCCCGGTCACTGCCTAAAAGGGTGCCCATCAGAAGTCATCCTTGCCGCATCAGAAGATGCAGACTTGCAACTATCCCCGTGCAAGTTCTTGTCCCAGGGCAGGGTTCAATTGTACCTCCCCCATTCCTTGCAATGCAAGCGCAAATATGCAGCCAACCACCCACCCACCCCCAGGCTGCAATACCATACTGCTTGCTTGCACTTGAAATTGGGCCTTTTAGGCATGTGGAGGCGGAATCTGGCCACCATGTCATGGCAGCGTTGGCGGCCTGGTATCCATACTCAGTCCCCAGCCGCCCGGCGGCGGGGTGTCCACACTCGGTCCCCAACCGCCTGGGGGCGGCCGGGTGTCCATACTCGGTCGCCAGCCGTCTGGGGGCAGCCGGGTGTCCATAAACGGTCCCCAGCCGCCCCTATTTCTCCTTGGAACATCCCCCCACACACTTTTCTTAGCCTGGCCTGCTTTAGGGCAGCATTGGACGAGCCCACCAGAGAACCAGACTCCTCCGGTGGGCCCTGGCTTCTCCATCAGGGGAGTTGAGAGTGCCAAGGTGAGGACCATGATGATGATACAAGTTAGCATCAGATTTGTTTTGTTGGAATGCAAGCGCATGTATGTAGTAGCGGCAAGGCCTGAGGTGGTCAGCGTTTTGGCGCATATCCTACCTCCTCCGAGGATTGCTGGATGTTTTCCTGCTACTATCCCAGTTCTATGACTCCCGTTAAAACAAAGCTTCAGGTGATGAATGATGGATGAGGTGGTGGCAAAGGAGAGCAGGAGGAACAGGGACCATTCACATCAATATCAGGCCAGTCAACCACATATGTCTTGTAGGATATGTTTCTGTAACAAAAGGAGCGGTTTGGCTACACAGTTATAGGTCATACAGTGAGTGCAATGCCTACCAAAAATTTCGAGGCACTCCAATGTACCTTGGAAATGACATGGAGGTCAGAGGGCCTTATCTAAACAGTTTTTTCCATTTATAGCAACTGGGTCTCCTGTACAATGTTGGCCTAAACAGTGAATGGAAGGCTTTCCAAAAATTATGAGGAACTGCAATGCCCCTTGAAACAGACGTGGATTACAGCGTACTAAAAACCTTCTACCCACTATTGGGGAGTGGGTCTCCCTTAGTATTCGCCTTTGCATTGAAAAGCAAAAGCTGACTAAAATTAGGAGGAAATGCAATGTCCATTGGAAGAGTTGTGGAGGTTAGAGGTAATTAAAAACAACATTTCAATGCCCCTAGGAAGAGCTGTGGAGTTCAGAGTGGCTTAAGAAGACTGTTTTAATGTCCCTTTGAAGAGACATGGAGGTCACAGTAGCTTAACAAGATGGTTTTAATGCCCTTCGGAAAAGACGTGGAGGTCCCAGTAGCTTAACCAGACGGTTTGAATGCCCCTCGGAAGAGGGGCTTTTAATGCCCCTTCCAAGAGCCATACAGTACAGCATAGTACAAACATTATTCCCATTATTGGGGAGTGTGTATCCCATAGTCATTGCTTATGCCTTCCAAGCAAAAGCTGCCAAAAATTGGGACGGAGGAACTTGCAATGCCCCTTACAAGAGCCATGCAGTACAGCATATTCCAAACATTATTCCCATTATTGGGGAGTGGGTCTCCCATAGTCTTTGCTTATGCCTTCCAAGCAAAAGCTGCCAAAAATTAGGACGAAGGAGCTTGCAATGCCCCTTACAAGAGCCATGCAGTACAGCATATTACAAACATTATTCCCATTATTGGGGAGTGGGTCTCCCATAGTATTTGCTTATGCCTTCCAAGAAAAAGCTGCCAAAAATTAAGAGGAACTGCAATGCCCGTTCGAAGAGTCGTGGAGGTTAGAGTTAATTAAAAATAACATATCAATGCCCCTTGGAAGAGCTGTGGAGTTCAGAGTGGTTTAACAAGACGCTATTAATGCCCCTCAAAAGAGATGTGGAGGTCCCAGTAGCTTAACAAGACGGTTTTAATGCCCCTTGGAAAAGTGGTGGAGGTCGCAGTAGCTTAACAAGACGCTATTAATGCCCCTCAGAAGAGACGTGGAGGTCCCAGCAGCTTAACAAGACGGTTTGAATGCCCCTTGGAAGAGACGTGGAGGTCACAGTAGCTTAACAAGACGCTATTAATGCCCCTCAGAAGAGACGTGGAGGTTCCAGCAAGGTTCCAGCACCTTAACATGACGGTTTTAATACTCCTCAGAAAAGTGGTGGAGGTCCCAGTAGCTTAACAAGATGGTTTTAATGCCCCTCAGAAACGTAGTGGAGGTCCCAGTAGCTTAACAAGACTGTTTGAATGCCCCTTGGAAGAGACGTGGAGGTCCCAGTAGCTTAACTGGCCGGTTTAAATGCCCCTTGGAAAAGTGGTGGAGGTCACAGTAGCTTAACAAAACGCTATTAATGCCCCTCAGAAGAGACGTGGAGGTCTCAGTAGCTTAACAAGACGGTTTTAATGCTCCTCAGAAAAGTGGTGGAGGTCCCAGTAGCTTAACAAAACGGTTTTAATGCCCCTTGGAAAAGTGGTGGAGGTCGCAGTAGCTTAACAAGACGGTTTGAATGCCCCTTGGAAGAGACGTGGAGGTCCCAGTAGCTTAACAAGACGGTTTTAATGCTCCTCAGAAAAGTGGTGGAGGTCCCAGTAGCTTAACAAGACGGTTTTAATGCCCCTTGGAAAAGTGGTGGAGGTCGCAGTAGCTTAACAAGACGGTTTGAATGCCCCTTGGAAGAGACGTGGAGGTCCCAGTAGCTTAACAAGACGGTTTGAATGCCCCTTGGAAGAGACGTGGAGGTCCCAGTAGCTTAACAAGACTGTTTTAATGCCCCTCGGAAAAGTGGTGGAGGTCACAGTAGCTTAACAAGACGCTTTTAATGCCCCTCGGAAGAGACGTGGAGGTCCAAGTAGCTTAATAAGACGGTTTGAATGCCCCTTGGAAGAGACGTGGAGGTCCCAGTAGCTTAACAAGACGGTTTGAATGCCCCTTGGAAGAGACGTGGAGGTTCCAGTAGCTTAACAAGACAGTTTTAATGCCCCTCGGAAAAGTTGTAGAGGTCACAGTAGCTTAACAAGATGCTTTTAATGCCTCTCAGAAGAGACGTGGAGGTCCCAGTAGCTTAACAAGATGGTTTGAATGCCCCTTGGAAGAGAAGTGGAGGTCCCAGTAGCTTAACAAGATGGTTTTAATGCTCCTCGGAAAAGTGGTGGAGGTCCCAGTAGCTTAACAAGATGCTTTTAATGCCCCTCGGAAAAGTCGTGGAGGTCCCAGTAGCTTAACAAGATGCTTTTAATGCTCCTCGGAAAAGTGGTGGAGGTCCCAGTAGCTTAACAAGATGCTTTTAATGCCCCTCGGAAAAGTGGAGGTCCCAGTAGCTTAACAAGACGGTTTTAATGCCCCTTGGAAAAGTGGTGGAGGTCGTAGTAGCTTAACAAGACTGTTTGAATGCCCCTTGGAAAAGTGGTGCAGGTCCCAGTAGCTTAACAAGATGGTTTGAATGCCCCTTGGAAGAGACGTGGAGGTACCAGTAGCTTAAAAAGACGGTTTTAATGCCCCTCGGAAAAGTGGTGGAGGTCCCAGTAGCTTAACAAGACGGTTTTAATGCCCCTCGGAAAAGTGGTGGAGGTCCCAGTAGCTTAACAATACGCTTTTAATGCCTCTCAGAAGAGACGTGGAGGTCCCAGTAGCTTAACAAGACGGTTTGAATGCCCCTTGGAAGAGACGTGGAGGTCCCAGTAGCTTAAGAAGACGGTTTGAATGCCCCTTGGAAGAGACGTGGAAGTCCCAGTAGCTTAACAAGACGGTTTTAATGCTTCTCGAAAAAGTGGTGGAGGTCCCAGTAGCTTAATAAGACGCTTTTAATGCCCCTCGAAAAAATGGTGGAGGTCGCAGTAGCTTACCAAGACGGTTTGAATGCCCCTTGGAAGAGACGTGGAGGTCCCAGTAGCTTAACAAGACAGTTTGAATGCCCCTTGGAAGAGACGTGGAGGTCCCACTAGCTTAACAAGACGTTTTTAATGCCCCTCGGAAAAGTGGTGGACGTACCAGTAGCTTAATAAGACGCTTTTAATGCCCCTCAGAAAAGTGGTGGAGGTCCCAGTAGCTTAACAAGACGGTTTGAATGCCCCTTGGAAGAGATGTGGAAGTCCCAGTAGATTAACAAGACGGTTTTAATGCTCCTCGGATAAGTGGTGGAGGTCGCAATAGCTTAACAAGACGCTTTTAATGCCCCTTACAAGAGCCATACAGTACAGCATTTTAAAAATATTATTCCCATTATTGGGGAGTGGGTCTCCCAGTCTTTGCTTATGCCTTCCAAGCAAAAGCTGACAAAAATAAGGACGGAGGAACTTTCAATAATGGCAACACGGACCACGGTCACCCTGGTGGTATAGTGGTGGTGGAGGCTGAGGATAAGGAGAAGAACATAAAACAGCCGAAATGAGGAAGCGTATACCCATGTGTGGGTGTGAAGCGGTGCATGTGAATACACCTTCCGAAATAACACAGTGGATTTGACTTTATGTTACTCTGCTGTCATTTGGTGGTGATGAGAAGTCTGGCCCAATCCAGCTACTGTTCATTTTGATAAGGGTCAGCTTGTCAGCATTGTCAGTTGACAGGCGAGTGCGCTTATCAGTTATAATTACCCCAGCAGCACTAAAAACACGCACCGATAACACGCTAGCGGCAGGACAGGCCAGGACCTCCAAGGCGTACAGAGCGATTTCATTCCAAGTGTCCAGCTTGGATACCCAATAATTAAAAGGCACAGAGGAATCAAGGAGGACGCTGGTACGGTCGGCAAGGTACTCCCTCACCATCTTTTGAAACTTTCCACTGCTTGTGAGAGTACCCCGCGCCTCAGGGCCTGTAAGCTGGGCAGGTCTCAGAAAACTGTCCCAGAATGTTGACAGTGTTCCCCTGCCTCTGCTGGATTGGAGTTGCCTCTCTCTCGCTTGTACGCCTTGGTTGGTCAACGAACTGTGACCTCTGCCGCTAGCGTGTTCAGATGGGAATTTTTTTTTAACAGTTCTGCAGCAAGGGCCTTCTGGTACTGCCCCATATTCGTAGACCTCTCCACCTCAGGAATAAGAGAGTGAAAGTTTTCCTTGTAGCGGGGGTCTAAAAGTGTCACCAACCAGTAATGACTGTCACCCAACATTTTGACAACGCGAGGGTCACGGTTAAGGCAGAGTAACATAAAGTCAGCCATGCGTGCCAGACTGGTAACGGGCAAGACTTCCGTGTCCTCACCAAGATGACGACTGACCATGCTCTCCTCCTCCTCCTCCTCCCCCCCCCTGTCCTCAGGTCACCCACGCTGAACTGACAGTATGACAGTTGTACAGGTACTACCGTCTACAGCGCATGATACAAGCTCCTGTTCTTCCTCCTCCTCCTCTCCCTCATTGTCCCCCAATGCACGTTGGGATGAGATGAGGCTGGGCTGTGTGTAATCGACCGCTACGGCTTCTTGATCCATTTCATCATACTCTGGCTGCAATGCCTCCTCTTTAATTCTCTGCAGAGAGCATTGCAAAAGACAGACAAGTGGAATGCTGACGCTAATGATGGCGTCATCGCCACTCACCATCTTGGTGTACTCCTCAAAGTTTGTCAAGATGGTACATACAGTACAGACCAAAAGTTTGGACACACCTTCTCATTTAAAGATTTTTCTGTATTTTCCTGACTATGAAAATTGTACATTCATACTGAAGGCATCAAAACTATGAATTAACACATGTGGAATTATATACTTAACAAAAAAGTGTGAAACAACTGAAAATATGTCTTATATTCTAGGTTCTTCAAAGTAGCCACCTTTTGCTTTGATGACTGCTTTGCACACTCTTGAGAGACTGCCATAAAGACTGAGAGGAGGGGGCATCTTTGCATGCAGTATGGACAGGGGATTGCCATGCACACACAACAGGTGACACCAGCTGACACTGGTCATGGACCCTGGGGTTCGCCCCACAAAGTCGGGTGCTTTGCTGCCATGTGCCTGATCATGCTGGTGGTGGTCAGGCTGGTAGTTTTGTGACCCCTGCTGATGCTGGCATGGCAGGTGGTACAAATGGCCTTTTTGGGGATATCAGCAGAGTCTTTAAAAAAATTCCTGACTCTGGAAGACCTACAGGTTGTACTGGCAACGTCCCTCGTGTTGGTGTTACGGGGAACTGTTGCCGGCCTTCTGTGTGCGGCCACCACACTGCTTTTTTCTGCCTGTTGGGGTACTCTGCCTCCCTCACCCTGTCTGCTGCTGGCCTCGCTCTGCATGTCCTCCTGCCACATTGGGTCAGTTACTAGATCATCCACCACCTCCTCCTCTTCCACTTGCGCACCACGATCCTCCTCCTCACTTCCTGGCAATTGTGTCTCGTCATCGTCAACCTCTTGTGACAAATTGCCAGCGTTGACTTCCTCTGGCCGTGGCTGTTCAAATATTTGGGCATCTCTACATGGGATCTCCTCTTCCACCACTTCAAGCGGAGCAGGCGAGGGGCACAAATCTGGAAATGGACCAGTGAACAGCTCTTCAGAGTGTCCAAGTGTGGGATCAGTTGCTGTCTGACGACACTCGGCATGGTGGGAGGGAGGAGCATCAGGGTGAGGAGGAGTATGCGGTCGAGACTCATGGCTACTAAGAGTTGACCGTGTGGAAGACAGACCGGAGGTGGTGGTGCCCAGGTAACTGGAAGTATTATCTGCTATCCAATTAATAACCTGTTCACACTGATATGGTGTTGTTCTGTGCTTCCCTAGTAATTCGGTCAAGAAGTGGGAGCGAGAAGATATGGCTGTTGGTTGTGGCACATTTTCACCTTGGCCACGGCCCCGTCCTCTGCATGCACCATCACCAGAACGTCCACTTCCATGTCTCTTGCCACGCGCCTTGCCCATTGTAAAGTAAGTAAAATAGCTTACACTCGCACCATCAATGGAAAAAGGGTAATAAAGTAGATTAGAACCGTGGAAGAGGAAAACCACAGTTCTATTTCTCTGGCCTACACCCGACTCTTTTAAACAATCTGAACAATCAGGGAGAAACTATTACTGTTTTTCTTTACGGAAAAAATACCAAAAGGTGAATAATAGAGATTTTTTACCGTGGAATGGCAAAACCACAGTTATTGTTTACTGGGGTATACCAGAAAATTTTAAATAGATATATTTGTGTCTGAACAATCAGGAGACACTACTACTGTTTTTCTTTGCGGCAAAAAATGCCAAAAGCAGCATAATAGAGATTTTTTACCGTGGAACAGCAAAACCACAGTTATAATTTACTGGTGAATACCAGACTATTTTCAACAGATATATTTGTGTCTGAACAATCAGGAGACACTATTAGTTTTTTTTTTAAGGTGACACATATTACTATAACTTGCACCCATAGTGCAAAAAAAAAAAAAACCCTAAAAAACACAATGGGTTCAACCGTACTCAAATTGTTAACTAGGAGCAATGATTATTGTGAATAATATAATATTTTGATTGGAGATGATCCACCCTCTGGTTCCACCACTGATCCTGAGAATGAAGGAATGGGGAACCTATCAGCTTTTTTTTTCCTGCACAGCTGTGCTCCCAACCGCCCACAGTGCAAAAAAAAACCCTAAAAAAACAATAGGTATAACCGTACTCAAATTGATAATTGGGAGCAACGATTAGTGTGAAGGATATAATATTGTGATTGGCGATGTTCCATCCACTGATTCTGAGAATGAAGAAATGGGGAACCTATCAGCTTTTTTTCCTGCACAGTTGTGCTCCCACCCATTGAGCAAAAATACCCTAAAAAAAATACCCTAAAAAAATGCACGTACTCAAATTGTTAATTGTGAGCAATGATGAGTGTGAAGGGATATAATATCTTGATTGGCGATGGTCCGACCTGTGGTTCCGCCACCGATCCCAAGAATGAAGGAATTGAGAACCTGTAAGCTTTTTTTTCCTGCACAGCTGTGCTCCCAACCACCCACCCACAGTGCAAAAAATAAAAAAACCAATAGATCCAACTGTACTCAAATTGTTAAATTGGGAGCGCGAAAAAAATAATGCATCCACTTCTTTCTAAATTAGGCTGTCAGACCCCCAAGAATGACATCCTAGTAATATGCCATGACTTATACCTCTTTAAATGTATGCAAAGGATAAACCTGGATATCCAGGTATACGTTCTATTGATTGATTTCTATAAGGGCCTATTTCCACATGTAAATGTGTATCTGCTACGGACATGAATGATCGGCTGCAGCCCTTCCACTTGGCCAGTCAATGGATCCGCAAATCACAACAAGTAATTCAAGGAAATGGAAAAGTAACAAAAAAAAATTCTAGTAACATTGCATAGCGTACCGGTGATTGCGCTATTTAACTTGCCATCAGTGATTGACGGCATATAAATGGTTAAACAGCAGTGATTGACGCTCCGCTCTGGCCGCTGCTGTTACAGCAAGATGTCAGCTGTGTAGGATGGGGGCTCTGCTCCTGAGCCCACCCGAAACAGCAATCCAATGGACGGTTTCACACACCACATTATCCAGTGGTGTTTAATTTGCTTTTCTATTTAGGAAATAAAACCGTTTTAATAACGTTTTCCTTCTCTGGTATCTAGGAGCCATTTCAGCTATTTGTAAAGGGAATCTGTCAGCAGGTTTTTCTTGGCTATTCTGAGAGCAGCATGATGGGGTGAGCGCCACACTAGGAGTAGGACCACCGAGCCCAGAGCTATTGCAAGACGTGCAGACAATATATACCAGGTATGAATGAATCCAATACAACATTATTGTTACTTGGGAATGAACCTACTTGGATATAATACATCCCTTGATATGTATATACCATAAGGTCATTATCTTGGGAATGCCTATATTGGCTTTTATTATTTGGGATTATATCCTTTTACTATGTGACCTAGGATATACTATCAGTATGCATTAGCACAATTGGAGCTACTACTATTTAGCCCTGGTGTCTCTGCAATTCAAATATTTACATTATACCTCCTCACTATTATATGGTATTACTATATATATATATATGAGTGTGTGCTCTTTTCTTTCCCGCCATGTACCCAAATTATTATAATAAAGGTCTTTTTTAACACATTGACCCCTTGTCGGATGTACTATATATTGGTTGTTGTTGAGAGCAGCATGATGTAGAGACAAAGACCCTGATTCTAGGGACGTCTCACTTACAGGGCTGCTGGTTGTAGTTTTGATAAAAATCACACTTTTATTAGCAGAAGATTATCACTAGAGGACTAGTAAACCTGCAGCCAGGTAGTCCAACCACGCCCCCCACCACTGATTGGCAGTTTATATACAGTGTACACAGAAAGCGGCCAATCAGTGGTGTGGGTGGGGTTATTATACAGAGCTCAGCATTCAGAGATCTGCATGAGAAAAAAAAAACTGCAATTTTATCAAAATAACACCAAGCAGCCCAGTAAGTGATACATCGTTGGAATCAGGGCCTCGGATTATGCTGCTCTCAAATGGGATAGCAAAAACCTGCTGACATATTCCATTTAAAGGGGCAGCTGCTACTAAATCCAGACATGGTGCAAAATTTAAATTCTGCTGCAGATTTACTGCTGTAGATTTTTAATTCCTAAAAATCCCTGTAGATTCAGAGGATCTCAACCTTTTCAATGCAAATTATTTTCAAGACTTATTCACAGATATTATGAAATATTACAGTAGAAATAAAAAAAAAAAAGCACAATACCTAAACCCCCTCCTTGGGAAAAATATACGGCAAGTATAAGAAAGACAAAAATTTATTCTGGAGTCATATTGAAGTGTAAATAGAATTGTAACCATACAATGTAAACAGCAGCGAATGTAAGTAGGATCCACTGGATCTATATAAGAGGAACGTTTTCCAAAGCCGATCTTCTGAGCCCACCGCTATGCTGGCTGGACCGGCATTGTGATCGTCAGCACCTGGACTATACGTCACGTTTTACTGCAGCTCATAGAACCAAATGATAAGACGCAGAGCAGTGCGAGGCTTGTGACTCGCTATACACAAAATATACGACATGTTTGATGAATGGCATAAAGGAAAGCCGATGCATTCAGATGTCTCTGGGCAACTATATGTTGTGATAGATAAGTTCCTGTCAGGGTGAGGGGCAGCATCCTATCTGCTCACTCATCATGACAGGTTTACAACATGTTGACTCATGGACGTGATCAGTCAGTCAATCGATGACATAGATGCACGTTCTTGATTCCGACAGGTAGGTCAGAGATGTCCGTCTCAATCAGTTTACTTTCACCCATCTAGGATGGATGGCTGCTGACATCGTTGGCCATTATGTCCATACACAATTATTATCCCCTAATTGTGATGTACAGTACAAATTTATATTGTGGTACCGTGTTAGCCAGAAAATTTGATGGAAATAATTTTATGCCCAAAAATGGCAAAAGTATTCTCGGAGTGATCCCTTTATTGGCTAACCAGAAAAAAATATATATATATGCAAACTTACAGAGCACAGAGGCTCCTTCTTCAGGCAGGATTACAAATGTTATGAATTCATGTGTAATATTGCCTGAAGAAGGAGCCTCTGTGCTCTGAAAGCTTGCATATATATTTTTTTTTTCTGGTTAGCCAATAAAGGTATCACTCCGAGAATACTTTTGCCATTTTTGGGCATAAAAGTATTCACATAGAATTATTCACTAATTAAAACAATTTATTTTTGCTAAATAAATGTATACATTTTTTAAAATTTTATTTTATACATTTTCTCAGAGAACCTCTTTAAGAAGGAGATTTCAGAATGGGCTATAAGACATGTCCAGCTTTGCTTAATTGTCTCACCTTACTGTCCTTGTTGAACTGAGCTCCACTTTGTTCTTGGATGATATTGTAAGGAATGAAGACGTCTAGATGATACAAATCGGGACGTCCGACTATTCTGTCTTCACCCAAGTCCAACACAAGAGACCTAGCAGTAGACTGTAAAGAGAAGACCAGAGTGGTAACAACGCTTATGTCGCTGAATGCTTCTGTACGAGAAAGAAAGTTGTAACCAACAAGTGCACAAAAATCTAAACTTTTATCTTGATACGTGGCCAACTAGAAGTTACTGTGTAGCTCCACACGTCTCATACATTAAATCTGACACGTGGAGGAACTGCTCACAGAAAATGCTGAAAAATATTTTTTAAGATTCACACTGCATTAAAAGGGGTTGTCCACCACTTTAACACTAATGGAATATCCTTAGGATAGGTCATCAATATTAAATTGCCAGGCAACCCCTTTAAGTGAGGCATAATGAATGGTACCAGAATTTCACATAATGTAGCCTTCATTAGGCAGAAGGCCCACTCGGTTATATGAAGAAATCTGGGGTCCCCAAAAGCAAACCCAGTAATCACCAGATTCCCGTGTGGTGACTACTTAATCTGCTTTTTGGGAAGACCAGAACTGACCCCTATATTTAGCCAAGTGGGTCCCCTTAAGCTACATTATCCTGTCTGATGAAGGCTACATTAGCTGAAACATTCTTAATCTTCATTATGCCTCATTTAACGCAATGTGAATCATGGACATGAGAAAAATCAAATTAAAAAATAAATACATTTAAAGCATTTTCTGTGCGATTCCTCCAAATGTCGCATTAATATAGAAAAAATAAAGAGCGGCGTGTTCTACACTATTGCAACAAGCCTCTTTCATCATTTATATCATCATTATAACATCATTTATATGCACCAGCACCATGGAATCAATGGCACTATATAATTAAATAATAATAATAATATATACATCTTCCCACCAGCTTGTTTTCCCTCTATCTCCTCTCTGGATCTATGAAGCCAGAACTGTCAAAGAAGAGGTGATGGTGGAGATGGAGGGGAAACAAGCAGGGGGGGAGGCTTATATAAATGACTGGTCCCGCCGTGAAGCACTGGGCGTCTGTGCTTGGTTTGAACAGTCGTTCTCTGCTGACAGAGTCGTTTACAGAGATCTTCTTTCCCATTCCAACAGCTTGCAAACAACCCACCATGGTATGAAAAAAAAATTAGATCATCATCATCCAGCAAATGTGTCACAGCTGCCAGCAATTGGCTACTGTGGACACATCAAAGCTGTGATGATAAAAGTTGGCAGAGGAGGACCGGTAGCACGAGGTTGGCACAGACTTTTAATAAGGGAAGACTATTGGAAATCACATGAAATACAAAAAGGTCACAATCCTAAACCACATCTAAGGGTCTCACCATTTTAGGTAAAGAGATTTCAGCCACCAGAAAACTTGGGTGTCCTACAGGAGGTTCCGCCACAATCATGTAATCTGGTTTCACGGGTGAACTGATAAAAAAAGGAAGGCAGCAGTATATTGCAAGGGTACACCATCAATTTATGATCTGTTGGGGTCGATCTCTAATATAATAAAGGGGCACTGATGCTGGTAATGAGGAACAGCCCCTTTCACAGTCATTCCCTGCACATTGGCATCATGGCCTCCACTGTGCAGCGGAACGACAGCATAGATCCAGCAAAGTGAATGGGCTTAGCTGCAGTTCTCCTGCACAGTGAATATCCGGGTAGCTGCCCCACACCAGCATATTCTTTAAAAAGGGAAGCGGGGTTACTTCCAGGCTGCAGCCCCCTTATTCTTGGAGTCCAAGAAGTTGGATATCCTATATCTTTTGTAAGATGGGATTCTAAAAAAAGTAAATGCATGCATTAAACCTCAAAGAAACCCAAACCTTTCAACTTCTGAGATGAGGGACTTGCTTGGAGTTAGCTGGGAGGGTCTGTAGGAAAAAAATAAAGAACATAAAGGCATAATAGTTAAAACAAAAACAAAAAAAAACAATGTCCACATTGTTCTTGCACCATAACAAGCCTTCTGCAACTTCCCCCATCTGTTGGGTATAACCCATCACCACGAGGAGTGGTGCTCCCCCATCTGTTGGGTATAACCCATCACCATGAGGAGTGGCGCTCCCCCATCTGTTGGGTATAACCCATCACCACGAGGAGTGGCGCTCCCTCATCTGTTGGGTATAACCCATCACCTCAAGGAGTGAAGCTCCCCCATCTGTTGGGTGTAACCCATCACCACAAGGAGTGGAGCTCCCCCATCTGTTGGGTGCAGCCCATCACCACGAGAAGTGGCGCTCCCCCATCTGTTGGGTATAACCCATCACCACGAGGAGTGGCGCTCCCCCATCTGTTGGGTATAACCTATCACCTCAAGGAGTGGCGCTCCCCCATCTGTTGGGTATAACCCATCACCAAGAGGAGTGGAGCTCCCCCATCTGTTGGGTGTAACCCATCACCACGAGGAGTGGCGCTCCCTCATCTGTTGGGTATAACCCATCACCTCAAGGAGTGAAGCTCCCCCATCTGTTGGGTGTAACCCATCACCACAAGGAGTGGAGCTCCCCCATCTGTTGGGTGCAGCCCATCACCACGAGAAGTGGCGCTCCCCCATCTGTTGGGTATAACCCATCACCACGAGGAGTGGCGCTCCCCCATCTGTTGGGTATAACCTATCACCTCAAGGAGTGGCGCTCCCCCATCTGTTGGGTATAACCCATCACCAAGAGGAGTGGAGCTCCCCCATCTGTTGGGTGTAACCCATCACCACGAGGAGTGGCGCTCCCCCATCTGTTGGGTGTAACCCATCACCACGAGGAGTGGCGCTGCCCCATCTGTTGGGTATAACCTATCACCAGGAGGAGTGGCGCTCGTCATACTTTGTGTCCCTAGGGGAAATGTGGTATTATAAGATATCCAATCAATTGAATGGCTGACTATGTACTGCATGGATGAGCGAGGAACATCAGAGAAGAAGCCGTCGATGCTCAACAGCACCCTACTCTGTCGTCTTTTACAGACTGTATGCCATAGACTTGTACCTTAGAGTTGGGACTTACCCCTATTATGAATCATCGGTTTTGATTTGGTTCTGATATTCTGTTCAAAAATGGATCCCAGGGACTTCCGATTTTTCAGCATTTTCCACTCTGAAGGGAAACCATAGATGATTAACAGGGTCGGACTGGAACTGAAACTCAGCCCTGGCATGTGAGAGGACGCAGGCCCGCCCGACGCGCGTTGAATGTGAAATATTTTCATGAATGATTTGGGTATATGTCACAATAAAAATTGCTGCAAACTGCACTTTATCATCGATAGACAAAAACTGACATAATGTAAAATATAAACTTCCCTCCAGGAAAATGTTAATTTCTTTCAACTGGAGGGACGGACATATTTGTAATATAGAGCTCCATGTTCCCAAAAACGCTATGCTTGATAGTACCAGGAAAAGCAGGAAAAGTGAATCCTTGCAGATTTGAAGCAGTTTCATGTCTATTCTTTCAGTATTTTTGCAGCGTTTCTAAAGAAAGGGAAAAAAAAATCTCAAAAAACGCAACATCAACGGGATTTTCCTGCCGAGCGACACGTTTTTTGTGCAGAAATGTTCTTTCCTTTCTTTTTTGTTTATATTTTGTGTTATACACTAGTGGCCAAAATTGAGGCAACACCTTCAGTTTTTCACCATCACCAATATTTAATGGAGGATTTCACTGACCTACTTACTTGTACACACGCCCTCTTCTGCGATATGTATTCTATGTTGGTTTATAGTGACCTGGGTGTGGGTTGTAAGACAGATATTGTGCGATTAAAATGCGGTTTTTATATTTTAAAGCCAGTTTGTCATCAGAAGGTAAGCAATTACATGTTTCCGTTCTCAAAGTGTGTAAGCAGTTTCAAGAGACTGGTTCGATAAAGAATAAACCAGGTAGAGAAAGGAAGAAGGCTACAAGTCCTCAGACTGATAGAAGAATTGTTAGAATCGCCCTAAATAACAGGAAATAAACGGCTGTTAACATCAAGGAGCTTGTCAACACCGGAGTGACAGTGTCTGATCGGACGGTTCGACGACGATTGGTAAATGCAGGGTTATGAGCCAGAATACCAGGTAAAAAGCCATTTCTGAATGCCTCACAGCGTCAGAAACGTCTGCAGGGACCAAAGAACATTGTAAATGGACCATTGAACAATGGTGAAATGTTATATGGAGCGATGAGACACGCATATCCATCTTTGGCAGCGACGGTGTCCGCTACGTTCGACGACGACCTGGAGAGGACTGGTTGCCAGAGGGTACAATACCCACCATGAAGCCTCCTCTGAGTGTTATGGTGGGGGGCTGCGTGTCCAGAGATGCAGGTGGTCGGCTGCAGGTAATTGAAGGAACAGTTAATGCTGAAAAGTACATCAAGGAAGTCCTTCAGCCTAAACTCATTCCTTCGGCACGTGATGTATTTGGTGAAGGGACACCGTTTATTTTAAGATGGAGCCCCATGCCATACAGCTAAAAAATGTCTCTCTTGGTTCAAGGCCAAAAATGTCCAGCTATTGAATTGGCCAGGAAACAGCCCAGATCTCAATCCTATTGAGAATCTCTGGGCTCGGCTCAAAAGAGCGGTGTCAAAACAGCGGGCTTCACACAAGCAGGAACTCATTGCAGCCATCATCAAATCATGGCTTCATATCATCACACCATCTGATTTACACAAACTGGTAGATAGCATGCCAAGTAGATGCCAGGCAGTCATCAAGGCCGAGGGCTATCCAACTGAGTATTAACATTTAGTGTTAGATATGAAAATAGGACAAATCAATGGCTTTTCTCCCACAGTCATCTGAGTGACAATAGTGTCCAATTTGTTGACAAATGAACAAATTTCCAGCTAATATTGTGTTTCTATATGAGATTTTATTTCTACTTAAAAACTTTACTGTGAAATCAAAAACATTCATGAAATTTGTATTTGTATTGGCAAAATGCTAAAAATTCATAAATCTTGGGGGTGTTGCCTCAATTTTGGCCACTAGTGTATAGAGTTCCTCAGTATATTTATATGTTGTCCCCATCACCTTTTTCATCTCTCCTTACAAGTATGCCTTGTATCTTAGCTAAAACATGGTAGTAAGTAGCATATTAAACCCTTTTATAATAGATCGTGTAGAATCGCTGCATATTTCAGGGTTATGCGCTCCTGAGGACTCATTAGTGCTGCCCTCCTCAGGCGAAACCTGGTTGTGACCTTGTATAATATGGGGCTAGCCGGTCTCACCTACCAGTTTGGGTCACAAACCCTTTTTCGTTTGCTTTGATGTTTTACTCATTGTTTATTACGTTTACACCCCAAATCTCTCCTAATCCTGGAGATCAAACCTATGAAAGCAATTTATGAATGATCATAACACCTCTATGAAGGGTAATTATCATCTCCTTCATAAATATACATTTATATGTATAAATACATATGTGGTCAATGCATAGTACTGGCACATGACTTATCACTTTCCAGGACCTTACAAAGCACCAGGAACATTCATAACAAGCGGAGGAGAAGCGATTCTGGCAACTTAATAGGAAAGGATTCTTTACAGTTAGAGCAGTCAGACTGTGGAATGCCAACCACAAGATATAGTAATGGCAGATAGTATAACAGCATTTATAGAAGGGCTGGATACTTTTTTAACAAAACATGACATTGTGGGTTATAAATAATCTAGTAATAGAAAATGTATAACTTTGGAGATAGACCAAGGACATTAAAGTTAAAACTTTTTCAACCTATGTAACTATGCAAGTATGCAGAATGCACATTAGGAAAATGCTTGAAATGCAATTCCCTATAATATTATTTTACAAGTAATTTCCTCTTAATTTTCTGCTTTGTAAAGTGCTAGTTATAAGCCCAATCTATGGATCTAAAAAGTGCAAAACACTCCTGAAACACTTGTACGTATGTTCTATAATCTTTATTTCTTATGGTGCCTAAGGGAAGCCGTAATGATAAGACTCCTGCTTGGTAACAAGTGCAGTTATTTGCCTCCATAATGAAAGTGAGTTACCAATGATGAAAGGGTTAATACTTGGACCCTGCATCAGTAATAGCCCTTGTAGTAACCATGACAACTATTGTGAGGGCATAAACAAGTGTCATAAAGAAGATTCCATAAAAGAATGCCGCGCTGCCATGATCAGCGCCATTACTGATGATGCGCCTGAGGACCTTGAGCTTGACCACCCCACGTAATGTGCCAATGTTGGTGTAATTTGGAGGTTCTAGCAGGGAAAGGGGTTGTCTTCTTAGACACCCCGGGGGGAAGGGAAGGTAACAGAGGGGGGGGTCCCCAAAACAGGATCCCCTTCTGTTACTATGTACAAAGAGCTGCTCTTCTTTGGGAGTTCATAGATGGATCCTTGACTTTAATGGGTGATAAATTGGGAGGGGGAGGGGATACTCATCCTATTAGGGGTTATCCATAATGAGCAACCCCTGTAACCAAGTACCCAACATCTTGAGAGACGGAGCTGGATCTGTAAGGGAGAAGTGGTAGATCCACCTGGGAAATCAGATCAACTAAATTCGTTCCAGCAATAAATGTGGTGACAGATATCGCAGCCAGATCTCTCCCACATCCAGTTTATCACATTAATAGTCTATATTTGTTATGTCGTTCTCTGTAAATATGTAGAAATTCTAAAACTCCGTCATATATCGGCACTAACTCTCTAAGCCCAAGGGAAGGGCAGCCCTCCAGCCATGGTTCCCTAGAGGTTTCCTCCACAGGGGGTTTTCCTCTCCTGAGAGCTGGAGGGTGACTCTTCGTGAGTCGAGGGTTGTGCCATTTTCGGTGTCATGTAAATTTAAATAAAGTTGAGAACGTTTGACACCTAATTGCAATGATTTGTGTATTTATTTTGTATGTGTCTGATTCATTTTGTTTGGGAGTCGGGGTCCATCACACATCACTGAGTCATACGTCTGGACATCTGCCGCCAGAAGTTTTGCTCCAGGGGTTGCCCCTGCTCTGGGGAGTTTGATGGAGCAGAGAAGACAAGAATTACAGAACTCATCCTCAGAATAAGGACTTCTATTACAGTACTACAAGCAGCTTCCTCGTCTCATTCACACAGTGAGTATTTTGGGCACTAATTTACATCAGTATTTGTAAGCTGAAAACCAGAGGGGAACAAACACAGTGAAAAATAGTAACTGAAACACTTTCACCTCTTCTGTTTTGAATCCACTCCTGGCGTCTGCTAACAAATACTGATGCAAAATATCGCCATGGAAGTTCCCTAAATTCTTACTGACTGATTTGACTGTTTGAGTAGCAGTCAAGCAACAGAGGTTGCAAGCGTTAAAGGAGTTTTCTGGTATCAAAAACCCCTGTCCCCCTTGCCATTTTTCTCTATCCTGAACCTGTGCTTCCTGCCCTGATCTCGGACTGTCTGACCTAGTCCTTGTCTTCGCTCTCCTGAGTCTGGTACCCTGGTACCTCCGGAATGCTGCTGCAGTCCCGGGAACTGCACTGAAGTGGTACCTGGTGTCTACCGGAGGCCCAGTCTATCCTCACCACCAGAGGTTCTAGTGGAGACCCAGTAGACACCTAGTCACAACCCTCCCATGGGGCAGTGGGTCCATATCCACCAGGGTTACACCCACATAGCAAATGTGGTACCAATATTCAAGAAGGGGATAACATCTGAGCCTGGAATTTATAGGTCGGTAAGTTTAACTTGTACTGTGGGCAACAACTTTGAGGGTTTTCTAAGAGATACTAACCTGGAGCACCTCAATAAGAATAACCTAAACATATGATTATGAGGGATCTGTCCTGCAAACTAATCTGAAAAGATTCTATGGGGAGGTAAGTTCAGGTTGGACCAGGGAAACTTAGTGGATGTTGTCTATCTGGACTTTTCAAAGGCATTTGATACGGTGCCATACAACAGGTTGGTACATAAAAATGTTCAATATATTATATGGTAAACTTGCTCCACGAAAGAACAAGTCCTTGTGTGGTCGATGGAAAAATCAAGGAAAAGATCAGTGATGCGGTCGTTACCTCTTGACAGCTCCATTTCGTACTTGTTCTCTAGTCCCTCCATGGCCACGGTGATAAAAAATTCCCTGAAAAGGTCATTATTCTAATAAAAAAAATACAAAGTAAGGAGCTGACACAAAGGAGAGCAGACATCTCGTATGTCGGAATAAGCAATTGCAGTTACCGTAATTTTCTCAAAGAAGGTGCCATTAATCACTATGTCGTACGCCGAGCAGCCGCCTCTACCTGTAGGACAAAGTGCACCAGGACTTAGATACTTTGCGGTGCCGACTCAATCCATTGACCTTAGTAGGGCTGCTATGAATAAGTGGTATAAGTTCTTAAAGGGGAATCCAAGTAGTGGACAATCCCTCTAAGTCCCAAATCTAAACCAAAAAAGTTCAAAAGTCAACAAGATGTCAAACTTTATTCCGCAGACTGGAAGTGGACCTACCAGAACCTGTGGAGATGGCACCTTTGACCATTGAGGATTAGTAAGTTGTAATACTTGCTATTTTAACCCCTTTAAGGATATCTCTGGACTATCCCTTTAAAAAGAGAAGCGCTGTATTAAAAAAAAACGTACTATTATCAACTTCAACGTGGGGCTCTCCAAGGCTCATGGGGACTCGATAGCCAGAGGGATCATCAGATTCCAGGATGCTGACTAACTCCTGCTCCGTCAGGTCCGGGGCCGCTGGGATCTGGTTCGACTTGCAGATGTTAATAAAGATTTTGGTATTTTTGGATGTGCGAGTTTTAATGCAGAAACCTAACACAGAAATAAAAACAAAAAGTGAACAAAAACACAATAAAATCGGCAAAAGCCAAGCAGCATTTACATGTAATCAACTGCATAAGAAATTATGTGACCCCCCACGTTGGTTGCATCATGTGACCGTTGCAGTCAATAAGACCCCACTGCCCCACTGTGGTATCTGTCACATAATATGCACAAAGTAATCTGGATAACAATCAGAGGACGCCCATCTCACCCGGCTGGGGTCTGATCTCTCTGCTTTCTGGTAAGTTCGGTATTCTGCTCTCCATCTCCTGTTTGGCCTGAAATGAGGCAACAAGTGTGAATCAGTGAGTAACATGAACAGGATGGTTCTGCAAACTGATTTTTCCTGCACCAAAATAGTACAACTGTGAGGGGTCTAAAGCCAACAATACACATTAGGTAAATGTTGGAGACTGCCGCGCCCCCGGCGGCTGACGGAGGAGACATTCACCCGGTGATTGCTGGCCTCTCCAATTCATCTTCGTACCTTCACCAGCATCTGTTCATACAGCGCTTCCTCCATGTTTGTGTTCATTTCTGCAGACAGCAGCGACTTGTCAGAGGCCATTTTTTCGGTCAAAGACAGAAGCTCAGAGATCTTGTTTTATAAGAGAAAACCTGAAAAATGAAAATATGTATTAATCTTCTCCACAGACAACGACAAGGGGAGAGTGCGGGAGCCTGACAGCCGAAGACATGAGGGGGTGCGGGAGCCTGACAGCCCTCGACACGAGGGGGTGCGGGAGCCTGGCAGCCCACGACAAGAGGGGGTGCGGGAGCCTGGCAGCCCACGACAAGATGGGGTGCGGGAGCCTGACAGCCCACGACACGAGGGGGTGCGGGAGCCTGACAGCCCACGACACGAGGGGGTGCGGGAGCCTGACAGCCCATGACACGACGGGGGGCGGGAGCCTGACAGCCCTCGACGCGAGGGGGTGCGGGAGCCTGGCAGCCCACGACACGAGGGGGTGCGGGAGCCTGGCAGCCCACGACACGAGGGGGTGCGGGAGCCTGACAGCCCACGACACGAGGGGGTGCGGGAGCCTGACAGCCCACGACACGAGGGGGTGCGGGAGACTGGCAGCCCATGACACGAGGGAGTGCGGGAGCCCCGACAGCCCACGACACGAGGGGGTGCGGGAGCCTGACAGCCCACGACTCGAGGGGGTGCGGGAGCCTGACAGCCCACGACACGAGGGGGTGCGGGAGCCTGACAGCCCACGACACGAGGGTGTGCGGGAGCCTGACAGCCCACGACACGAGGGGGTGCGGGAGCCTGACAGCCCACGACACGAGGGGGTGCGGGAGCCTGGCAGCCCATGACACGAGGGGTGCGGGAGACTGGCAGCCCACGACACGAGGGGGTGCGGGAGCCTGGCAGCCCACGACACGAGGGGGTGCGGGAGCCTCGCAGCCCACGACACGAGGGGGTGCGGGAGTCTGACAGCCCACAGCACGAGGGGATGCGGGAGCCTGGCAGCCCACGACACGAGGGGGTGCGGGAGCCTGACAGCCCACGACACGAGGGGGTGCGGGAGCCTGGCAGCCCACGACACGAGGGGGTGCGAGACCCTGACAATATTGGGAGTGGGATTCTGCACACCTACAGCTAGCTACTTATTGTCCTGAATGTAGTAATCACCTTGGCACATTCCCATCTTCTTACCTGTAGTACAGACGCCAAACACCACTACTCTGCCTGCAAATACCCAGCTACAGCGTCACCACGCCTCAGCAACAGGGCAGCGTCTAGATTGGAGTTGATTTCTTGAGGGGGAGGAGTGATTTCATGGAATCATGATGTCACCGGAAGGGGCGGGGCCTTCTCAGTCCAGTGGACACTATTCCACCTGCAGCTGCAGCAGTGCGCACATTGTGCCGGGACAGGAGGACTGGTGATGAGGAGCTCGTGTTCTGCGTTGTGCTGTGAGGACTGAGGCGGGGAGAACACAATATTAATTATAATAATTTTTTTTAGGCTGTGTGCCCACTATGCGTTTTTTAAGCGTTTCCGCGGTGGCAATTCCGCTGCAGAAACGCTTAAAAACGCTTGATAGAAGGTCGGCCATGTTCCCCAATGATAATCCGCATGTGCTGTGCACATGCTGTGTAAATTTCCGCTGCGAATTATCATTGCGGAAAAATCCGCTGCACTACCAATTATTTTGCGGAAGCACGGCGCTTTCGTCGCCATTGACTTGCATTAGAACACAAGGAATCCGCATCACTGCATCTGTACATGCAGAATCCATGCGCTTCAATGTGCGGATGGTACCCGGGTTTGGAGAAGAGGAGACTGTCCTCCGGACCCGGGTACCATAGAACCTGTAAAAAAAGAATAAAATAAAAAATAAATATTATACTTACCTTCTGATGGCCCCCGGTGTCTTTATCCGATGCGTCCTGGCTTGCCAGCAGCTCGCGATGGTCTGAAAAGGACCTGCCGTGACGTCATTTAGTCATGTGACGGGTCACGCGACCGCTGACGTCGGCAGGCCATCAGAAGGTAATTATATATTTATTTTTTACCATTCTTTTATGGTCACACTATATAAATCCATGCCGGTTGCATGTATTTATATAGTGTGACCAAGTTGTCAAGCACTTTCCAAGTGATGCTAAAATCGCTTGGAAAGCGCTTGTCAACCCGCATGCGGAAATGCAAGTGAAGAACGCTTCACATCAGCAAGTCCCAGGCAGGAAAAAAGCATGTACAATCCGCATGTACAATCCGCATGTACAATCCACATGCATTTTTTCTGCCAGGGAGATGCGGAAACACTCAAAAAAAATCCGGAGCATTTCTGCATCGTGGGCACATAGCCTTACATTAATTGTATGACTCAATATTGAGCACATGTAACCATCTATACACAGCTGGAGGCCGCACGTAGCCATCTATACACAGCAGGAGGCCGCACGTAGCCATCTATACACAGCGGGAGGCCGCACGTAGCCATCTATACACAGCGGGAGGCCGCACGTAGCCATCTATACACAGCGGGAGGCCGCACTAAGCCATCTATACACAGCGAGAGGCCGCATGTAGCCATCTATACACAGCGGGAGGCCGCACGTAGCCATCTATACACAGCGGGAGGCCGCACGTAGCCATCTATACACAGCGGGAGGCCGCACGGCGCCATCTATACACAGCGGGAGGCCACACGGCACCACCTATACACAGTGGGAGGCCCACAGCGCCCCCCCCAGAGAGAGCAGGAGGCCGCACGGCGCAATCTATACACAGCGGGAGGCCGCACAGCGCCCCCCTCACAGAGACAGCAGGAGGCCGCACGGCGCCATCTATACTCAGCAGGAGGCCGCACGGCGCACCCGACCCCAAAGACAGCAGGAGGCCGCATGGCGCCATCTATACTCAGCAGGAGGCCGCACGGCGTCACCTATACACAGCGGGAGGCCGCACGGCGCCACCTATACACAGCGGGAGGCCACACGGCGCCACCTATACACAGCGGGAGGCCGCACGGCGCCACCTATACACAGCGGGAGGCCGCACGGCGCCACCTATACACAGCGGGAGGCAGCACGGTGCCACCTATACACAGCGGGAGGCCGCACGGCGCCACCTATACACAGCGGGAGGCGCCACCTATACACAGCGGGAGGCCGCACGGCGCCACCTATGCACAGCGGGCGGCGCCACCTATACACAGCGGGAGGCCGCACGGCGCCACCTATACACAGCGGGAGGCCCCACGGCGCCACCTATAAACAGCGGAAGGCCGCACGATGCCATCTATACACAGGGGGCCGCACAATGCCATCTATACACAGCGGGAGGCCGCACGGCGCAATCTATACACAGCGGGAGGCTGCACGGCGCCATATATACACAGCGGGAGGCTACACGGCGCCCCCACCCAAGAGACAGCAGTAGGCCGCACGGCGCCATCTATACACAGCGGGAGGCCGCACGGCGCCCCCCCCCAGAGACAGCAGGAGGCCGCACAGCGCCATCTATACACAGCGGGAGGCCGCACGGCGCCCCCCCAGAGACAGGAGGCCGCACGGCGCCATCTATACTCAGCAGGAGGCCGCACGCAGTCACGCACACACAAACATATACAGACATATACATACACGCATAAACACATTTGAAACATAAAAATACATATAAACAGACATCACACAATTACATCTGCCTGCACACACACACACATACATACATATACATACACACACACACACCATCCCCCGACTCGGCTCCAGCTCTTTTCCGGTGCAGCACTGCAGGCCGGGTGCGCACTGCGTGACGTCACAGCTAGGAGACACGGCCGCGCACAGGGCCGTGTCTCCTAGCAGTGACGCGGCCGGGCCAGCACAGGGAAGTTAACTGCTGCAGTGCTGGCCCGGCCGAAGAAGAAGCAGCGGCTGTGTGCCGCTGCTGGGGGAGCGATCCTGGGCCACCCCCCACTGTCTGCCGGTATGTGCCGTGGCGCCGCACATATAATGAGGACAATCTGGCCATAGACACCCCGGAGCCCCCTGGAGGTTCGGGGCCCCGGGCGGTAGCCCAGATCGTCCTCATTATAATCCGCCTATGCTTATATACATGTAACACTCACTACCCCCTATTCCTGTGTATTGCTGTAATATGTAACCTATACTCGTTATCCATCATTATAAATTAAGAAGATTTTCCACTTTATCCGATATATCCACACTCAATCAGTAGATTAGATGTCTGCTGAAGAGGCAATACACATGAACGTCTCCACATCATCCTCCCCGACTGTATCTATATGTGCCCCGTGACCCCCGATCAAGTGTCTCCATCACGTGCTCGCAGCATCACAGGTCACATAGTTTCCTCGTAGCGTTGGTGCGCGTTGTGTATCGCGCCATGCCTCCTCAGCACCCATTGGTTGGTGGAGACATACCTCCATCCTGATTGGCTATAGTTGGCCGTTTAACTCTTAGCTCTTTCCGAATGATGCCACCCCCTGACGAAGACAAGAAGCCGAAACATACGTCGGGTGGACGCCATTTAGGAGTGGGATCTGCATCTGCTATAGCGTGAGTACAATGCACATGTGGTCACCTTTTTTAAAAATGCTTAAAGTGGATACAAATACATATCTGTCAACAGCACATATGCCCAAGTCAGTGCACTACTCTCTACAGGATTCACACCGACATCCAAATAATAAGGGACCAGCCCTTGTATATATACATATACAGGTGCATCTCACTAAAATAGAATATCATCAAAAAGTTAATTTATTTCAGTTCTTCAATACAAAAAAGTGAAACTCGTATAGCCATAATCATCAGCATTAACAGAAATAAACAATAACTGTTTGATTATATTCTAATTTAGTGAGAAACACCTGTATTTGTTCACATATGAGATATATAATTTATGTAGATTTATTCTTTGGAGGCACTTGCACTTTATGTAAAGTTTATGATAATTAAACAATCATATGTACAGATATATCTAACTAATGATATGTATATATATTTTTATATACTGGATTAATTTGTGGCTTGATTCTCTGTATTATCCCTTTGCTGTTCTAATCATGATCCATTCCCACTGGTGTTAATGGTAATTCCTGTCTCGACGTCCCCTTTGCGTATAGTTTTTAATTCCCCCCTTTTTCTGCATTTCCTCCTCTTCCACCTGGTTATCAATATAATAATTATTAGCATCACCCACATGCCTGGACTCTTCTGGTCGATGTCTCCTTTCTGCTATACACTAGAGTGGTATACTATGTGCACAGATACATGGAGTGCCATATACTTCTCAGGAGGTGCGCAGCGTCCACCTCCTCACCGCACAGGCCCACAAGCTCCTCTCCGGCAGGAAGAAGATGCATTCAGGCGGCTCCTACCACTGCAGCAGACGGCAGTGCACAAGTATACAGGGTGCAGTGTGGATGTGTCTGCACCACTGGGATGTGGCCGACCTGCATATATACATATGCCCCTCTGCAGGGGCGGACTGGCCCACCGGAGGATCGGGAAAACCCCCGGGTCCCGATGGCCCCGCCCCCTACACCCCTGGGCCCTGTACAGAGAACAGAGGGCCCCCCCCCGGTTCGCAGCACTGCCGATATGATTAGTGATGGGCCCTCTGCCTCCTCTGCGCAGCGCGACACTGCCGGCACGTGCGCAGGAGGTCAGTCTCAGGGTGATGACGTCATTGCCCTGGGACTGCTTCCTGTGCGCGCTGTGGAGTACGGACCCTGCGTCGCTCCAGGCAGCGGCTGCAGCTCATCTCGACGCGTGAGTATGAAACGGGGAGGGGTGGGGGGAAGGGATAGGGGGGAGGGGTGACTGGGAGGACCCCTGGCCGAGGCTGGCAGTAAATACTACTGGACAATGGGCATGGTTCTCATCATGCCCATTGCCCAGCATGTCCTGCTGCCAGCCTCTGGTTACTGGTACTATGCCCAGCAGCATGTACTATCACCAGGGGCTGGCAGGACATAGTGGGTGGGCCTGATAGTACCAAGGAGGCTGGCAGGACATACTAGGCATGAATCATGCCCAGCATGTCCTGCCAGCCACTGGTGGTACCATCATGCATGCCCATTGCCCAGCCACTGGTGGTGTGGTACTATCATGCTACTACTAACACCAGTGGCTGGCTGGCAGGACATGCCATGTGAGCTTGAATGCTAATACCACAGAGGCTGGCAGTACATACTGGGCAATGGGCATGATAGTACCAGCAGTAGACTGACTAGGTGGTCTCCAGGGCTCCGTCTCCCCTTCTCGCTGCTGTTAGGCTGGGTTAACATTGCGTTTATGCTGTGCGTTACAACGCATCCGTTGTAAATCAGCGCAGACGCAATGTACTGTAGACTTGCATAGCAAAAATAGGCATGTGTTTGAAAGTATGCATTATTTGCAACGCACAGCAAAACATGGTCGGCGGCTGGAGGCCAGCTGAGCACTTCTCTGACAACTGGGTTCTAGTGTCATTCTGTGCCTGCTCATCTCTGTCAGCAGGCATATTTGTCTGATGGCAAAGATGTAGCAGAGCTGGAGACAGAAGATCCGTGGATTACGTCAGAGCAAGGGTTTTGTTTTTAATTAAAGATGGAGTCCCTACATGTGTTTTGTGTTTTATTTTTATTAAAAAAAAAATTCTGTGTTGTGTTTTTTTCTATTTACTGGAAATTCATGATGGCCATGTCTAGTTTGGCGTGACTCCATGAATTTCAGGCTTAGTTCCAGCTGATAATACAAAGCTGGTATTAACCCCATTATTACCCAGCGTGCCACCCCCCCACCAGGGCCATTGGAAGAGCCGGATAAAGTGCCTGGAAATGGCGCTACGATGAATGCGCCAATTCCAGGGGTGGCTGCAGGCTGCCATTTTCAGCGTGGGGGGCCCAGAATGCTTGGGCCTTACCATGCTGAGAATCCCAGCCCCCAGCCCCCCCGATCAAAATATGGCGGGAGCCCATGCATTTTTTTTTTAATTATTTTTTTAAATAATTTAAAAAAAACATTGGGCTTTCCTGACTTTTGATCGCCAGTCAAGGTAAAACCAGGCAGATAAAGCAGACAGCTACGGGCTGCCACCTCTATCTGCGCTGAGAATCAAAATTTCTGCAGAGCGCTATGTCATTTTTGTTTTATTATTTATTTATTTTCACACTTCTATATGTGTGACAGTCCCAACAGCCAATCACAGACGCTGACACAGAGAATGGGCGTCTGTGACTGGCTGGGGGCTGGGATTCGAAGCATGGTAAGGCCCATGCGTTCTTGGCCCTCCACGCTGAAAATCGCAGCCCACAGCCACCCCTGAAAATGGCACATTCATCATGGCACCATTTCCAGGTGCTTTACCCGGCTCTTCCAGCGGCCCTGGTGGTGAGTGGCAACCTGGGTAATAATAGGGTTAGTACCAGGCCATCTTTGCCTTATCAGCTGGTACTAAGCCCGAAATTCATGGTTTCACGCCAAATTAGACATAGCCACCATCAATTTCTAGTAAACAAAAAAAAAAGACAGAATTTTTTTTTTTTATTATTAAAAATAAAACACATTTAGGGACTCCATCTTTAATAAAGAAAAATCCTCACTCCCAACGGAATCCATAGGTCTTCTGTCTTCATCTCTCTTAGATCTTTGCCATCAGACAAATATGTCTGCTGACAGATGAGCAGGCACAGAATGACACTGGAGCACTGTTACTGTGTAGTGCAGTGCTATGTTTCTTTTTTTGTCATTTCATGCAGTGTAGAAATCTTGGGAAAAGTGTGGATTGTGCTCTGGAAGTGATCAGTTATATCTAACTAGGTTATTTTCTGCAGAAATAAGTCCTGTATAGAAGATGTGATATATCAGTCTGCAGTTAAAGAACTTCACCTAGAGACATCACTGGTGAGTATGTGTATTACCTATACACACACACACTGACACTATATACAGAGCTCCTGTGCATAATGTCACTGGTGATCACTGTATTACCTGTACACTGACACTATATACAGAGCTCCTGTGTATAATGTCACTGGTGATCCCTGTATTTCCTATACACACACACACTGACACTATATACAGAGTGTAGCGTCGGCGTCCCTGCCTCCTGCTAGGCAGGGACGCTGTTCCCCTCACCTCTCCGCTCTGAGCCCGGCGTCCTCCTCCCGCTCTGCTGGCAGCGCGCGCTCCTTCCCGGCCACGGTGCTTAGGGCGCGCGCGCTCCCCCCCTCTTAAAGGGGCCGCGCGCGCTGTCCTAAGGAGTCCCCGGCCAATGGCCGGAGGACTTCACCATATATAAGGCACCTTCTCCAAAATGGAGGTGCCCGAGCAATGTTGTTGCACTGTTCACTACTCTGCTTCAGCCCTCAGGTCCCGTTTTCAGTTACCTGCCAGTTTCCTGCCAGTTTGCTGTCTGATTCCTGCCTGTTATCCGCTTACCTGCTTGCTAGCCTGAGGTCCGACGGTCTGCCTTCCGACATCTGTCAGTCTGTCTATGGACCAGCCTGCCCGCTCACCTGGGAGCGCTCACCTGCTACCTGTCTGCTAGCCTACCTGGAGGCTCCGCCGTCACGTGCTGTGACCACCTGCCAGTCCAGAGACTCTTGCCCGCTCACCTGGGAGCGCTCATCTGCTACCTGCCTGTTAGCCTACCTGGAGGCTCCGCCGTCACGTGCTGTGACCACCTGCCAGTCCAGAGACTCTTGCCCGCTCACCTGGGAGCGCTCATGTGCTACCTGCCTGTTAGCCTACCTGGAGGCTCCGCCGTCACGTGCTGTGACCACCTGCCAGTCCAGAGACTCTGGTCCGCTCACCTGGGAGCGCTCATCTGCTACCTGCCTGTTAACCTACCTGGAGGCTCCGCCGTCACATGCTGTGACCACCTGCTTATCCAGAGACTCTCGCCTGCTCACCTGGGAGCACACATCTGCCATCTGCCTGCTAGCCTACCTGGAGGCTCAGCCGTCACAGGTCGTACCTACCCTTTATCCAGAGACTGTCCCGGTCACTTGCCGTGACCTCCTGCCCGTTTACCCAGAGACTGTCCCGGTCACTTGCCGTGACCTCCTGCCCGTTTACCCAGAGACTGTCCCGGTCACCTGCTGTGACTACCTGCCTGTCTTCCCTGGTCGCCACCCGCTTCCTTACAAGGACCGCCCCCTTGTATAAGTTGCTCAGAGGTTCCGCCTCCCAGACCCGTTACACAGAGCTGTGCATAATGTCACTGGTGATCCCTGTATTAGAATCATAGAATCATAGAATGGTAGAGTTGGAAGGGACCTCCTGGGTCATCTGGTCCAACCCCCTGCTCAAAGCAGGATTCACTAAATCATCTTAGACAGATGTCTGTCCAGCCTCTGTTTGAAGACGTCCATTGAAGGGGAACTCACCACCTCTCGTGGCAGCCTGTTCCACTCATTAATCACCCTAACTGTCAAAAAGTTTTTTCTAATATCTAATCTGTGTCTCCTCTCATTTAGTTTCATCCCATTGCTTCTAGTCTTTCCTTGTGCAAATGAGAATAAAGATGATCCTTCTACAATGTGACAGCCCTTGACATATTTGTAGACAGCTATTAAGTCTCCTCTCAGTCTTCTTTTTTGCAAGCTAAACATTCCCAAATCCTGCAACCGTTCCTCATAGGACATAGTTTGCAGACCAGTCACCATTCTGGTCGCTCTTCTCTGAACTTGCTCCAGTTTGTCTATGTCTTTTTTAAAATGTGGTGCCCAAAACTGTACACAGTATTCCAGATGAGGTCTGACCAAAGAGGAGTAAAGACCGATAATGACTTCACGTGATCTAGACTGTATGCTTCTGTTAATACATCCCAGAATTGTATTTGCCTTTTTTGCTGCTGCATCACACTGTTGACTCATGTTCAGTCTATGATCTATTAGTATACCTAAGTCTTTTTCACATGTACTGTTGCTTAGCTCTATTCCTCCCATTCTGTATATGCTTTTTTCATTTTTATTGCCCAGATGTAGTACTTTGCATTTTTCCCTGTTAAAAACCATTCTGTTGTTTGCTGCCCACTGCTCCAGTTTATTTAGGTCTTTTTGAATCCTCTCTCTCTCTTCTCTAGTATTAGCTATCCCTCCTAGCTTTGTGTCATCAGCAAATTTAATCAGTTTACCCTCAATTCCTTCATCTAAATCATTGATAAAGATGTTGAACAATACAGGTCCCAGGACGGAGCCCTGTGGTACCCCACTTGAGACATTCATCCAGCTGGATGTGAAGCCATTTACAACCACCCTTTGAGTCCGATCACTAAGCCAGTTATGAATCCACCTAACAGTTGCCTGGTCCATTGCATACTTGGTCATTTTTTCAATAAGGATGGTGTGAGATACTTTGTCAAATGCTTTGCTGAAGTCAAGATATACTATATCTACAGCCTTTCCCTGATCCACCCAGTCAGTGATTCTGTCATAGAAGGAAATTAAGTTAGTCTGACATGACTTGTTAGTTACAAACCCATGCTGACTCTGGTTAATCACTTCATTCTTATCCATGTACTTACATACATGTTGTTTAATAATTTGTTCAAAGATCTTTCCTGGTATAGAAGTCAGACTCACCGGTGTATAGTTGCCTGAGTCCACCTTCTTCCCCTTTTTGAAGATAGGAACAACATTTGCTCTTCTCCAGTCTTCTGGGACTTCTCCTGTTCTCCAAGAATTTTCAAAGATTATGGAGAGTGGTTCTAAAATTTCTTCTACGATCTCCTTCAGTACTCTGGGGTGTAATTCATCTGGACCTGGAGACTTGAACTCATTTATGTTAGCTAAATATTCCCTCACAATCTTTCTGTTTACAGATAACTTGGATTCTTCTATTCCTTTGAAAGGACAGTGAAGATCAGTTGATGTTACATTTTCTTTCTGAGAGAAAACAGATGCAAAATAGGAATTAAAAAGTTCGGCCTTCTCAACATCCTCTCTTACCATTTCTCCATTTTCATCCTGTAAAAATCCTATAGCATCTTTGACTTCTCTTTTACTTTTGACATACCCCCAAAATCCTTTTTTATTGCTTTTGACATCTCTTGCAAGCCTTAATTCATTGTCAGCTTTAGCTAACCTGATACGTGCCCTGCAGGATCTGCAGACTGCATTATAATCTTCTTTAGATATGCCTCCCTCTTTCCATTTAATAAACATTTCTTTCTTTCTTTTTAGCATGTGTTTAAGTTCTGTGTTCATCCATCCTGGTTTCCTTAAATGCTTCCCATTCTTCCTACTTTTCGGGATTGTTAACGATTGTGCTTTGAGAATCTCATTTTTAAAAATTTCCCATCCTTCCTGGACATTTTTGTCCTTAAGGACATCCAGCCATTGGATCCCTCCTATTCTCTTTCTGAGTCTCTTAAAATCTGCCTTTCTAAAATCTAACCTTGAAGTTTGAGTCTTCACATGTCTTCCTCCTCTAGTTATCCAAAATTCTATAATAGCATGATCTCTGCCTCCTAGGGTCCCAGCCACCTTTACCTCCTCAACCATTTCCTCCCTGTTTATAAGGATTAGATCCAAAGTAGCAGATCCCCTTGTTTTCTCCCCTACCTTTTGGAAGATAAAGTTGTCAGCAAGAGAGGATAAGAATTTGCTTGACCTGTTAGTTTTACTTGAGAGAGATTCCCAACAAATGTCTGGATAGTTGAAATCTCCCATGACTACTACGTCATATTTTTTGGAGAACTTGGTCATTTGATACATAAAGAGTTCATCCATATCTTCAGCTTGCCCAGGTGGCCTGTAGTAAATGCCTACAATGGTGTCCTTTCCGTTGTTCTCTCCTTGTATTCTTACCCAAACAGTTTCCACAGAACTCCCAGTCTCTGAAGCTTCAATCTCTGTGCAGATATACGCTTTTCTAACATACAATGCAACACCTCCTCCTCGTTTATCAAGTCTGTTTCTTGCAAATAAGTTGTATCCTTTTAGCCTTTTATTCCAATCATGTGTATCGTCCCACCAAGTTTCAGTGATTCCAATGACATCATATTTCTTTTCCTGCATTAGTAGTTCCAATTCTCCTTGTTTGTTGCCCATGCTTTGTGCATTTGTATAAAAACATTTTAGTTTGTGATTGGTTTCTCTTCCTCCCATATTTTTATTATTTAAATTGTTTTGTCTTTGTTCTTCCTTTCCACTTCCAGTAGCAGAGATCTCAATAGTATTTGTCAGCTGTATGGCTTTTTCTGGCCTTTTGCTTCCCTTCCCACATTGTTCTAGTTTAAAGCTTTCCTGATGAGTGTAGCAAGGCGACTTCCAAATACATGTTTTCCAGTCTTCGTAAGGTGCACCCCATCTCTAGCAAGTAGTCCATCGTATAGATAATTCATTCCGTGATCCAGAAATCCAAATCCTTGTTGACGGCACCATCGACGTAGCCAGTTGTTCACCTGTAGAATCTTATTCCACCTCATTGTTCCATGGCCATCCACTGGGAGGATGGATGAGAAGACCACCTGCGCTCCCAATTCTTTCACTTTCTTGCCTAAGTCTTCAAAGTCACTGCAGATGGTTTCCAGGTCCTTTCCTGCGGTGTCATTTGTCCCCACATGTATTAGCAGGAATGGGTAGTGATCTGTAGGTCTGAAGAGTCTTGATATCTTGTCAGACACATCTTTAATTTTTGCTCCTGGAAGACAGCACATTTCTCTTGAGGTTATGTCTGGTCTGCAGATAGCGGCCTCTGTTCCTCTTAACAGGGAATCCCCCATGACCACCACTCTCCGTTTTTTCTTCACAACATTCTTCTTTCTCCATCCAGGAGGATTCTGAGGGCTTACAAGGTTATTCATTGCTGGCAAAGTCTTATTTTGCTGTATTTCTTCATGGTTCTCCTGCGTGAGAGCCTGGTACTGGTTCCTGAGCAGTATGGGTGCTGACTGCCTCTCGATCCTCCTGCTTCTGTGGGTCACATGCTTCCATTCCTCTGTTTCGTCAGGTGCAGTTTGAATTTCTTCTCTTTCTGAATCATGAAGAGATAATTCTGCTCTGTCTAAGAACTCTTCACCTTCCTTAATGATTTTCAAGGTAGTTAACCTCTCTTCTAGATTTCGCAACTTTTCCTCCAACAGGGACACAAGCTTGCATTTCTGGCATGTGAAGTTTGGCTTTTCCACTGGCAAGTCTGTGAACATGTAGCAGGATATGCAGCTCACCAAATGGCTCCTGGACTCTTCCATGTTCTTACTGTTAATGTTCTGAAAACAGTGAAAAAAGCTTAAAAAAAAAGCTTCAAAACCGGCGCGCGGTTTACCGATGTCCTCTTTTCAGCTCCAACAGCCAAAATCCAGTGTTCTTTGAGCTCGCGGAGACTCTTCACTTACCCCAAAATGCAGTGGGAATATGCAAATTATCTCCTCAGGACTCCTCCCCTGGTTTACCGATGTCCTCTTTTCAGCTCCAACAGCCAAAATCCAGTGTTCTTTGAGCTCGCGGAGACTCTTCACTTACCCCAAAATGCAGTGGGAATATGCAAATTATCTCCTGTACACTGACACCATACACAGAGCTCCTGTGTATAATGTCACTGGTGATCACTATATTACCTGTACACTGACACTATATACAGAGCTCCTGTGTATAATGTCACTGGTGATCACTATATTACCTGTACACTGACACTGTATACAGAGCTCCTGTGCATAATGTCACTGGTGATCACTATATTACCTGTACACTGACACTATATACAGAGCTCCTATGCATAATGTCACTGGTGATCACTATATTACCTGTACACTGACACTATATACAGAGCTCCTATGCATAATGTCACTGGTGATCACTATATTACCTGTACACTGACACTATATACAGAGCTCCTGTGTATAATGTCACTGGTGATCCCTGTATTTCCTGTACACTGACACTATATACAGAGCTCCTATGTATAATGTCACTGGTGATCACTGTATTACCTGTACACTGACACTATATACAGAGCTCCTGTGTATAATGTCACTGATGATCACTGTATTACCTCTACACTGACACTATACACAGAGCTCCTGTGTATAATGTCACTGATAATCTCTACATTATGTGTACACTGACTCTATATACAGAGCTTTTTTACATTTTCATTATCAGTCACTATCTGGTGCCATTATGAGCCATGGTCATGGCGTGGCGGTATTTGTCCCTTGTATGTGGTATTATTCAGACAGTCACTATGTTGTGCTAATATGTGGTCTTCTCATGGTGTGGCAGTATATATACCTTGTACTTGGTAGTATTTGATCACTATGTGGTGGTATGTGTTCTGGTCATGGTGTGGCGGTATTTCTCTCTTCTATATGGTATTATTAGTCTAGGTATAGTGGATTGTTGTCAGTCATTTGTTTTTTCGGATATTAAGAATGGGAACATTCTTTATTTGCAATACATATTAAATACTTGGATGTTTAACCTCTCCCTGTGTTGTGACTACTACACAGCAGCAGAGATTTATTGGTTAATAAAGTTGATTCATTTTGAAAGAGTTTGTGGACTTATGTTATTCCTATATACGGTAACTGCATGGTGCTGGTGGGCCCCAAGATTGATTTTTTCCTGGTGGGCCCCAGGTACTCCAGTCCAGCGCTGGTCCCAGACAGTTACCTCCTCATCTGTCCTGCTGCCGGCTGGGAGTCCTGTACAGTGCAGCATGTAGTGTGATGTGAATGCCACACTATGGAGATGCTGCTCCTACTACTGCCAAGTGAGGATCTCACCTCGCCAGTATGGTGCCCTCAGGAGCTCCCACAGGGCATCACAGGCCTTAGTATGAAGCAATTCCACAAGTCTTCTAGTATTGCTTCATACTAAGGCCTGTGATGCCCTGTGAGAGCTCCCTGAGGAGGTGAGAGCCTCACCTCATAGGGCCCCATGATCTCTATGTACGCCGCTGACTGGGCCCCATGATCTCTATGTACGCCGCTGACTGGGCCCCATGATCTCTATGTACACCGCTGACTGGGCCCCATGATCTCTATGTACGCCGCTGACTGGGCCCCATGATCTCTATGTACTCCGCTGACTGGGCCCCATGATCTCTATGTACGCCGCTGAGGGGGCCCCATGATCTCTATGTACACCCCTAACCTGATTGGCCCCATGATCTCTGTGTACGCCTCTGACTCGGCCCCATGATCTCTATGTACGCCGCTGACTGGGCCCCATGATCTCTATGTACACCGCTGACTGGGCCCCATGATCTCTATGTACGCCGCTGACTGGGCCCCATGATCTCTATGTACTCCGCTGACTGGGCCCCATGATCTCTATGTACGCCGCTGAGGGGGCCCCATGATCTCTATGTACACCCCTAACCTGATTGGCCCCATGATCTCTATGTACGCCGCTGACTGGGCCCCATGATCTCTATGTACGATCCCTGACTGGGCCCCATAATCTCTATGTACGCCGCTGACTGGGCCCCATGATCTCTATGTACGCCGCTGACTGGGCCCCATGATCTCTATGTACACCCCTAACCTGATTGGCCCCATGATTTCTGTATACTCCCCTGACTGGGCCACATGATTTCTATGTACGATCCCTGACTGGGCCCCATAATCTCTGATCTCTCATGATGTTTTTTTTTTATTAAAGATGGAGTCCCTAAATGTATTTTGTGTTTTATTTTTACTGTGTAGTGCGGCACTATGTTGCATTTTGTCATTTCATGCAGTGTAGAAATCTTGGGAAAAGTGTGGCTTGTGCTCTGGAAGTGATCAGTTATAGCTAACTATGTTAATTTCTGCAGAGATAAGTCCTGCATAGAAGATGTGATATATCGGTCTGCAAATAAAGAACTTCACCTAGAGACATCACTGGTGAGTATGTGTATTACCTATACACACACACACTGACACTATATACAGAGCTCCTGTGCATAATGTCACTGGTGATCACTGTATTACCTGTACACTGACACTATATACAGAGCTCCTGTGTATAATGTCACTGGTGATCACTGTATTACCTGTACACTATATACAGAGCTCCTGTGTATAATATCAATGGTGATCATTGCATTACCTGTACACTGACACTATATACAGAGCTTCTGTGTATAATGTCACTGGTGATGACTGTATAACCTGTACACTATATACAGAGCTCCTGTGCATAATGTCACTGGTGATCACTGTATAACCTGTACACTGACCCAATATACTGAGCTTTTTTACATTTTTATTATTTTAGCATTATTTGTCAATATGTGGTGGCATTATGTGCTTTGGTCATGACATGACGATATTTGTCCCTTCTATGTGGTATTATTCAGTCACTATGTGGTGGTAATATGTGGTCTCATGGTGTGTCAGTATTTATACCTTGTATCTGGTAGCATTTGATCACTATGTGGTGATATTATGTGCTTTAGTCATGGTGTGGCGGTATTTGTGCCTTGTATGTGGCATTATTTGGGCACTATGTGGTGGTAATATGTGATCTGGTCACGGTGTGGTGGTATTTCTGCCTTCTATCTGGTAATATTGGTCTTGGTAGAGTGGATTGTGGTTGGTCATTTGTTTTATCTGATATCAATAAGGGGAAACCTCTTTATTTCCAATAGATATTAAATACTTAGATGTTTAACCCCTCCCTGCCCTGTGACTATTACACAGCAGCAGAGATGCAGTTACGGAGGTTCACCAGAGAAAGCAAGTTGGCATTTGGTGAGATTTTCACCTCTGTATTTATAAGACAAAACCAGGAGTGGGTGAGAAATGCATAAAACATGACCTCGGATTGCTCCACTCCTGGTTTTGTCTTATAAATACAGAGGTAAAAATCTCACCAAATAGTCAAAGTGCCACAATCTTCTGACAGTGCGGATTCCACCAATAAATAAGTGATCACCTTCCCAACCTGTGCATCGCTGAGAACTTGTTTTCACCAATAAAAACCCTTTAATGCAAACTACAGTAATTGTACATCGCAGTTCTGGTGAGCGCACAGTGATGGGCAGGAGCCGCCAGTATAATGGGTATAACGGCTAACAGGTATTTGCAAATAGCTGAAGGGTGGGTGGGCCCCTGGAGTCAATGTCCCTGGTGGGCCCCAGACACCCCAGTCCGGCTCTGCCCCCGACCCAGTCCGCTCCTGATTTGTCACGCACGGACCCGAAGCGACTGTGCACTGCGATACACACATCCTGTTGAAATTTCTGCTGCCGTTTACAAGCCCCAACCCCCCCTGGGCCCGGTCGCAGTGACTGCCACTGCGACCGCGGACATTACGCCCCTGGCTACGTGAATCATATGTCCCATTTTGGTGCTCCTCACCATTTGCATGGCACAGTCATGCATGCTTCTCTATCACCATAGCATGCTGCAAACAATCAGGATGGCTTCTGCTACATCTCTATATAAAAAGATAGTACATCTGTATTTCTATGATACGTAGAGTGGATGGAAATCATACATCTTGCTAATATTTATTATATTACATTCATCTGATGCTCTGTAGTAACAATGTAAATTAAATTGGCGACTTAGTGCAGTTCTATTACTATTAGTAAATGTGGCACCTTGTGTTCCACAGAATATCTGAATATTACCTGAATATTTAATCTCAGCTAATGTTCATTTATCTCTTAAATATCATTGGTCAGATGCTGATCACATGACCAGTGGTGGTGCATGCATGATGATTCCATATGAAATGCACTGAGTGACAGTTGGAAGTGACAGTTGGAATTGACCAACAACAGTGGAGGAGATGTCGGCAAACTCTAAGCAAAGCAATAATATGGATATAAAAGAGGAGGAGATTGTGGTGAGCAGAGAAAGAGTGAAGACACGAAGACCTTCCCATGACACATCTGATGATGAGAGGAAGTCTTCAGTCAACAGGACAAAACCACCAGTCCAGAAGAAAGAAGTAAAGGAGAACGTGGTGAGGAGGGAAGGAGCGAAGAGACTAAGACCTTCCCATGACACATCTGATGATGAGAGGAAGTCTTCAGTCAACAGGACAAAACAACCAGTCCAGAAGAAAGAAGAAGTGGAAGAAAAGGAGAAGGTAGAAAGTCAGAAGATGGGAGCCAAGAAGAGAGGAGCCATCTTCATCTCATCAGGGGACAAAAAGGAGAAGAAAAGAAGAAGGATTACATTAGGACAGAAACCCATGGATCTAAAGCAGAAGGCTGAAGAAGCTGAAGGAAGCAGCGGTGTTCGGCCAACCGGCTCCAAAAGCACAGTCTCTGATACCATCAAGAGGAGATTATTATTCCATCAAGTGCTTGGCCGGGGATGCTATGGAACGGTCCTGCTGGCGGAAGATTCATCTACCCGCAAACATTTTGCTGTTAAGATCATCGGCAAAAGAGCCCTGCTTGCTGACGGTGATGAGCGTGTGATGGTGGAGCGACGGGTTTTACAGCTGGCATCTGGGAGCCCCTTCCTTGTCCACGCAGACTTTGCATTCCAGACCAAGGTACAGTATTGATTGCTCGATATTAGGAAATGTCACACGTACCACACACTGCTCTGCCTCATGGACCCCACTGATATCATCTTACATTTCAATATAGCATGTCCCAAGGTAACCGCAGACAATAAGATGAATGTGATGACTATACACATGGGATATTGTGGCCCCTACTGTAATCAATAACATTTATGGCGGGGCTTGGTACATTGGGAATCATTTATTAAAACAGCCTTTTTACTTATCCCAGCCAATCACAGAACAGCTTTTACTTTTCCAGGTCAGTTAAAACAACCTTAGCTGAGCTCTAATTGGTTAGGATGGGCAACTAGTTTTCTAGTGAGCAGATTTATTAATGAGGCCCAATGTACCCCGCTGTATAAATGATTGAAAATATTGGATGTCATCATAGAGGTCAATGAACTGTAGAAAATCACTTGCCCGGACCTCATGTGTCTAATTGGGTGACTGGTAATATTTGTATCATTTACAGCATTAGCTGGGCATTATCTTGTTGGAGGCATCATCGCCATGTAGTAGTCTCTAGCTCATTTCTTTGACACTGTAGAATTTTACATATTATTATCTTGTATAGACATGGGATTTCAGAATAGATTAAATGTATTTGTTATTCTTTGTTATTTCCTGGATGACATTGTATTTTGTGTATACCATATGGGGGGGACGGGACCCTGTGTACACTATATGTCAGGGCTATTGACTTTTGTGCACTTTATATACAATTTGAGAATGTGTTAATATTTTTGTATACAAGTATTATCTGTATCTTAAAGGCTTTTTTAATTAATGTTGGGACATTTTTATGCACGTGCATCTACTTGTTTTTCATTGCCATGTTTTCTATGTATAAATATACTGGAATAAAGTACAAAATCCACTGTCTTGGAGTGAAATTTCTTCTAACCTCACCAAGTAATGAAAAAGATGGTATCATATTGACCAGGGGCGAGGTGGGCCAGAGGGGCACATGCCCTCCAAGCCGGTGGCCAAGCAGCTGCTTCTTTACAGACTGCAGGGCGGCCCTGTATCTTTCATTGTGTACATGTGCCAGCTGGGCATCTGCAGCCCAGAACAGCAGGCACAGGCCACGTTCTTATGCCTGCCGGAGAGAAGCTTCAGCCGCTGAGCAGTACGAGAGGGCAGACATCTTTGATTCTTGTAAGGCCACGACCCCACTATCAGTATTTGGTCAGTATTCGATCAGTATTTTTTCACAGGAGTGGGAGACAAAACCAGGAGTTGGTGATAAATACAGAATTGGTGACTTGTTTCTATTATACCTTTTCTCTGATTGTTACTGACCTGGTTTTGGCTCCCACTCCTGAGAAAATATACTGACCAAATACTGATAGTGGGGCCGTGGCCTTAGCCTGAGCTCCGGATAGTGGTCAGGACAGGAGATTTATACTTTTTGTAGAGTGTGGAAGTGGCAGGACGCTGCTCACCTCCTGACAAGTCCAGGGCCAGATCCTGAATGTTATCTATGGTCGCTCTGCTGAGGATCAGACAGATTTATTGTAGCAGATGGACCCTTCAAGCAGGTTGGGGTCGTGCTGTCAGTGTGAGATCATCGGCTCTCGATCTGTATGAATGTTCAAATCACATCGGACCTGAGATCGAGACACTTCAGACCTTACTATACAGACCCCTGCCCCAGACTGATCCTGCACCAGCTACAGGGCCAGAGCCGGCATAACCACCCATTGCACCAGGGCAAGTGCCAGGGCCCTGGGCAAGAGGGGGGCCCCACTCACAGTTGGGGACACTGGAACGCTATTGGGCCTGTGAGTTGGGGGGGCCCGGTGTAACCCCCCCCCCCCCCCCCCCCCGTGCTTTACGGTGTTTGAAATATTCACCTCTCGTCATACCCTGCTGGCCGCAGGTCCAGTCTCCTCTGCGTCTTCTGACTCTGTCACGTCTCAGTGTTGAAGAGACAGGACCTGTAGCCAGCAGGGTATGAGGAGAGGTGAGTATTTTATTATTTATTTTTTATGTATGGAGCCCATTCTCTATGGAGCATTATATGGGGCCCATTCTCTATGGAACATTATATGGGGCCCATTCTCTATGGTGCATTATATGGGGCCCATTCTCTATGGTGCATTATATGGGGCCCATTCTCTATGGAGCATTATAAGGGGGCCCATTCTCTATGGAGCATTATATGGGGCCCATTATTCTGTATGGCATATTACATGACGCCCATTATTCTTCATGGAGTAATATATGGGGTCAATTATGGTGTAATGAGCATTATATGGGGTTCATTATTCTGTATAGAGCATTATATGGGGCCTATTATTCTGTATGGAACATTATATGGGGTCCATTATTCAGTATGGAGCCCATTCTGTATAGAGGACTATGTGGTGCCCATAATACTGTATGGAGTGCTATGTAGTGCCCATAATACTGTATGGAGGACTATGTGGTGTCCACAATACTGTATGGAGGACTATGTGGTGCTCATACTACTGTATGGAGGACTATAATGTACAGTCTAAAATGAAAACTTTTGAATCCCCCCATGACACGCCCCATGCACTGTGAGGATTCGCCGGTTTCTGAGCTATTATAGAATTTACAATAGATATCACTCATGTAATGTAAGAAGTACCGTATTTTTCGGACTATAAGATGCACCGGACCATAAGACGCACCTAGGTTTTAGAGGAGGAAAATAAAAATAAAAAAATTTAAGCCAAAAATGTGTTCCTGATGCACTTTTAAGGGGGAGGGGGTCTTCTGCTGACACTGGTATAGGGGTAATGTCCCCCAATTCTGACAATATCCCCCATCCTGGTATATATGCCCCCCCCCTTCCTTTTATACGTGGTCCCCATCCCCATCCTGGTATGCATGGCACCCCTCATCCCTATCCCGGTATGCATGGCACCCCTCATCCCTATCCCGGTATGCATGGCACCCCTCATCCCTGTCCCGGTATGCATGGCACCCCTCATCCCTGTCCCGGTATGCATGGCACCCCTCATCCCTGTCCCGGTATGAATGGCACCCCTCATCCCTGTCCCGGTATGCATGGCACCCCTCATCCCTGTCCCGGTATGCATGGCACCCCTCATCCCTGTCCCGGTATGCATGACACCCCTCATCCTTATCCTGGTATAGTGGTATGCATGGCACCCCTCATCCCTGTCCTGGTATAGTGGTATGCATGGCACCCCTCATCCCTGTCCTGGTATGTATGGCACCTCTAATCCCCATCATGCTGCACATGGCCCCCTCAGCGTTACCCTGGTATGTATGGCCTCCTCATCCCCCATCCTGGTATGCATGGCTCTCTCATCCCCAATCCTGGTATGCATGACTCTCTCATCCCCAATCCTGGTACATATGGCCTCCTCATCCCCCAATCCTGGTATGCATGGTTCCCTCATCCCCCAATCCTGGTATGCATGGTTCCCTCATCCCCCAATCCTGGTATGCATGGTCCCCTCATCCCCCAATCCAGGTATGCATGGTCCCCTCATCCCCCAATCCAGGTATGCATGGTACCCCTCATCCCTATTCTGGTATGCATAGAACCCCACTTTCCTATCCTTGTATGCATGGTACCCCTCACCCCCCAATCCTGGTATGTATGGCACCACTCACCCCCCAATCCTGGTATGTATGGCACCCCTCACCCCCAATCCTGGTTTTCATGGTTCAGTCACCCCCCAAATCCTGGTATGTATGGCACCCCTCACCCCCCAATCCTGGTATGTATGGCATCCCTCACCCCCCAATCCTGGTTTTCATGGTTCAGTCACCCCCCAAATCCTGGTATGCATTGTACCCCTCATCCCCCAATCCTGGTATGCATGGTCCCCTCACACCCCTTTCCTGGTATGTATGGTACCCCTCACCCCCCATTCCTGGTATGTATGGCACCACTCACCCCCCAATCCTGGTATGTATGGCACCCCTCACCCCCAATCCTGGTTTTCATGGTTCAGTCACCCCCCAAATCCTGGTATGTATGGCACCCCTCACCCCCCAATCCTGGTATATATGGCACCCCTCACCCCCCAATCCTGGTATGTATGGCACCCCTCACCCCCCAATCCTGGTTTTCATGGTTCAGTCAGCCCCCAAATCCTGGTATGCATTGTACCCCTCACACCCCTTTCCTGGTATGTATGGTACCCCTCACACCCCTTTCCTGGTATGTATGGTACCCGTCACACCCCATTCCTGGTATGTATGGCACCCCTCATCCCTTTCACGGTGCACAGATACAAAAAAATAAACACATACTCACCTTTCTTCCCTGTGCTCCAGCGCTTCTGTATCCTGTTCTGCCGGGGGAGCAGTGCGGCGCCAGAATACGCACTTGCCCATACCGTGCTGTTCAACGCCATTTTGCTGAAGACACACTGCAAATATGTCTTCAGTAAAATGGCGCCGGATAGAGCTATGCATATGTGCCGATTCCAACGCCTTCACTCCTGCCCTGGTCTCCGGCGAGAAGAGAAGCACCGCTGCAACGCTCCTCCCGGTCAGGTAAGTATGGCGCCGGAGATCGCGGTATGTGTTCAGTGTCTACGCATACCGCAATCTCCGGCGCCATACACACTCCTCTTTCCTGTAACGTAATGGGTTCTTCTGTCTAGAGCCAGACTGCGCAGGCATGTAGCACTTGCCAAGTCTTTAAAGGCTTCAGACAGAGGGAGGCTTGTAGTGTTATATTATATATACAGTACAGACCAAAAGTTTATTTAAAGATTTTTCTGTATTTTCATGACTCTGAATATTGTACATTCACACTGAAGGCATCAAAAGTATGAATTAACACATGTGGAATTATATACTTAACAAAAAAGTGTGAAACAACTGAAAATATGTCTTATATTCTAGGTTCTTCAAAGTAGCCACCTTTTGCTTTGATGACTGCTTTGCACACTCTTGGCGTTCTCTTGATGAGCTTCAAGAGGGAGTCACCGGAAATGGTCTTCCAACAATCTTGAAGGAGTTCCCAGAGATGCTTAGCACTTGTTGGCCTTTTTGCCTTCACTCTGCGGTCCAACTCACCCCAAACCATCTCGATTGGGTTCAGGTCTGGTGACTGTGGAGGCCAGGTCATCTGGCGTAGCACCCCATCACTCTCCTTCTTGGTCAAATAGCCCTTACACAGCCTGGAGGTGTGTTTGGGGTCATTGTCCTGTTGAAAAATAAATGATGGTCCAACTAAACGCAAACCGGATGGAATAGCATGCCGCTGCAAGATGCTGTGGTAGCCATGCTGGTTCAGTATGCCTTAAATTTTGAATAAATCCCCAACAGTGTCACCAGCAAAGCACCCCCACACCATCACACCTCCTCCTCCATGCTTCACGGTGGGAACCAGGCATGTAGAGTCCATCCGTTCACCTTTTCTGCGTCGCACAAAAACACAGTGGTTGGAACCAAAGATCTCAAATTTGGACTTATCAGACCAAAGCACAGATTTCCACTGGTCTAATGTCCATTCCTTGTGTTCCTTATCCCAAACAAGTCTCTTCTGCTTGTTGCCTGTCCTTAGCAGTGGTTTCCTAGCAGCTATTTTACCATGAAGGCCTGCTGCACAAAGTCTCCTCTTAACAGTTGTTGTAGAGATGTGTCTGCTGCTAGAACTCTGTGTGGCATTGACCTGGTCTCTAATCTGAGCTGCTGTTAACCTGCGATTTCTGAGGCTGGTGACTCGGATAAACTTATCCTCAGAAGCAGAGGTGACTCTTGGTCTCCCTTTCCTGGGGCGGTCCGCATGTGAGCCAGTTTCTTTGTTTTCTTGATGGGTTTTGCAACTGCACTTGGGGATACATTCAAAGTTTTCCCAATTTTTCGGACTGACAGACCTTCATTTCTTAAAGTAATGATGGCCACTCGTTTTTCTTTACTTAGAATTTGTATTATGGTAAGAAAAAAGCAGCTAACAGTCTATTCAGTAGGACTATCAGCTGTGTATCCAGCTGATTTCTGCACAACACAACTGATGGTCCCAACCCCATTTATAAGGCAAGAAATCCCACTTATTAAACCTGACAGGGCACACCTGTGAAGTGAAAACCATTTCCGGTGACTACCTCTTGAAGCTCATCAAGAGAATGCCAAGAGTGTGCAAAGCAGTCATCAAAGCAAAAGGTGGCTACTTTGAAGAACCTAGAATATAAGACATATTTTCAGTTGTTTCACACTTTTTTGTTAAGTATATAATTCCACATGTGTTAATTCATAGTTTTGATGCCTTCAGTGTGAATGTACAATTTTCATACTCAAGAAAATACAGAAAAATCTTTAAATGAGAAGGTGTGTCCAAACTTTTGGTCTGTACTGTATATATATATATATATATATATGTGACTACTATGTCTCTATAAATGTGATACTCATGTGTTTGTGATCCTCCATTGCTCTACTCTGTACGATTGTCTTAATTTTTGCAATATTTAATAGAGATTTATTTTAGCGGCAATAAGCGCCTATTGTTTCATTTTGGTGGTGTCTATAGTTTTGGTGTTGCCTGTAGTGATAAAGTCTTGGATTACTCATGCTCCTTATGTTGGTAGTCATATATATGACAGTGTAAAACATCTGATGTCTGTATCACAGTATTTGATATACCAGTCACATATTATTGGCTGGCAAATTTTATCCTGGGGGCAAGCACAATGCAGCGGCCCATGAGTGTCGCGGCCATCTTTAGGCTTGAGTTTCATGTAGCACCTGATGAGTATTGCATGTGTGCGACCAAGGTACATCTGCTAACAACCCATTTCATAAAGATCACAGCTTTTTTCAGCTGTACTGGTAGAAATCAATTACAAATGGTTCACTTATTGTTAATGGCTGCACAGTTTTTGCAAAAGCATGCGGCCATTACCAAGAAACAAGCAATTTGCACTTAATATCTAATCATATAGTGGAAAAACAGTAGTTAAATGATTGGCAGTGAGCTCCTGTGCTTGGTTTGCACAGTCATGCTGAAAGAGTCCTATTAAAAGCCTAACTGTAGCTTCCAAATTAGTTTTACATGTTGGATAAACCCTTTATTTGTCCTGCTTATTCTTTTCTTTTAAACATCTTTTTATTAAGGTTTTTTTTAAAGAAGGTTAACAATTGAACAAAGAAAAGTCACATTGTTAATGAAACAAATCAAAGATAACGATATCACATAGATTATAAGAGCAGAAATTGACCAGACTGCATGAATTTCAGCCAAACATTGACACGTTTCGGAAGAGAGAAAAAATATAAGAGAGAGGTTCAATTCTTTTGAACTTGTCGTAGTACAAAATTGTGGTCACATAACATGTTATCATATTCAAGAAGGTTTATTGTGATATCCTGGAAATAAAAACTTCAGAAGAGAAAAAGAAAAAAAAAAAACCTGGAGAAGGGGGGAAGGTTGAAAGGGAAGTGGGATGAACGGGGAGATGAGGGAGATGAGATGGAGGGGGGGGGGGGGACTACAAAGATATAGATGATGGGAGGGGGGGGGACTACAAAGATATAGATGATGGGAGGGGGGTGGGACTACAAAGATATAGATGATGGGAGGGGGGGGGGGAGTTGGGATTAGAATGGGCTAGCGATCTGAGTATTTTAGGTTAGTATTGTGCGGTCTGTAATATATTTGTGCCAGGGACGCCATATCAACGAGAATTGTTTATGCCTTTTTTCATCCCAACTAGCCAATTCTTCTAGCCTGTATACTTGTTCAACCTTCATTTCCCAGAGTGAGATATTTGGGGTCTTCGCAGATTTCCATAAGGATGTCACAAGTAACTTAGCCGAGGCCAGGAGCTGTCTAAGAAGGGTTAATTTTATTTTAGGGAAGTTATCTAGGAACAGAAACAGAAGGCAGATCTCCGGCGAGGTCAAGAGTTGCAAGTTTAAAATTGTATTAATAGTTTGAATTCTTTTTGTCCAGAAGGGCTTAATCAATGTACAGTTCCACCACATGTGGAGCATAGTGCCCACATCAGAAGAGCATCTCCAGCACTTAGGATCAAGTCCTTTGTAACATTTCTGAAGTTTTGATGGAGTCATATACCACCTGGAGAGAACTTTATAGCCATTCTCTTGTACTCTAACACATCTAGAGGAGACTTTAGGTGCTAGTAGTAATCTTTTAATTTCAGATGGGGTGAAAGGCCTATTCAGATCCTGTTCCCACTTCATTACATATGGCAGTTTCTTAGGGGTTCTGGCTAGGCATAATTGTTTTTGTAGAGCTGATAACGTTCTTTTTTAGGGGTTTTTTGCAGCTATAAGTTTTTCAAAATCAGTCATTTCCCTAATATAATTTGGAGTTTTAAAGACTAGTTTTAAGTTAGACATAAATTTCTGGTACATAAAGGGGTGAAAAGAGATAGTATCTAGCATTTGATTGAGTTCTGCCAAGCAGGGCATGACCCCATTATCTGTAATTTTTTGGAGTGGTGTTATCAAGTTGCGAATTGAGTTGTGTATTGTGGCATTATGGGCTGGAGAAAGGAGAGAACTAGGTCTCTAACTTGTAGGAGAGGGGAGGGAAACGGGGAGCATATTTGTCTTATATGGGGATTGGACCAGATTTTAAAAGTAGTGGCGGTGAAAGGGTTTTTAATTGATGTATACCTAGTACTACTTGAGGGCGTGAGGATGAGCTGTCTAAGGGGGAATTTAAGGATTGTTTCTTCTACTTTAATCCATTGCTTCTGTGGTGGGAGCCTGATCCATCCACGACTCTTTGGAGATGAGTGGCTTGTTGAAGTATCTTTAGATCTGGCAGATCTATACCTCCTTCAGAGTGTGGGAGGGATAATATTTGTAAGGGAAGTCTGGGTTTTTGGTTGTGCCACAGAAAACGGCTGAGGAGTTTTCGTATGTCAATGAAAAAAGAATTAGGTAGGTGGATTGGAAGGGCTTGCACTAGATAAGTTATTTTTGGCCATATCATACATTTAAGGAGATTTTTCCTACCCAACCAGGAGATGTATGAGATATTCCAGTTGGGGGTAAGTTTCTGGATTTTCTGCAATAGCGGTGGGAAGTTTAACTTATAAAGTTCTTGTAGGTTTGGAGAAATCTCAACTCCCAAGAAACATATTGATGGGGGGGACCAGGTAAAGGGGGACCCGATTGCCAATTGTGTTTTTTGTGGTTCTGGGATATTTATATTTAAGACTTGAGATTTGCTAAGATTCACCTTAAAATTTGATAGTGCACCGTATTCCTTGAGTAATGTCAGGATAACTGGGACAGATATTCTCGGGTTAGAGGTCATGATCAGTAGATCGTCTGCGTATGCTGCGATTTTATGTTCAGTACCAGCTGATTTGATGCCAACGATCCTCCCCTCCTCTCTGAGCTTTTGTAGTAAAGGTTCTAGTGTAAGAATAAAAAGGAGAGGGGAAAGCGGGCATCCCTGCCTGGTGCCGTTAGAAATATTAAAAGATGAAGACATAACATGAGAGAGGATTAGATACACGGCTCAGCAGACAGTATCACACAGGATAGGATTAGATACACAGCTCAGCAGACAGTATCACACCGGATAGGATTAGATACACAGCTCATCAGACAGTATCACACCGGATAGGATTAGATACACAGCTCATCAGACAGTATCACACCGGATAGGATTAGATACACAGCTCAGCAGACAGTATCACACCGGATAGGATTAGATACACAGCTCAGCAGACAGTATCACACCGGATAGGATTAGATACACAGCTCAGCAGACAGTATCACACAGGAGAAGATTAGATACACAGCTCAGCAGACAGTATCACACAGGAGAAGATTAGATACACAGCTCAGCAGACAGTATCACACAGCATAGTATTAGATACACAGCTCAGCAGACAGTATCACACCGGATAGGATTAGATACACAGCTCAGCAGATGGTATCACACAGGAGAAGATTAGATACACAGCTCAGCAGACAGTATCACACAGGAGAAGATTAGATACACTGCTCAGCAGACAGTATCACACCGAATAGGATTAGATACACAGCTCAGCAGACAGTATCACACCGGATAGGATTAGATACACAGCTCAGCAGACAGTATCACACCGGATAGGATTAGATACACAGCTCAGCAGACAGTATCACACCGAATAGGATTAGATACACAGCTCAGCAGACAGTATCACACCGAATAGGATTAGATACACAGCTCAGTAGACAGTATCACACAGGAGAAGATTAGATACACAGCTCAGCAGACAGTATCACACAGGAGAGGATTAGAAACAATGCTCAGCAGACAGTATCACACAGGAGAGGATTAGATACACAGCTCAGCAGACAGTATCACACAGGATAGGATTAGATACACAGCTCAGCAGACATTATCACACAGGAGAAGATTAGATACACAGCTCAGCAGACAGTATCACACAGGAGAGGATTATATACACGGCTCAGCAAACAGTATCACACAGGAGAGGATTAGATACACGGCTCAGCAGACAGTATCACACAGGAGAGGATTAGATACACGGCTCAGCAGATGGTATCACACAGGAGAGGATTAGAGATACAGCTCAGCAGACAGTATCACACAGGAGAGGATTAGATACACGGCTCAGCCGACAGTATCACACAGGAGAGGATTAGATACACGGCTCAGCAGACAGTATCACACAGGAGAGGATTAGATACACAGCTCAGCAGACAGTATCACACAGGAGAGGATTAGATACACGGCTCAGCAGACAGTATGACACAGGAGAGGATTAGATACACGGCTCAGCAGACAGTATCACACAGGAGAGGATTAGATACACGGCTCAGCAGATAGTATCACACAGGATAGGATTAGATACACAGCTCAGCAGACGGTATCGCACAGGACAGGATTAGATACACAGCTCAGCAGACATTATCACACAGGAGAGGATTAGATACACAGCTCAGCAGACAGTATCACACAGGACAGGATTAGATACACAGCTCAGCAGACAGTATCACACAGGACAGGATTAGATACATAGCTCAGCAGACGGTATCACACAGGAGAGGATTAGATACACGGCTCAGCAGACAGTATCACACAGGAGGGGATTAGATACACAGCTCAGCAGACAGTACCACACAGTATAAGATTAGATACACTGCTCAGCAGACAGTATCACACAGGAGAGGATTAGATACACAGCTCAGCAGGCAGTATCAAACAGGAGGGGATTAGATACACAGCTCAGAAGACAGTATCACACAGTATAAGATTAGATACACTGCTCAGCAGATTATCACAGCATAGGATTAGATACACGGCTCAGCAGACAGTATCACACAGGAGAGGATTAGATACACAGCTCAGCAGACAGTATCACACAGGAGAGGATTAGATACACAGCTCAGCAGACAGTATCACACAGTATAAGATTAGATACACTGCTCAGCAGACAGTATCACACAGGAGAGGATTAGATACACAGCTCAGCAGACAGTATCGCACAGGAGAGGATTAGATACACAGCTCAGCAGACGGTATCGCACAGGAGAGGATTAGATACACGGCTCCACAGACAGTATCACACAGGAGAGGATTAGATACACAGCTCAGCAGATGGTATCACACAGGAAAGGATTAGATACATAGCTCAGCAGACGGTATCACACAGGACAGGATTAGATGCACAGCTCAGCAGACAGTATCACACAGGAGAGGATTAGATACACAGCTCAGCTGACAGTATCACATAAGACAGGATTAGATACACAGTTAATCAGACAGTATCACACAGGAGTGGATTAGATACACGGCTCAGCAGACAGTATGACGAAAGATAGGATTAGATACACAGTTCATCAGACAGTATCACACAGGAGACGATTAGATACACAGCTCAGCAGACAGTATCACACATTACATGATTAGATACACAGCTCAGCAGACAGTATCACACAGGATGGGATTAGATACACGGCTCAGCAGACAGTATCACACAGGAGAGGATTAGATACACAGCTCAGCAGACAGTAACGCACAGGAGAGGATTAGATACACAGCTCAGCACACAGTATCACACAGGAGAGGATTAGATACACAGCTCAGCAGACAGTATCACACAGGATAGGATTAGATACACGGCTCAGCAGACAGTATCACACAGGAGAGGATTAGATACACAGCTCAGCAGACAGTATCACACAGGATAGGATTAGATACACTGCTCAGCAGACAGTATCACACCGGATAGGATTAGATACACAGCTCAGCAGACAGTATCACACAGGATAGGATTAGATACACAGCTCAGCAGACAGTATCACACCGGATAGGATTAGATACACAGCTCAGCAGACAGTATCACACCGGATAGGATTAGATACACAGCTCAGCAGACAGTATCACACCGGATAGGATTAGATACACAGCTCAGCGGACAGTATCACACCGGATAGGATTAGATACACAGCTCAGCACACAGTATCACACCGGATAGGATTAGATACACAGCTCAGCAGACAGTATCACACCGAATAGGATTAGATACACAGCTCAGCAGACAGTATCACACCGAATAGGATTAGATACACAGCTCAGCAGACAGTATCACACAGGAGAGGATTAGAAACACTGCTCAGCAGACAGTATCACACAGGAGAGGATTAGATACAATGCTCAGCAGACAGTATCACACAGGAGAGGATTAGATACACGGCTCAGCAGATGGTATCACACAGGAGAGGATTAGAGATACAGCTCAGCAGACAGTATCACACAGGAGAGGATTAGATACACGGCTCAGCAGATGGTATCACACAGGAGAGGATTAGAGATACAGCTCAGCAGACAGTATCACACAGGAGAGGATTAGATACACGGCTCAGCAGACAGTATGACGCAGGAGAGGATTAGATACACGGCTCAGCAGACAGTATCACACAGGAGAGGATTAGATACACAGCTCAGCAGACAGTATCACACAGGAGAGGATTAGATACACGGCTCAGCAGACAGTATGACACAGGAGAGGATTAGATACACGGCTCAGCAGACAGTATCATACAGGGTAGGATTAGATACACAGCTCAGCAGACAGTATCACACCGGATAGGATTAGATACACAGCTCAGCAGACAGTATCACACCGGATAGGATTAGATACACAGCTCAGCAGACAGTATCACACCGAATAGGATTAGATACACAGCTCAGCAGACAGTATCACACCGAATAGGATTAGATACACAGCTCAGCAGACAGTATCACACAGGAGAAGATTAGATACACAGCTCAGCAGACAGTATCACACAGGAGAAGATTAGATACACAGCTCAGCAGACAGTATCACACAGGAGAGGATTAGATACACGGCTCAGCACACAGTATCACACAGGAGAGGATTAGAAACACTGCTCAGCACACAGTATCACACAGGAGAGGATTAGATACAATGCTCAGCAGACAGTATCACACAGGAGAGGATTAGATACACGGCTCAGCAGACAGTATCACACAGGAGAGGATTAGATACACGGCTCAGCAGACAGTATCACACAGGAGAGGATTAGATACACGGCTCAGCAGATGGTATCACACAGGAGAGGATTAGAGATACAGCTCAGCAGACAGTATCACACAGGAGAGGATTAGATACACGGCTCAGCAGACAGTATGACACAGGAGAGGATTAGATACACGGCTCAGCAGACAGTATCACACAGGAGAGGATTAGATACATAGCTCAGCAGACAGTATCACACAGGAGAGGATTAGATACACGGCTCAGCAGACAGTATGACACAGGAGAGGATTAGATACACGGCTCAGCAGACAGTATCATACAGGGTAGGATTAGATACACAGCTCAGCAGACAGTATCACACAGGAGAGGATTAGATACACGGCTCAGCAGATAGTATCACACAGGATAGGATTAGATACACAGCTCAGCAGACGGTATCACACAGGACAGGATTAGATACACAGCTCAGCAGACATTATCACACAGGAGAGGATTAGATACACAGCTTAGCAGACATTATCACACAGGAGGGGATTAGATACATACACAGCTCAGCAGACAGTATCACACAGGACAGGATTAGATACATAGCTCAGCAGACGGTATCACACAGGAGAGGATTAGATACACGGCTCAGCAGACAGTATCACACAGGAGGGGATTAGATACACAGCTCAGCAGACAGTACCACACAGTATAAGATTAGATACACTGCTCAGCAGACAGTATCACACAGGAGAGGATTAGATACACAGCTCAGCAGACAGTATCAAACAGGAGGGGATTAGATACACAGCTCAGAAGACAGTATCACACAGTATAAGATTAGATACACTGCTCAGCAGATTATCACAGCATAGGATTAGATACACGGCTCAGCAGACAGTATCACACAGGAGAGGATTAGATACACAGCTCAGCAGACAGTATCACACCAGAGAGGATTAGATACACAGCTCAGCAGACAGTATCACACAGTATAAGATTAGATACACTGCTCAGCAGACAGTATCACACAGGAGAGGATTAGATACACTGCTCAGCAGACAGTATCGCACAGGAGAGGATTAGATACACAGCTCAGCAGACGGTATCGCACAGGAGAGGATTAGATACACGGCTCCACAGACAGTATCACACAGGAGAGGATTAGATACACAGCTCAGCAGATGGTATCACACAGGAAAGGATTAGATACATAGCTCAGCAGACGGTATCACACAGGACAGGATTAGATGCACAGCTCAGCAGACAGTATCACACAGGAGAGGATTAGATACACAGCTCAGCTGACAGTATCACATAGGACGGGATTAGATACACAGTTCATCAGACAGTATCACACAGGAGTGGATTAGATACACGGCTCAGCAGACAGTATCACGAAAGATAGGATTAGATACACAGTTCATCAGACAGTATCACACAGGAGACGATTAGATACACAGCTCAGCAGACAGTATCACACATTACATGATTAGATACACAGCTCAGCAGACAGTATCACACAGGATGGGATTAGATACACAGCTCAGCACACAGTATCACACAGGAGAGGATTAGATACACGGCTCAGCAGACAGTATGACACAGGAGAGGATTAGAAACACTGCTCAGCAGACAGTATCACACCGGATAGGATTAGATACACAGCTCAGCAGACAGTATCACACCGAATAGGATTAGATACACAGCTCAGCAGACAGTATCACACCGAATAGGATTAGATACACAGCTCAGCAGACAGTATCACACAGGAGAAGATTAGATACACAGCTCAGCAGACAGTATCACATAGGAGAGGATTAGAAACACTGCTCAGCAGACAGTATCACACAGGAGAGGATTAGATACAATGCTCAGCAGACAGTATCACACAGGAGAGGATTAGATACACGGCTCAGCAGACAGTATCACACAGGAGAGGATTAGATACACGGCTCAGCAGATGGTATCACACAGGAGAGGATTAGAGATACAGCTCAGCAGACAGTATCACACAGGAGAGGATTAGATACACGGCTCAGCAGACAGTATGACACAGGAGAGGATTAGATACACGGCTCAGCAGACAGTATCACACAGGAGAGGATTAGATACACAGCTCAGCAGACAGTATCACACAGGAGAGGATTAGATACACGGCTCAGCAGACAGTATGACACAGGAGAGGATTAGATACACGGCTCAGCAGACAGTATCATACAGGGTAGGATTAGATACACAGCTCAGCAGACAGTATCACACAGGAGAGGATTAGAGATACAGCTCAGCAGACAGTATCACACAGGAGAGGATTAGATACACGGCTCAGCAGACAGTATGACACAGGAGAGGATTAGAAACACTGCTCAGCAGACAGTATCACACAGGAGAGGATTAGATACAATGCTCAGTAGACAGTATCACACAGGAGAGGATTAGATACACGGCTCAGCAGACAGTATCACACAGGAGAGGATTAGATACACGGCTCAGCAGACAGTATCACACAGGAGAGGATTAGATACACGGCTCAGCAGATGGTATCACACAGGAGAGGATTAGAGATACAGCTCAGCAGACAGTATCACACAGGAGAGGATTAGATACACGGCTCAGCAGACAGTATGACACAGGAGAGGATTAGATACACGGCTCAGCAGACAGTATCACACAGGAGAGGATTAGATACACGGCTCAGCAGACAGTATCATACAGGGTAGGATTAGATACACAGCTCAGCAGACAGTATCACACAGGAGAGGATTAGATACACGGCTCAGCAGATAGTATCACACAGGAGAGGATTAGATACACAGCTCAGCAGACGGTATCATACAGGACAGGATTGGATACACAGCTCAGCAGACATTATCACACAGGAGAGGATTAGATACACAGCTCAGCAGACATTATCACACAGGAGGGGATTAGATACATACACAGCTCAGCAGACAGTATCACACAGGACAGGATTAGATACACAGCTCAGCAGACAGTATCACACAGGAGGGGATTAGATACACAGCTCAGCAGACAGTACCACACAGTATAAGATTAGATACACTGCTCAGCAGACAGTATCACACAGGAGAGGATTAGATACACAGCTCAGCAGACAGTATCAAACAGGAGGGGATTAGATACACAGCTCAGAAGACAGTATCACACAGTATAAGATTAGATACACTGCTCAGCAGATTATCACAGCATAGGATTAGATACACGGCTCAGCAGACAGTATCACACAGGAGAGGATTAGATACACAGCTCAGCAGACAGTATCACACAGGAGAGGATTAGATACACAGCTCAGCAGACAGTATCACACAGTATAAGATTAGATACACTGCTCAGCAGACAGTATCACACAGGAGAGGATTAGATACACAGCTCAGCAGACAGTATCGCACAGGAGAGGATTAGATACACAGCTCAGCAGACAGTATCACACAGGAGAGGATTAGATACACGGCTCAGCAGATAGTATCACACAGGATAGGATTAGATACACAGCTCAGCAGACGGTATCATACAGGACAGGATTGGATACACAGCTCAGCAGACATTACCACACAGGAGAGGATTAGATACACAGCTCAGCAGACATTATCACACAGGAGGGGATTAGATACATACACAGCTCAGCAGACAGTATCACACAGGACAGGATTAGATACACAGCTCAGCAGACAGTATCACACAGGAGGGGATTAGATACACAGCTCAGCAGACAGTACCACACAGTATAAGATTAGATACACTGCTCAGCAGACAGTATCACACAGGAGAGGATTAGATACACAGCTCAGCAGACAGTATCAAACAGGAGGGGATTAGATACACAGCTCAGAAGACAGTATCACACAGTATAAGATTAGATACACTGCTCAGCAGATTATCACAGCATAGGATTAGATACACGGCTCAGCAGACAGTATCACACAGGAGAGGATTAGATACACAGCTCAGCAGACAGTATCACACAGGAGAGGATTAGATACACAGCTCAGCAGACAGTATCACACAGTATAAGATTAGATACACTGCTCAGCAGACAGTATCACACAGGAGAGGATTAGATACACAGCTCAGCAGACAGTATCGCACAAGAGAGGATTAGATACACAGCTCAGCAGACGGTATCGCACAGGAGAGGATTAGATACACGGCTCCACAGACAGTATCACACAGGAGAGGATTAGATACACAGCTCAGCAGATGGTATCACACAGGAAAGGATTAGATACATAGCTCAGCAGACGGTATCACACAGGACAGGATTAGATGCACAGCTCAGCAGACAGTATCACACAGGAGAGGATTAGATACACAGCTCAGCTGACAGTATCACATAGGACGGGATTAGATACACAGTTCATCAGACAGTATCACACAGGAGTGGATTAGATACACGGCTCAGCAGACAGTATCACGAAAGATAGGATTAGATACACAGTTCATCAGACAGTATCACACAGGAGACGATTAGATACACAGCTCAGCAGACAGTATCACACATTACATGATTAGATACACAGCTCAGCAGACAGTATCACACAGGATGGGATTAGATACACAGCTCAGCACACAGTATCACACAGGAGAGGATTAGATACACGGCTCAGCAGACAGTATCACACAGGAGAGGATTAGAAACACTGCTCAGCAGACAGTATCACACCGGATAGGATTAGATACACAGCTCAGCAGACAGTATCACACCGAATAGGATTAGATACACAGCTCAGCAGACAGTATCACACCGAATAGGATTAGATACACAGCTCAGCAGACAGTATCACACAGGAGAAGATTGGATACACAGCTCAGCAGACAGTATCACATAGGAGAAGATTAGATACACAGCTCAGCAGACAGTATCACACAGGAGAGGATTAGATACAATGCTCAGCAGACAGTATCACACAGGAGAGGATTAGATACACGGCTCAGCAGACAGTATCACACAGGAGAGGATTAGATATACGGCTCAGCAGACAGTATGACACAGGAGAGGATTAGATACACGGCTCAGCAGACAGTATCACACAGGAGAGGATTAGATACACAGCTCAGCAGACAGTATCACACAGGAGAGGATTAGATACACGGCTCAGCAGACAGTATGACACAGGAGAGGATTAGATACACGGCTCAGCAGACAGTATCATACAGGGTAGGATTAGATACACAGCTCAGCAGACAGTATCACACAGGAGAGGATTAGAGATACAGCTCAGCAGACAGTATCACACAGGAGAGGATTAGATACACGGCTCAGCAGACAGTATGACACAGGAGAGGATTAGAAACACTGCTCAGCAGACAGTATCACACAGGAGAGGATTAGATACAATGCTCAGTAGACAGTATCACACAGGAGAGGATTAGATACACGGCTCAGCAGACAGTATCACACAGGAGAGGATTAGATACATGGCTCAGCAGACAGTATCACACAGGAGAGGATTAGATACACGGCTCAGCAGATGGTATCACACAGGAGAGGATTAGAGATACAGCTCAGCAGACAGTATCACACAGGAGAGGATTAGATACACGGCTCAGCAGACAGTATGACACAGGACAGGATTAGATACACGGCTCAGCAGACAGTATCACACAGGAGAGGATTAGATACATAGCTCAGCAGACAGTATCACACAGGAGAGGATTAGATACACGGCTCAGCAGACAGTATGACACAGGAGAGGATTAGATACACGGCTCAGCAGACAGTATCATACAGGGTAGGATTAGATACACAGCTCAGCAGACAGTATCACACAGGAGAGGATTAGATACACGGCTCAGCAGATAGTATCACACAGGATAGGATTAGATACACAGCTCAGCAGACGGTATCATACAGGACAGGATTAGATACACAGCTCAGCAGACATTATCACACAGTAGAGGATTAGATACACAGCTCAGCAGACATTATCACATAGGAGGGGATTCGATACATACACAGCTCAGCAGACAGTATCACACAGGACAGGATTAGATACATAGCTCAGCAGACGGTATCACACAGGAGAGGATTAGATACACGGCTCAGCAGACAGTATCACACAGGAGGGGATTAGATACACAGCTCAGCAGACAGTACCACACAGTATAAGATTAGATACACTGCTCAGCAGACAGTATCACACAGGAGAGGATTAGATACACAGCTCAGCAGACAGTATCAAACAGGAGGGGATTAGATACACAGCTCAGAAGACAGTACCACACAGTATAAGATTAGATACACTGCTCAGCAGATTATCACAGCATAGGATTAGATACACGGCTCAGCAGACAGTATCACACAGGAGAGGATTAGATACACAGCTCAGCAGACAGTATCACACAGGAGAGGATTAGATACACAGCTCAGCAGACAGTATCGCACAGGAGAGGATTAGATACACAGCTCAGCAGACGGTATCGCACATGAGAGGATTAGATACACGGCTCCACAGACAGTATCACACAGGAGAGGATTAGATACACAGCTCAGCAGATGGTATCACACAGGAAAGGATTAGATACATAGCTCAGCAGACGGTATCACACAGGACAGGATTAGATGCACAGCTCAGCAGACAGTATCACACAGGAGAGGATTAGATACACAGCTCAGCTGACAGTATCACATAGGACGGGATTAGATACACAGTTCATCAGACAGTATCACACAGGAGTGGATTAGATACACGGCTCAGCAGACAGTATCACGAAAGATAGGATTAGATACACAGTTCATCAGACAGTATCACACAGGAGACGATTAGATACACAGCTCAGCAGACAGTATCACACATTACATGATTAGATACACAGCTCAGCAGACAGTATCACACAGGATGGGATTAGATACACAGCTCAGCACACAGTATCACACAGGAGAGGATTAGATACACGGCTCAGCAGACAGTATCACACAGGAGAGGATTAGAAACTGCTCAGCAGACAGTATCACACAGGAGAGGATTAGATACAATGCTCAGTAGACAGTATCACACAGGAGAGGATTAGATACACGGCTCAGCAGACAGTATCACACAGGAGAGGATTAGATACACGGCTCAGCAGACAGTATCACACAGGAGAGGATTAGATACACGGCTCAGCAGATGGTATCACACAGGAGAGGATTAGATACACGGCTCAGCAGATGGTATCTCACAGGAGAGGATTAGAGATACAGCTCAGCAGACAGTATCACACAGGAGAGGATTAGATACACGGCTCAGCAGACAGTATGACACAGGAGAGGATTAGATACATGGCTCAGCAGACAGTATCACACAGGAGAGGATTAGATACATAGCTCAGCAGACAGTATCACACGGGAGAGGATTAGATACACGGCTCAGCAGACAGTATGACACAGGAGAGGATTAGATACACGGCTCAGCAGACAGTATCATACAGGGTAGGATTAGATACATAGCTCAGCAGACAGTATCACACAGGAGTGGATTAGATACACGGCTCAGCAGATAGTATCACACAGGATAGGATTAGATACACAGCTCAGCAGACGGTATCACACAGGACAGGATTAGATACACAGCTCAGCAGACATTATCACACAGGAGAGGATTAGATACACAGCTCAGCAGACATTATCACACAGGAGGGGATTAGATACATACACAGCTCAGCAGACAGTATCACACAGGACAGGATTAGATACATAGCTCAGCAGACGGTATCACACAGGAGAGGATTAGATACACGGCTCAGCAGACAGTATCACACAGGAGGGGATTAGATACACAGCTCAGCAGACAGTACCACACAGTATAAGATTAGATACACTGCTCAGCAGACAGTATCACACAGGAGAGGATTAGATACACAGCTCAGCAGACAGTATCAAACAGGAGAGGATTAGATACACCGCTCAGAAGACAGTATCACACAGTATAAGATTAGATACACTGCTCAGCAGATTATCACAGCATAGGATTAGATACACGGCTCAGCAGACAGTATCACACAGGAGAGGATTAGATACACTGCTCAGCAGACAGTATCACACAGGAGAGGATTAGATACACAGCTCAGCAGACAGTATCGCACAGGAGAGGATTAGATACACGGCTCCACAGACAGTATCACACAGGAGAGGATTAGATACACAGCTCAGCAGATGGTATCACACAGGAAAGGATTAGATACATATCTCAGCAGACGGTATCACACAGGATAGGATTAGATACACGGCTTAGCAGACAGTATCACACAGGAGAGGATTAGATACACGGCTCAGCAGACAGTATCACACAGGATAGGATTAGACACACAGCTCAGCAGACAGTATCACACAGGAGAGGATTAGATACACAGCTCAGCAGACAGTATCACACAGGAGGGGATTAGATACACAGCTCAGCAGACAGTATCACGCAGGAGAGGATTAGATACACAGCTCAGCAGACAGTATCACACAGTATAAGATTAGATACACTGCTCAGCAGACTATCACACAGCATAGGATTAGATACACGGCTCAGCAGACAGTATCACACAGGAGAGGATTAGATACACAGCTCAGCAGACAGTATCACACAGGAGGGGATTAGATACACAGCTCAGGAGACAGTATCACACAGTATAAGATTAGATACACTGCTCAGCAGACAGTATCACACAGGAGAGGATTAGATACACAGCTCAGCAGACAGTATCGCACAGGAAAGGATTAGACACACTGCTCAGCAGACGGTATCGCACAGGAGAGGATTAGATACACGGCTCAGCAGACAGTATCGCACAGGAGAGGATTATATACACAGCTCAGCAGACAGTATCACACAGGATGGGATTAGATACACAGCTCAGCAGACGGTATCACACAGGACAGGATTAGATGCACAGCTCAGCAGACAGTATCACACAGGAGAGGATTAGATACACAGCTCAGCTGACAGTATCACATAGGACAGGATTAGATACACAGTTCATCAGACAGTATCACACAGGAGTGGATTAGATACACGGCTCAGCAGACAGTATCGCACAGGGCGGGATTAGATATATGACACAGCAGACAGTATCACACAGGAGAGGATTAGATACACAGCTCAGCTGACAGTATCACATAGGACAGGATTAGATACACAGTTCATCAGACAGTATCACACAGGAGAGGATTAGATACACAGCTCAGCAGACAGTAACGCACAGGAGAGGATTAGATACACAGCTCAGCACAAAGTATCACACAGGAGAGGATTAGATACACGGCTCAGCAGACAGTATCACACAGGAGAGGATTAGATACACAGCTCAGCAGACAGTATCACACAGGATAGGATTAGATACACTGCTCAGCAGATGGTATTACACAGGATAGGATTAGATACACAGCTCAGCTGACAGTATCACACAGGATAGGATTAGATACACGGCTCAGAAGACATTATCACACAGGAGATGATTAGATACACAGCATAGGATTAGATACACAGCTCAGCAGACAGTATCACACAGCATAGGATTAGATACACAGATCAGCAGACAGAATCACACAGGAGGGGATTACATACACAGCTCAGCAGACAGTATCACAGGATAAGATTAGATACACTGCCCAGCAGACGGTATCACACAGGACAGGATTAGATGCATAGCTCAGCAGACGGTATCACACAGGACAAGATTAGATACACAGCTCAGCAGACAGTATCACAAAGGAGAGGATTAGATAAACAGCTCAGCAGACAGTATCACACAGGAGAGGATTAGATACACAGCTCAGCAGACAGTATCACACAGGAGAGGATTAGATACACTGCTCACCAGACAGTATCACACAGCATAGGATTAGAAACACAGCTCAGCAGACAGTATCACACAGGAGTGGATTAGATACACGGCTCAGCAGACAGTATCGCACAGGGCGGGATTAGATACATGGCTCAGCAAACAGTATCACACAGGATAGGATTAGATACACAGTTCACCATCACTGCGTCATAATAGCACTGCAGTATGTGGTAAGGGACTACAACTCCCAGCAAGTGACAGTGCAGGCACCGATCATGTAACTAAACCATCACTGCGTCATAATAGCACTGCAGTATGTGGTGAGGGACTACAACTCCCAGCAAGTGACAGCGCAGGCACTGGTCATGTAACTAAACCATCACTGCGTTATAATAGCACTGCAGTATGTGGTGAGGGACTACAACTCCCAGCAAGTGACAGCGCAGGCACCGATCATGTAACTAAACCATCACTGCGTCATAATAGCACTGCAGTATGTGGTGAGGGACTACAACTCCCAGCAAGTTTATTTCTTTTTATTTTACACGCTGCTGTTTTCCACAGTGAATTACCAGAAAGATCTGCACCAAAATCATGAAGTGCAAATTTGCTGTTGTGGATTTTCTTGCGGATTTTTCCTAATTTGCTCTGATTTTCTATGGAAATCCTCCAGGAACAATCTGCCACATTTGAACAGATCTTCAGGCCTCATTCAGACATCTGTAGTTTTCTGGTACATTAAAAAAAAGGAAAAAAAACAAAACTGATTTTCATCAAAGGGATCGATCCGAATTGTATCAATGTTTGTTACTATATGCAAATAAAAAAATATATATATATGGATATGTGAACTGCCCCATAGATGATAAAGGTGCGTATTATGTCTGTCAATAACATGGATGTAAAAAACCAGACGTCTGAATGAGACGTTCACCCACAAGATCATCTAGCAATAGTGCAGCTCTGACCTGACACATAGCATTCACAGAAAGGCTCCTGATCAGCACATATGATGTCTGTGATCTATAAAGAGTCCTCCACATTGTACCCACTACATATACATTCACAATAAAGCTGCCCCCGTAACATCAACTGCCCCACACCTACCACATATAGCCAGGTCCCCGCTCCCCCGCACACAGTATATAGCCAGGCCCCCGCTCCCCCACACACAGTATATAGCCAGGTCTCCGCTCCCCCACACACAGTATATAGCCAGGTCCCCGCTCCCCCACACAAAGTATATAGCCAGGTCCCCGCTCCCCCACACAAAGTATATAGCCAAGGTCCCCGCTCCCCCACACAAAGTATATAGCCAGGTCCCCGCTCCCCCACACAAAGTATATAGCCAGGTCCCCGCTCCCCCACACACAGTATATAGCCAGGTCCCCGCTCCCCCACACAAAGTATATAGACAAGGTCCCCGCTCCCCCACACAAAGTATATAGCCAGGTCCCCGCTCCCCCACACAAAGTATATAGCCAGGTCCCCGCTCCCCCACACAAAGTATATAGCCAGGTCCCCGCTCCCCCACACAAAGTATATAGCCAGGCCCCCGCTCCCCCACACAAAGTATATAGCCAAGCTCCCCGCTCCCCCACACAAAGTATATAGCCAGGTCCCCGCTCCTCCACACACAGTATACAGCCAGGTCCCCGCTCCCCCACACAAAGTATATAGCCAAGATCCCCGCTCCCCCACACACAGTATACAGCCAGGTCCCCGCTCCCCCACACACAGTATATAGCCAGGTCCCCGCTCCCCCACACACAGTATATAGCCAGGTCCCCGCTCCCCCACACAAAGTATATAGCCAGGTCCCCGCTCCCCCACACAAATTATATAGACAAGGTCCCCTCCTCCATGTATAGCATATTTATCCAGGTCTCCCTCCCCCACACACAGTATATAGCCAAGGTCCCCGCTCCCCCACACAAAGTATATAGCCAAGGTCCCCGCTCCCCCACACAAAGTATATAGCCAGGTCCCCGCTCCCCCACACAAAGTATAGAGCCAAGGTCCCCGCTCCCCCACACAAAGTATATAGCCAGGCCCCCGCTCCCCCACACAAAGTATAGAGCCAAGGTCCCCGCTCCCCCACACAAAGTATATAGCCAGGCCCCCGCTCCCCCACACAAAGTATATAGCCAAGCTCCCCTCCTCCATGTATAGCATATTTACCCAGGTCTCCCTCCCCCACACAAAGTATATAGCCAGGTTCCCGCTCCCCTACACAAAGTATATAGCCAGGTCCCCGCTCCCCCACACAAAGTATATAGCCAGGTCCCCGCTCCCCCACACACAGTATATAGCCAAGGTCCCCTCCTCCATGTATAGCATATTTATCCAGGTCTCCGCTCCCCCACACACAGTATATAGCCAAGGTCCCCTCCTCCATGTATAGCATATTTATCCAGGTCCCCGCTCCCCCACACAAAGTATATAGCCAAGATCCCCTTCTCCATGTATAGCATATTTATCCAGGTCTCCCTCCCCCACATATAGCAAAGAGAACCAAGTCCAGCACCCCCTCCCCCACCACACAGCATACGGTATATAGACAAGACCCCCACACACAGCATACGGTATATAGACGAGTCCCCCACACACAGCATACGGTATATAGACAAGTCCCCCACACACAGCATACGGTATATAGACAAGTCCCCCCCACACAGCATACAGTATATAGACAAGTCCCCCCACACAGCATACGATATATAGACAAGTCCCCCCACACAGCATACAGTATATAGACAAGTCCCCCACACACAGCATACAGTATATAGACAAGTCCCCCCACACAGCATACAGTATATAGACAAGTCCCCCCCACACAGCATACAGTATATAGACAAGTCCCCCACACACAGCATACGGTATATAGACAAGTCCCCCCCACACACAGCATACAGTATATAGACAAGTCCCCCCCACACAGCATACGGTATATAGACAAGTCCCCCACACACAGAATACAGTATATAGACAAGCCCCCACACACAGCATACGGTATATAGACAAGTCCCCCACATACAGCATACGGTATATAGACAAGTCCCCCACATACAGCATACGGTATATAGACAAGTCCCCCACACACAGCATACAGTATATAGACAAGTCCCCCATATACAGCATACGGTATATAGACAAGTCCCCCATACACAGCATACGGTATATAGACAAGTCCCCCACACACAGCATACGGTATATAGACAAGTCCCCCACACACAGCATACGGTATATAGACAAGTCCCCCACACACAGCATACAGTATATAGACAAGTCCCCCATACACAGCATACGGTATATAGACAAGTCCCCCATACACAGCATACGGTATATAGACAAGTCCCCCACACACAGCATACTGTATATAGACAAGTCCCCCACACACAGCATACGGTATATAGACAAGTCCCCCACACACAGCATACAGTATATAGACAAGTCCCCCATACACAGCATACGGTATATAGACCAGTCCCCCACACACAGCATACAGTATATAGACAAGTCCCCCACACACAGCATACGGTATATAGACAAGTCCCCCACACACAGCATACGGTATATAGACAAGTCCCCCACACACAGCATACAGTATATAGACAAGTCCCCCATACACAGCATACGGTATATAGACAAGTCCCCCACACACAGCATACGGTATATAGACAAGTCCCCCCCACACAGCATACGGTATATAGACAAGTCCCCCCACACACAGCATACGGTATATAGACAAGTCCCCCATACACAGCATACGGTATATAGACAAGTCCCCCCACACAGCATACAGTATATAGACAAGTCCCCCCCACACAGCATACGGTATATAGACAAGTCCCCCACACACAGCATACAGTATATAGACAAGTCCCCCACACACAGCATACGGTATATAGACAAGTCCCCCCACACACAGCATAAGGTATATAGACAAGTCCCCCCCCACAGCATATGGTATATAGACAAGTCCCCCATACACAGCATACGGTATATAGACAAGTCCCCCCACACAGCATACAGTATATAGACAAGTCCCCCCCACACAGCATACGGTATATAGACAAGTCCCCCACACACAGCATACAGTATATAGACAAGTCCCCCACACACAGCATACGGTATATAGACAAGTCCCCCCACACACAGCATAAGGTATATAGACAAGTCCCCCCCCACAGCATAAGGTATATAGACAAGTCCCCCCACACAGCATACAGTATATAGACAAGTCCCCCACACACAGCTTACGGTATATAGACAAGTCCCCCCCACACAGCATACAGTATATAGACAAGTCCACCACACACAGCATACGGTATATAGACAAGTCCCCCCCATACGGTATATAGACAAGTCCCCCACACACAGCATACGGTATATAGACAAGTCCCCCCACACAGCATACGGTATATAGACAAGTCCCCCCCACACACAGCATACAGTATATAGACAAGTCCCCCCCACACAGCATACGGTATATAGACAAGTCCCCCCACACAGCATACAGTATATAGACAAGTCCCCCACACACAGCATATGGTATATAGACAAGTCCCCCCACACAGCATACGGTATATAGACAAGTCCCCCCCCACACACAGCATACAGTATATAGACAAGTCCCCCACACACAGCATACGGTATATAGACAAGTCCCCCACACAGCATACGGTATATAGACAAGTCCCCCCCACACAGCATACAGTATATAGACAAGTCCACCACACACAGCATACGGTATATAGACAAGTCCCCCCCACACACAGCATACAGTATATAGACAAGTCCCCCCCACACAGCATACGGTATATAGACAAGTCCCCCCCACACAGCATACAGTATATAGACAAGTCCCCCCACACAGCATACGGTATATAGACAAGTCCCCCCCACACACAGCATACGGTATATAGACAAGTCCCCCCCACACAGCATACGGTATATAGAGAAGTCCCCCCCCCCCCACAGCATACAGTATATAGACAAGTCCTCCACATAGCATACGGTATATAGACAAGTCCCCCACACACAGCATACAGTATATAGACAAGTCCCCCACACAGCATACAGTATATAGACAAGTCCCCCACACACAGCATACGGTATATAGACAAGTCCCCCACACAGCATACGGTATATAGACAAGTCCTCCACATAGCATACGGTATATAGACAAGTCCCCCACACACAGAATACAGTATATAGACAAGTCCCCCACACAGCATACGGTATAGAGACAAGTCCCCCACACACAGCATACGGTATATAGACAAGTCCCCCACACATAGCATACAGTATATAGACAAGTCCCCCACACACAGCATACGGTATATAGACAAGTCCCCCACACACATCATTCGGTATATAGACAAGTCCCCCACACACAGCATACGGTATATAGACAAGTCCCCCCCACACATCATACGGTATATAGACAAGTCCCCCCCACACACAGCATACGGTATATAGACAAGTCCCCCCCACACATCATACGGTATATAGACAAGTCCCCCCCCACACACAGCATACGGTATATAGACAAGTCCCCCCCACACATCATACGGTATATAGACAAGTCCCCCCAACACAGCATACGGTATATAGACAAGTCCCCCACACACAGCATACGGTATATAGACAAGTCCCCCCCACACATCATACGGTATATAGACAAGTCCCCCACACACAGCATACGGTATATAGACAAGTCCCCCCCACACATCATACGGTATATAGACAAGTCCCCCACACACAGCATACGGTATATAGACAAGTCCCCCACACACAGCATACGGTATATAGACAAGTCTCCCCAACACAGCATACGGTATATAGAAAAGTCCCCCACACACAGCATACGGTATATAGACAAGTCCCCCACACACAGCATACTGTATATAGACAAGTCCCCCACACACAGCATACGGTATATAGACAAGTCCCCCACACACAGCATACGGTATATAGACAAGTCCCCCCACACAGCATACGGTATATAGACAAGTTCCCCACACACAGCATACGGTATATAGACAAGTCCCCCACACACAGCATACGGTATATAGACAAGTTCCCCACACACAGCATACAGTATATAGACAAGTCCCCCCCACAGCATACGGTATATAGACAAGTCCCCCACACACAGCATACAGTATATAGACAAGTCCCCCACACACAGCATACGGTATATAGACAAGTCCCCCACACACAGCATACGGTATATAGACAAGTTCCCCACACACAGCATACGGTATAAAGACAAGTTCCCCACACACAGCATACGGTATATAGACAAGTTCCCCACACACAGCATACAGTATATAGACAAGTCCCCCCACACAGCATACAGTATATAGACAAGTCCCCCCACACAGCGTACGGTATATAGACAAGTCCCCCACACACAGCATACGGTATATAGACAAGTCCCCCCACACAGCATACGGTATATAGACAAGTCCCCCACACACAGCATACGGTATATAGACAAGTCCCCCACACACAGCATACAGTATATAGACAAGTCCCCCCACACAGCATACGGTATATAGACAAGTCCCCCACACACAGCATACAGTATATAGACAAGTCCCCCCACACAGCATACGGTATATAGACAAGTCCCCCACACACAGCATACAGTATATAGACAAGTCCCCCCACACAGCATACGGTATATAGACAAGTCCCCCCACACAGCATACGGTATATAGACAAGTCCCCCCACACAGCATACAGTATATAGACAAGTCCCCCCACACAGCATACGGTATATAGACAAGTCCCCCACACACAGCATACAGTATATAGACAAGTCCCCCACACACAGCATACAGTATGTAGACAAGTCCCCCACACACAGCATACGGTATATAGACAAGTCCCCCACACGCAGCATACAGTATATAGACGAGTCACCCACACACAGCATACAGTATATAGACAAGTACCCCACACACAGCATACAGTATATAGACAAGTCCCCCACACGCAGCATACTGTATATAGACAAGTCCCCCACACACAGCATACAGTATATAGACAAGTCCCCCACACACAGCATACGGTATATAGACAAGTCCCCCACACACACCATACAGTATATAGATAAGTCCCCCACACACAGCATACGGTATATAGACAAGTCCCCCACACACAGCATACGGTATATAGACAAGTCCCCACACACAGCATACAGTATATAGACAAGTCCCCCACACACACCATACAGTATATAGATAAGTCCCCCACACACAGCATACGGTATATAGACAAGTCCCCACACACAGCATACAGTATATAGACAAGTCCCCCACACACAGCATACGGTATATAGACAAGTCCCCCACACACAGCATACAGTATATAGATAAGTCCCCCACACACAGCATACGGTATATAGACAAGTCCCCCACACACAGCATACGGTATATAGACAAGTCCCCCCCCACACACACAGCATACAGTATATAGACAAGTCCCCCCCACACACAGCATACGGTATATAGACAAGTCAAACCACACACCCCCACACACACAGCATACGATGTATAGACAAGTGCATAGCTGTGCTAGGGTAGGAGTGGGAGGAGCCTTCCTTCTCTTGTCAGTGCTGGCCCTGCAGTGGAGCCCACCGGGGAATTCCCCAGCAGGCCAGTCCGAGCCTGGTCACATGCTGACTAGAGTCTCAGACACCTCTCTGAGTAGCCCACTGATAGAAGTGGATGAGAATCTAGTCGGCATTTGACCTCAACTATTACATCATAACACCGGCTTTATCTTTTTAAAGCTTTGTAACCTTTACTCACTTTATGAATCAGCCACAGATAAAACTCAATAAGGATGGGTTGCTACTGTGTGCAATTTGCCAGCCAGCCCAGAACAGCGGTGACCTGAGCCGACAGCAGCGGCTTGAGTAGACTGTGGCCACCTGAGCCAACAGCGGCATTTAAATTGCGCTATCGCCAGGAAATGGATGACAATGGCAGTCAGGGGAATGGTGAAGGCCTGCATGGCTGCCATCTTGGTACTCCTGTGAAGTTCATCCACAGTCTGAACTTAATCTTATAAACTGTATACTGCATTACTAGAGGATTACTGTATATAGAATAAGCAGTCAAGAGATTGCAGGTTCAAGTGCCCTAAGGGGACATAAAAAAAGAAAGTAAAAATGGAAAAAAAAGAAAAAGTTTTATAAAGGAAAAAAAATAAACAAAAATGTTAAATCACCCCTATTTTCCGAGGTAAAAAAAAAGAAATTAAAAAAGAAACATTTTATATTGTCGTGTCTGTAAAAGTCCGACCTATCAAAGCCCAAATTATTTAAACCGCACGTTAAATAGCGGAAAAATAAATTAAGAAGCCAGAATTGCCGTATTATGGTGTCACCAAACAGTAATAAATAACCCGGTATTGTGTCACCATTTTGTGAGACCCTGCATTTGTTCCATGTTTCTGCTGATGAATCTGGGCGAGGTTCGCTTTCTGCTCGCCGACCTGCGGGGGTTATTGATGCCATTCTCTGCTGTCTACAAACTTTTCATCTCTTTTTGATGCATTTTTTGGGAGGTAAAATTACCCAAAAAGAAAAAAAAATTGGGTGTTTAGATTATCTTTGCTGTTGGGCATTTGCTGTAGGGGTTAATATATTTATGATGTGATAGATCGGACTTTTTGGCAGTGTGTCAATACTAAATAAATAAATATATATATATAATCTTTTAGTCTTGCTTTGTATTGACAAATGGAGGTAGGAAATTTAAAAGGATTTTTTTTATATATATAAATTTCAATTTTAATCCTTTTCTATCACATTATTTTTTGGTCCCGTTGGGCAACTTGAACCAAAAATCCACAACTCATTGGAATTGCGACACTTAAATTCTGCGGATGTCGGGAAGGGGATAAAGAGAATAAAGTAACTTTGCAGAATGCTTCCGTTTTGTGTACACAGCTCCTGTGCTGACTTAGTGTTCTCTTTGGTTACACCACACACCCATTCTGTGTCCGGCCCCCACAGATCGCCATCTCCATAGATATGGGGGGATTTCCTCATGTGACGACCCCTATGCCGATGTATACAGATCACATGTGGCTTCACCTTCAGCTTTGATCTTCCAGTCTTCAGTTCCGGATCCTCCAGGATGAGGGATAAGTCTTTCTTGCTCTTCATTCCCCTCCGTGGCTGATACAGCAGCTCCACCGCGCCGACGTTCCCCTCATAGGGAGGAATCGCTCCGCAAAGACTGTTCTCAGCCACAGGACGATCCGCCAGATACAGGAGGAAAGTTCTCCTCTCTGCAATGAAGGATTATTCCACTTTTCTGCCATTTGTAAGATCTCTGCTTGTTGTCTGAGAATAAAATCATTCTTGTTAATATCCAGAACCTGAAAAAAATCTAATCCTGACAGCAGCGGAGCATTTATTACAATGGTATTCAGTCTAGACGATCCCCCTTCTGTCCTGACCGTTTGCTACAATGTATCAGTGCAGGGAAAATCTATCAGTTTGGACTTGGTTTCCCTTACAGAGGATTGTCCAGGCCAGACACCATTGTACCCAGTGGCGTCCCGCCAATGGCGGCAGGCCACGCGACTGCTATGGGGCCCGTGAGCTGGGGGGGCCCCATAGCAGTCGCCTGCACTGTGTACCCCCGCATCGGGTCCCCCTCCTGCACCCAGGTAAGCGGCGGGGCCCTGAGCAGGCGGGGGGCTTACTCACCATCGGGCATCCCGGCGCACTATGGGCCCCCCCACCTGCTCAGGGCCCCGGCCGGCACAATACTTACCTCTTCCCGTGCCCTAGACGCTAGAATGTATGGGATCCTTCCAGGTATGATGTCATTTCCGGGGGCGTGTTCTAGTTCAGCACCAGACGCCAGAGTCTCATGCAGAGACAGAGCTGCCGGTGAAGCTGCAGGAGGAGGTCAGTATCCTAAGCTGAGAAACAGGAGATTGTTCTATTAATTGCTGGTCTGATGTCTTTTCTTCTTGTTGTTTTTGGGGTGAGGGGGCTTGATACTTGCGAGTGAGGGATTTGGGGGGGGTTAATGCTGGAGGGCAGTCTGGTGGGGTTAATTAATGCTTGTGGAGATCTTAGGGGGCTCTGGGGAATAATGCAGGGATAATGCGTGCTTGTGGGGGCCCTAAGGGGATGCTACGGGGTTGTGAGGGCTCTGGGGGGATGCTGCGGGCTTAGGGGGGCCCTAAGGGGGATTCTGCGGTCTTGTGGGGGCTCTGGGGGGGATGCTGCGAGCTTGTGGTGGCTCTGGGGGGGTGAATGCTGTGGGCTTGTGGGGCCCTGGGGGGGATGCTGCGGGCTTGTGGGGCCCTGGGGGGATGCTGTGGGCTTGTGGGTGCTCTGGGGGGGATGCTGCGGGCTTGTGGGGCCCTGGGGGGGATGCTGTGGGCTTGTGGGGGCTCTGGGGCGGGAATGCTGTGGGCTTGTGGGGCCCTGGGGGGGATGCTGCGGGCTTGTGGGGCCCTGGGGGGATGCTGTGGGCTTGTGGGGCCCTGGAGGGATGCTGTGGGCTTGTGGGTGCTCTGGGGGGGATGCTGCGGGCTTGTGGGGCCCTGGGGGGATGCTGTGGGCTTGTGGGTGCTCTGGGGGGGGATGCTGCAGGCTTGTGGGTGCTCTGGGGGGATGCTGCGGGCTTGTGGAGGCTCTGGGGGGGATGCTGCGAGCTTGTGGGGGCTCTGGGGGGGGGATGCTGTGAGCTTGTGGGGTGATGCTGTGGGCTTGTGGGGGCCCTGGGGGGGATGCTGTGGGCTTGTGGGGGCCCTTGGGGGATACTGCGGGCTTGTGGGAGCTCTGGGGGGGTGTCCTGCAGGCTTGTGGGGGCCCCGGGGGGATGCAGCAGGCTTGTGGGGGCCCTGGGGGGGATGCATCGGGCTTGTGGGTGCTCTGGGGGGGATGCAGCGGGCTTGTGGGTGCTCTGGGGGAGATGCTGCCGGCTTGTGGGTGCTCTGGGGGGGGATGCTGCGGGCTTGTGGGGGCTCTGGGGGGGATGCTGCAGGCTTGTGGGGGGCTTGTGGGGCCTCTGTATGGGGTCCAGCCTGCATATGGCATTACATGGGGACCAGGCAGTATTCTCTATGGTGAATTATATGAGATCCAGTATTTTGTATGGAGCATTATATGGGGCTCATAATACTGTATGGAGGACTATGTTGTGCCCATAATATTGTATGGAGGACTTAGTGGTGCCATAACACTGTATGGAGGACTATACTGTCCGGTCTGCACTGTGCGCTGTGAGGATTCACCGGTTTCTGAGCTATTGTAGAATTTACAATAGATATCACTCATGAAATGTAAGAAGTCAGTGACATTTTTGGCATTGTACTATGTCTATATCTATAATTTCTCTGCTGTATCTGTGCATCATGAATGGTTGGATGTGTTAAAGGGGCCACTGAGACTCTTTCGCCCGGGGCCCACGAAAACCTGGAGGAGGGAGCATCATGTGAAACTCCCTCTCCCATCATTCCTCCTCTGCGTCTGACGCAGCGGCATGATGACGCGCCACGCTGTGTCAGACAGTGGAGCTGGCAGCTGCTGAGGTGATCAGCTGCAGAGACTGAAGCAGCGGGGAACGAGGAGCGGTAAGTATGTATTTATTTTTTAAATCAGTGAGTACTCATAATACTGGAGGACTGGGGCTGCATTTTACCCTACGGGTGGGGGGGGCTGCATTTTACCCTATGGGGGCTGCATTATACTGCGTACAGGACCATGGGGGAATGCATTATACTGAGTGGAGAACCATGGCGAGTGTCTTATACTGTGTGGAGGACCATGGGGGAGTACATTGTACTGTGTGGAGGACCATGGGGGAGTGCATTGTACTGTGTGGAGGACCATGGAGGAGTGCATTGTGCTGTGTGGAGAACCACGGAGAGTGCATTGTACTGTGTGGAGGACCACGTGGGAGTGCATTATACTGCGTGGAGGACCACGAGGGAGTGCATTATACTGCGTGGAGGACCACGAGGGAGTGCATTATACTGCGTGGAGGACCATGGGGAGTGTATTATACTGCGTGGAGGACCATGACGAGTGCCTTATACTGTGTGGAGGACCATGGCGAAAGTCTTATACTGTGTGGAGGACCATGGCGAGTGCATTATACTCTATGGAGTGTGGAGAGGTGTGGGGCAGTTGGGGGATCATACTTTACCCTGTGAGTTGAGGTGGGGTACAGTAGGGTCGTTATACTGCGCATATGGAGGAATTCACCATGGGGGTATCATACCGTGTTTGGGGGGCACTTTTGTTGGCACCACACTTTATGGGCAATGAAAAAGGGATCTAGGACTTCAGCAGGAGGAAAATTACTATGTAAAGGTTGGAAGGTTGTGAGATCTGCTCTTCTGTGACCCCGACAAATATTTACATTTTTACATTTTTTTGTTGGGGGGGGGGGCCCAATTAGAACTTCTGCTATGGGGCCCCATGATTCCTATGTACGCCCCTGATTGTACCAAATCCTCAGCTGTGCTGGTACTAAGGATATGGACACTCAGACATTTTGGGCTAAATATATACATACAAATATTTTTTCAATAACGTTTCATAAACAATTTGGCTTTTCTATTTCCTTTGCATTGCTAGTTGCAGATTGAGCTCACTGAGAATTTATCAGTGAGCTCATTCTGACCTTCTCTGTGCTGATTATGTTCACAGACCAGCATGAAAGTTGGGCTGATCTCTGATTCAGTCATAAATCATCGCAGAAATAAAAGAGCTGGAAACTCCACATCATAAGGAGCTCACTGACTGAATCTCAAGTTAACTCATTCTGCAGCCATCAATGTGCTGCTGGGAAACAAAAAGCTGGTAAAGGCCGAACAGAGGAAATGTTACATGAAGAGAAATAGTAAAAAGTCTTTTTAGAGCAATATACATGTATTTAAAGGGATTGTCCGGTGTGAAGCTGAAGGCTGCAGTCATCTGTGTGACTCTCTGTGACTGCAGACTTGTAATCCTCACATCATGTAGACTGCGCGCTGCCAGCATTATTCTCAGCCCAGAGATGGCAGAAGCCCCTGTATCATGTGTACAGGAATTGTGCCCCCTCTCCCCGAGGAGCAGCAGTGCCTCGTCCTCCAGATACATGAGGGTCCCATCGGGGAGATCCGCATGTACCGGCCATGATGTCATCTCCATGGATACGGCAGAAGACCCCTGTAAGGGAGAGCTCAGACGTGGGGGGATTGATGTGGATGTGAGGAGCAGATCCCCCCCATATTCACAGATTATCGCACAATACATGTGGCCTTGCACAGGAAAAACTGTGAGGAAAGAAGAAATCAGATTTCTTACAATATAGAATAATGTCCTCCTGCCCTCGCTCATGTCCAGTATTATTTATCCCCTGACCTTTAGGGTGGGGAACCCCTCCTGAGCCCCCTCCATTATATAGGAGCCATATATCTGCTCCATTACTGGCAGAAGGTAAGGAGCCAATCACACTGCACGGCTTCTACTTCCTGTTCTAAGCCCCGCCCATCTGCCTTCCCTTGAGATCTCCATGACAACCCTTGTGTGACTACAGTGACAGGCCACGCCCCCGAGGATTCTGATCAGTGCGGATGTCTCCATATTGCTGAGGACTGTGAGCGGCTGATGGGCGGAGCCAGCAGCGATGTGAGGGGCGGAGCCAGCAGCGATATGAAGGGCGGAGCCAGCAGCGACATGAGGGGCGGAGCCAGCAGCGATATGAGAGTCGGAGCCAGCAGCGATATGAGGGACGGAGCCAGCAGTGATATGAGGGGCAGAGCCAGCAGCGATATGAGGGGCGGAGCCAGCAGCGACATGAGGGGCAGAGCCAGCAGTGATATGAGGGGCGGAGGCAGCAGCGATATGAGGGACGGAGCCAGCAGTGATATGAGGGGCGGAGGCAGCAGCGATATGAGGGGCGGAGCCAGCAGCGACATGAGGGGCAGAGCCAGCAGCGATATGAGAGTCGGAGCCAGCAGCGATATGAGGGACGGAGCCAGCAGTGATATGAGGGGCAGAGCCAGCAGCGATATGATGGGCAGAGCCAGCAGCGATATGATGGGCGGAGCCAGCAGCGATATGAGGGGCGGAGCCAGCAGCAATATGAGGGGCAGAGCCAGCAGCGATATGATGGGCGGAGCCAGCAGCGATATGAAGGGCGGAGCCAACAGCGACATGAGGGGCAGAGCCAGCAGCGATATGAGGGGCGGAGCCAGCAGCGATATGAGAGGCGGAGCCAGCAGCGATATGAGGGGCGGAGCCAGCAGCGATATGAGGGGCGGAGCCAGCAGCAATATGAGAGACGGAGCCAGCAGCGATATGAGGGACGGAGCCAGCAGCGATGTGAGGGGCGGAGCCAGCAGCGATATGATGGGCGGAGCCAGCAGTGATATGAGGGGCGGAGCCAGCAGCGACATGAGGGGCGGAGTCAGCAGCGATATGAGGGGCACTCACAGCACTGACAGGAGCAGGTGTGTGTGCAGCCAGTTCCTCTGCTGTGGGTGTTGTGGTGTGTGAGCTTCGCCGTGTATATAATATACACACACATATATATATATATATACAGAGTTGAAATCAGAAGTTTCCATACACTGTATAAATAGACACATCTGCAGGTTTTTCTCAATATCTGACATGAAATCAGAATAAACCTTTCCCATTTTCGGTCAATTAGGATTACCATCATTTTTAATATTTGCCAAATGCCAGAATAATGGGAGAGAGAGAATGTTTTAGGACATTTTTATTACTTACTGCTAAGTCAATAGTTTACCTCTTTCCCTCTCCTCATTCATTGGGAGTGGGGCGCGGAGGATGCTGGGTGGGACGCGCGGGGTAACCCCCGCCCACAGCCCAGCATCCACCGCGGGTTCCGTGACACTAATGTCACGCCTCATTTGACGTGACATCAGCGGAAGAAAGAGCCGGCTGCAGCCGGGGGGTCACGTGATGCCTGTGAGTGGCGCTATCGCCAGTCCCTTCTACAGGAAATCAACCCCACATGATGCTGCCACCCCCATGTTTCACAGTTGGGATGGTGTTCTTAGGCTTCCAAGCTTCTCCTTTTTTCTTCCAAAAGTAACGATGGTCACTATGCCCAAAAAGTTCAATTTTAGTTTCATCAGACCACGGGACATGTCTCCAAAAATTAAGGTCTTTGTTCCTGTGTGCATTTGCAAACATTAATCTGGCTTTTTTATCTTTCTTTTGGAGTAATGGCTTCTTCCTGGCACAGTGGCCTTTCAGCCTATATTGATACAGTACTCATTTCACTGGGGATATTGACACAATCTTATCAGCTTCCCCTATCATTTTCACAAGATCTTTTGCTTTTGTCCTTGATATGCACATATCGGACCAAAGCACGTTCATCTCTGAGACACAGAACCCGTCTCCTTCCTGAGCGGTATGATGGCTGGACATTCCCATCTTGTTTGGACTTGCATATAATTGTTTGTACAGATTAACGAGACACCTTCAGGTATCTTGAAATTGTACCCAAGGATGAGCCAGACTTGTGCAAGTCCACAATTCTCTTCCTGATATCTTGGTTGATTTCTTTAGACTTTCCCATGATGCTACACAAAGAAGCAGTGTGTTTCAGGTGTGCATTAAAATACATCCACAGGTGTGTCTCTAATTAACTGAGATGTTGCCAAAAAAGCTATCAGAAGTTTCCAAGCACATGACATCATCATATGGGCAGTCCAGAATTTTTTAAAGGTATAGCAATATTAGTGTATGTAAACTTATGACTTTGCAATAAGTAATAAAAATGCTTTAAAACATTCTCTCTCTCTCTTATTATTCTGGCATTTGGTAAATCTTAAAAATGATGGTAATCCTAATTGACCTAAAACGTGAAGGTTTATTCTGATTTCATGTCAGATATTGAGAAAAACCTGCAGATGTGTCTTTTTATGGTTATGATCTGCAACAAGTACTAAGGAAAGAAAGGAGAAAGCTATCCCTACATTAAGACTAAGCTGAATCCCTACGATGTAGCGGGCTGCCTGTTCCTAGCGAACAGACCCGCCTTAGTCCTCGGCTAGTCTGAACAAAGACCTATAGCATAAAGGAGAGGGGTCCCTAAAAGAACTAAGGACTGGAACAAAAATGGGACATCTCCTAAACAGAGAAGTTGTTACAGAACACAAAAAGATCAACTGACAAAAAGGTACTAGAGGTCCCAGAAGGACCAAGCGAACTGACAGAGAAAGGCACAGAAGCACCTGGCTAGCAAAGCAGTCAAACAACACTGAAGTCCAACACAGCCAAAAGGGCGGAGCTGGAATATAAAGGCAGATGGTCTTGTGACCGCAAAACACAAGATGGAAAAAACAAACAGGAGGGTTCTAACATTTATATAGTGTATGTAAATTTCTGGTTTCAACCGTGTATACAGGTGACAGGAGCAGGTGTGTGTGCAGCCAGGTCCGCTCTTTTTGTGGCGCCGCAGCGGAGCGTGTTGTGGTGTGTGAGCTCTGCCGTGTATATAGTACAGAGGAGTATATATATATGTGTATGTATATATATATACATACACACACACGGGGCATGCAGGAGTTTTTAGTTTACCAGTTTGGGTCCATGCGGAGCTGCTATAGGATTCACTGGTAACATTTTGGGGAACAGACAAAGTTTTTATAATTTTTATTCCATTTTTCTTTTGCGTGAGATTAATAAAAAAACAATTCTGCTGATGTTTTTTTATTTTTTCCAGCATTCAATGGCAAAACCCCAGGAATGGTTCTTATATTTTTTCTTTCCAGCGTTTATCGTGCAGTATAGAGACAAAATGAACAAAAGCTACAATTTTGCCATTAATTCTTACTATTTTATTCTTATGCTGTTTTTCGTGCCGGATAAATCATGTGATCGTTGTACAGTTTGGATTGTTGTTCTCTGTGATGTTAATCAGGTTTAGTTTTTTTGTTCTTGTTTTTTGGGGGTTTATTTTAATAAAATCTAGTTTTAATGTAAGAAAAAAAATTATATTTGAGTTTTTACTTTGTATATTTCCAAATATTTTATTGAAACGGAGTAAAGGAAAGAAGGATGAACTAGTGGGAGAGCAACTGTAAAGGACCCCTGCCAGTCCCTAAAACTAAAGGGGCCTGTGACGACACAGCATTTAATCGTAATTATCCAGATGTAAATTCCATAGGCCCAGAATGATAGACTATTGCCTGAATTATTAACTATTGAATTTATGTGTTTCTTTCTTCGGTTGGTCAACGCACATGATCTTTTGTCATGAGTCTGAATGTTGACTCATCTTGTAGATTGAGGTGATATTTGTTAATTGATAAATGGTTATTTACCTCTTATATCAACTCTTCTGGTTTATTGTACTGTTATCTTTACAATACAGGGACGCAGGCTCTTTGAACAATGGATGTTTGCTAAATATGTTGATTACCATTTTATAAGTCCATGCAATTTGTTGACTTGCATTGTTTCGGAATTTATAGTTTATCCTTCAATGTTTGCAATGTTTGCAAGTCAACATTTGGGGGATGAACTGTGGATGCTCCAGTAATGGGAATTAGTAACACCACCCCTTTCTCTTGACCTGTGGATGAAGTCTTGAAGAAGGACAGTTGTGAACTACATAAAGGAGTCTTTTTACAAAACCACTGCCAGGAACACTCTATGGGACAGCTCTACAGAACACCATGAATCCATTAAGAGGGACACAGATTTGGTTTCTACAGGATGCCAGCTTAAGGGACCACAGCCCTGGCTGGAGGAATACAGATCTGCTCCATTGACTACTATAGAACCCATGGATACATCTGGGAAAACCAGGTTGGGACCCACCAGTCACTTGGTCCCATGGAGATGTTTGGAGTAGCCAGGTTGGGACACTCCGGCCACCTGGAACTCGTGAATATGCTCGGAAAAAGCCAAGTCGGGACCTTCCGGTCACCTAGTTCCATGGATATGTTCGGAGAAGCCAGGTTGGAACTTTCTGGTCTCCTGGCCACGTACCTCAATGGACTGTCAGCTTTCTAAGCTTGTTGTTACCTCCTCTTTGTGGGTGTTCTTTGGTGGGGGTGCCATTGGTGGGGGTAGTCAGCCCCAGAAGCCCCTCGGATTGGCAGCTGCTTTAATCCCAGCGAGTCAGCGGAAGGGTGAGACTCTGTAATTTGCACCATATTAGGTATTTGCTGGGACTGTTCGATATGTTTATTGTGTGTTTGGTGGCTCAATAAAATATTACCTCACTGTTTTACAATCATCCTGTGTTGTTGTTTATGTATCTTCTATCAGTGATGGATTATAATGAGGGTGATCTGCTCCACCATGAGGGGCCCGATCCTCCCGGGGGCCCACGTTCAAAGATCCCAGCACGGCTCAGGACGGATTCTTGTAGTGCTGATGTTTGATAAATAGGATAATAGAGCGCACATAGAAAATAAATGTCTGACCTCTTCTTTCTGATGGGCATTTTAGAGCGAGGAGCTGCGCTCTGGACTCACCGCTGCACTCCCCATGCCATTGCGGTGGCCATCTTAATATCGATCTGTGCGGAGGAGACTGTGGGAGTCAGACGGAGGTGTCAAATGTACGGACCCTTTTAATCACAGGATGGAGAGTCACTGTGAATATTAATTCATGAACCACTGTGCATAGTGACTCGCCCCCAGGGCCGTGGGGCACTCGGCAGCCGGGCCTCTGGTTGCCGGGGGATATCATGGTGGCTGGCCCAGTCCGTGGCCCAGGGCGGTCACTCAAAGGGGGGGGGGAATGCTTATAGGGGAAATTGTCGTGACGCCACCTGTGGATTCTGGTAAGAGGTTACCAGCGCTGCGACAGTCCACTGAGGCTGATGTTAGGGGCAGCTATGATGGGACGGCTGCCCACAGGTAGAGCAGGCCTCAGGGCAGTGTAGAGGTGTAGAAAGATGGTGGAAGCAGGAGGGAGACGGCAGGACGGTCCCAGAGGAAGTACAGGCACACACACAAGGGTAAACTTCAATACCTTTACTGGTGGTGATGCAGGTACGGTCCAGGGCTTGTGGGGGCCCCGGTGGGATGCTGCGGGCTTGTGGGGGCCCTAAGGGGATGCTGCGGGCTTGTGGGGCCCTGGGGGGGATTCTGCGGGCTTGTGGGGCCCTGGAGGGGATGCTGTGGGCTTGTGGGTGCTCTGGGGGGGATGCTGCAGGCTTGTGGGGTCTATGGGGGGGATGCTGCAGGCATGTGGGGGCTCTGGGGGGAGTGATGCAGGCTTGAGGGGGGCCCTTGGGGGATGCAGCCGGCTTGTGGGGGCCCTGGGGAGGATGCAGCGGGCTTGTGGGGCCTCTGTATGGGGTCCAGCCTGCATATGGCATTACATGGGGACCAGGCAGTATTCTCTATGGTGAATTATATGGGATCCAGTATTTTGTATGGAGCATTATATAGGGCTCATAATACTGTATGGAGGACTATGTGGTGCCCATAATACTGTATGGAGGACTATGTGGTGCAATTACACTGTATGGAGGACTATACTGTCCGGTCTGCACTGTGCGCTGTCAGGATTCACCGGTTTCTGAGCTATTGTAGAATTTACAATAGATATCACTCATGAAATGTAAGAAGTCAGTGAAATGTTTGGCATTGTACTATGTCTATATCTATAATTTCTCTGCTGTATCTGTGCATCATGAATGGTTGAATGTGTTAAAGGGGCCACTGAGACTCTTTCGCCCGGGGCCCACGAAAACCTGAAGGAGGGAGCATCATGTGACACTCCCTCTCCCATCATTCCTCCTCTGCGTCTGACGCAGCAGCATGATGACGCGCCACGCTGTGTCAGACAGTGGAGCTGGCAGCTGCTGAGGTGATCAGCTGCAGAGACTGAAGCAGCGGGGAACGAGGAGCGGAAAGTATGTATTTATTTTTAAATCAGTGAGTACTGATAATACTGGAGGACTGGGGCTGCATTTTACCCTACGGGTGGGGGGGGCTGCATTTTACCCTATGGGGGGCTGCATTATACTGCGTACAGGACCATGGGGGAATGCATTATACTGAGTGGAGAACCATGGCGAGTGTCTTAAGGCCCCGTCACACTAAGTGATGCAGCAGCGATCCCGACAACGATACGACCTGTCAGGGATCGTTGCTGCATCGCTAATACATCGCTGGCGAGCTGTCAAACAGGCAGGCTCACCAGCGATCAGGGGAGCAGCGATATCGTGGAAAGAATCGTTCCACGATGTCCTGCTCCTGTTACCAGCCTGCTGCTTAAGCAGGAGCAGGCTGGTAACTATGGTAAACATCGGGTTACTAAGTGCGCGTGTGCCCCTAGTAACCCGCTGTTTATCATGGATACGACTCTGCTAAGGTGAACGGTAGCCTCCGCGCACCATAGCAGAGTGGTATCCATGGTAAACAGCGGGTTACTAAGTGCGCGCGTGCCCCTAGTAACCCGATGTTTACCATGGTTACCAGCCAGATCGTTGGTCCCGCTGGTCACACACAGCGATGTGTGCTGGCCAGCGGGAGGCCAACGACCAAAAAATGGTCCAGGACACTTTGCAGCGATCAGCAACCTCACAGCAGGGGCCTGATCGCTGCAAAGTGTCACACATAGCGACATCGCTGGTGAGGTCGCTGGTGAGTTACCAAAACCGTGACACAGCAGCGATCTCGCTAGCGATATCGCTATGTGAGACGGGGGCTTTATACTGTGTGGAGGACCATGGGGGAGTACATTGTACAGTGTGGAGGACCATGGGGGAGTGCATTGTACTGTGTGGAGGACCATGGGGGAGTGCATTATACTGTGTGGAGGACCACGGGGAGTGCATTGTACTGTGTGGAGGACCATGGGGGAGTGCATTATACTGTGTGGAGGACCACGGGGAGTGCATTGTACTGTGTGGAGGACCACGTGGGAGTGCATTATACTGCGTGGAGGACCACGAGGGAGTGCATTATACTGCGTGGAGGACCATGGCGAGTGCCTTATACTGTGTGGAGAACCATGGCGAGAGTCTTATACTGAGTGCATTATACTCTATGGAGTGTGGAGAGGTGTGGGGCAGTTGGGGGATCATACTTTACCCTGGGAGTTGAGGTCGGGTACAGTAGGGTCATTGTACTGCGCATATGGAGGAATTCACCATGGGGGTATCATACCGTGTTTGGGGGGCACTTTTGTTGGCACCACACTTTATGGGCAATGAAAAAGGGATCTAGGACTTCAGCAGGAGGAAAATTACTATGTAAAGGCTGGAAGGTTGTGAGATCTGATCTTCTGCGACCCCGACAATTATTTACATTTTTATTGCTGGGGGGGGGGGGCCCAATTAGAATTTCTGCGTCCTATGTACGCCCCTGATTATACCAAATCCTCAGCTGTGCTGGTACTAAGGATATGGACACTCAGACATTTTGGGCTAAATATATACATACAAATATTTTTTCAATAACGTTTCATAAACAATTTGGCTTTTTTATTTCCTTTGCATTGCTAGTTGCAGAATGAGCTCACTGAGAATTTATCAGTGAGCTCATTCTGACCTTCTCTGTGCTGATTATGTTCACAGACCAGCATGAAAGTTGGGCTGATCTCTGATGCAGTCATAAATCATCGCAGAAATAAAAGCGCTGGAAACTCCACATCATAAGGAGCTCACTGACTGAATCTCAAGTTAACTCATTCTGCAGCCATCAATGTGCTGCTGGGAAACAAAAAGCTGGTAAAGGCCGAACAGAGCAAATGTTACAAGAAGCAAAATAGTAAAAAGTATTTTTAGACCAATATACATGTATTTAAAGGGATTGTCCGGTGTGAAGCTGAAGGCTGCAGTCATCTGTGTGACTCTCTGTGACTGCAGACTTGTAATCCTCACATCATGTAGACTGCGCGCTGCCAGCATTATTCTCAGCCCAGAGATGGCAGAAGCCCCTGTATCATGTGTACAGGAATTGTGCCCCCTCTCCCCGAGGAGCAGCAGTGCCTCGTCCTCCAGATACATGAGGGTCCCATCGGGGAGATCCGCATGTACCGGCCATGATGTCATCTCCATGGATACGGCATCAATGCGCAGAGCAGAAGACCCCTGTAAGGGAGAGCTCAGACGTGGGGGGATTGATGTGGATGTGAGGAGCAGATCCCCCCATATTCACAGATTATCGCACAATACATGTGGCCTTGCACAGGAAAAACTGTGAGGAAAGAAGAAATCAGATTTCTTACAATATAGAATAATGTCCTCCTGCCCTCACTCATGTCCAGTATTATTTATCCCCTGACCTTTAGGGTGGGGAACCCCTCCTGAACCCCCTCCATTATATAGGAGCCATATATCTGCTCCATTACTGGCAGAAGGTAAGGAGCCAATCACACTGCACGGCTTCTACTTCCTGCTCTAAGCCCCGCCCACCTGCCTTCCCTTGAGATCTCCATGACAACCCTTGTGTGACTACAGTGGCAGGCCACGCCCCCGAGGATTCTGATCAGTGCGGATGTCTCCATATTGCTGAGGACTGTGAGCGGCTGATGGGCGGAGCCAGCAGCGATGTGAGGGGCAGAGCCAGCAGCGATATGAGGGGCGGAGCCAGCAGCGACATGAGGGGCGGAGCCAGCAGCGATGTGAGGGGCGGAGCCAGCAGCGATATGAGGGGCGGAGCCAGCAGCGATATGAGGAGCGCTCACAGCACTGACAGGAGCAGGTGTGTGTGCAGCCAGTTCCTCTGCTGTGGGTGTTGTGGTGTGTGAGCTTCGCCGTGTATATAATATACACACATATACATATATATATATATATACAGAGTTGAAATCAGAAGTTTCCATACACTGTATAAATAGACACATCTGCAGGTTTTTCTCAATATCTGACATGAAATCAGAATAAACCTTTCCCATTTTAGGTCAATTAGGATTATCATCATTTTTAATATTTGCCAAATGCCAGAATAATGAGCGTCTCTTGTAAGGGGCATTAAAAGAGTCTTGTTATATCACTCTGATCTCCACGTGTCTTGTAAGGGGCATTAAAACCGTCTTGTTATACCACTCTGACCTCCACGTGTCTTGTAAGGGGCATTAAAACCGTCTTGTTATACCACTCTGACCCCCACGTCTCTTCAGATGGGCATTTAAAACCGTCTTGTTATACCACTCTGACCTCCACGTCTCTTCTGAGGGGCATTAAAACCATCTTGTTATACCACTCTGACCTCCACGTCTCTTGTAAGGGGCATTAAAACCGTCTTGTTATACCACTCTGACCTCCACGTCTCTTCTGAGGGGCATTAAAAGCGTCTTGTTATACCACTCTGACCTCCACGTGTCTTGTAAGGGGCATTAAAACCGTCTTGTTATGCCACTCTGACCTCCACGTCTCTTCTGAGGGGCATTAAAAGCGTCTTGTTAAGCTACTGGGACCTCCACGACTCTTCGAACGGGCATTGCATTTCCTCATAATTTTTGGAAGCTTTTGCTTGGAAGGCATAAGCAAATACTATGGGAGACCCACTCCCCAATAATGGGAATAATGTTTTTAAGATGCTGTACTGTATGGCTCTTGTAAGGGGCATTAAAACCGTCTTGTTAAGCTACTGTGACCTCCACGTCTCTTCAAAGGGGCATTAAAAGCGTCTTCTTAAGCCACTCTGAACTCCACAGCTCTTCCAAGGGGCATTGAAATGTTGTTTTTAATTACCTTACCTCTAATCTCCATGACTCTTCCAACGGGCATTGCATTTCCTCCTAATTTTAGTCAGCTTTTGCTTTTCAATGCAAAGGTGAAAACTAAGGGAGACACACTCCCCAATAATGGGTAGAAGGTTTTTAGTACGCTGTAATCCACATCTGTTTCCAGGGGCATTGCAGTTCCTTATAATTTTTGGAAAGCCTTCCATTCACTGCTTAGGCCAACAGTGCACAGGAGACGCAGTTGCCATAAATGGAAAAAAAGGTTTAGTTAAGGCCCTCTGACCTCCATGTCATTTCCAAGGGGCATTGGAGTGTCTCAAAAGTTTTGGTAGGCATTGCACTCACTGTATGCCCTATAACTGTGTAGCCAAACCGCTCCTTTTGTTACAGAAACATATCCTACAAGACATATGTGGTTGACTGGCCTGATACTGATGTGAATGGTCCCTGTTCCTCCTGCTCTTTCTCCTTTGCCACTACCTCATCCATCATTTATCACTTGAAGCTTTGTTTTAACGAGAGTCATAGAACTTGGATAGTAGCAGGAAAACATCCAGCAATCCTCGGAGGAGGTAGGATATGCGCCAAAACGCTGACCACCTCAGGCCTAGCCGCTACTACATACATGCGCTTGCATTCCTTGAAAACAAAGCAGATGCTAACTTCTATCATCCTCATCATGCTCCTCACCTTGGCACTCTCAACTCCCCTGATAAAGAAGCCAGGGCCCACCGGAGAAGTCGGGTTCTTTGGTGGGCTCGTCCAATGCTGCCCTAAAGCAGGCCAGTCTAAGAAAAGTGTGTGGGGATGTTCCGCGGAGAAATCGGGGCGGCTTGGAACCGTTTATGGACACCTGGCCGCGGGGTGGCTGGGGACCGAGTGTGGACACCCGGCCGCCCCCTGGCGGCTGGGGACCGAGCATGGAAACCCGGCCGCCGGGTGGCTGGGGACTGAGTATGGATACCTCGCTGCCGAAGCAGCCATGAGGTAGTGGCCAGCTTCGGCCTCCTCAAAACTAAAAGGCCCAATTTCAAGTGCAAGCTAGCAGTATGGTATTGCAGCCTGGGGGTGGGTGGGTGGTTGGCTGCATATTTGCGCTTGCATTGCAAGGAATGGGGGAGGTATAATTGAACACTGCCCTGGGACAAGGACTTGCACGGGGATAGTTGCAAGTCTGCATCTTCTGATGCGGCAAGGATCACTTCTGATGGGCACACTTTTAGGCAGTGACCTGGGAGTCAGAGATCCTTCCAGGGGTCTTCCCCATGCTGTTCCCATGTCTTTTCAGCACTATATGCATGTGTCACACAGCACATGGCCAGATAAGGTTGTAAAATGTTAAAATGACATTTCCCGGTGAATGCATTTGTCACAGTTGAAAGCAATACAAAAGTGCAAAAACGCATAAAAAATGCTACTTGTGAACATAGCCCAAGGTGTGGAGGAGTATTTTTGTTTTTGGTTATTTATTTTACCTTATACACAAGTCTTTACCCTGGAAAAGAAATTCCTTAACATATTTCACAGGAAAAAAGTTTCACTTTCGTTTTTGAACATTTTCTTATGAGCCTGTAAAAGTGGCTTAATACCTCTGACCACGTTGTTGACAACAGTGACCTGGGGGTCAGAAATGCTTCCTGGGGCGATCCCCATGCTGTCCCCATGTCATCTGAGCACTGTCACTATCATTTTGGGCACTTTTTAGGCTTTCTACAGACTGCCGGGGGTGCCTCCGCAAAAATGCTCGGGTCTCCCATAGACTAACATGGGCTCGTTGCTCGGGTCGAGCACCCGAGTATCACGGCGAGCTTGGGCCGAGCTTCGAGCACCCGAGCATTTTAGTGCTCGCTCAACACTATTTATAATGGGAGCACAAGCTAGTGACTGATTTATATTCTCAGTGGAGCAGACTTCATTGCGGTGAATGATATACTCATGGGCACAGTGTGGCACATATTTGCATTTGGTGGCACAGTGGGCGGCATTATTTATTTAAGTCGCTTATATTTGTAACATTTTTGTTTTTCAGGAGTGCGGTGATCTGCTGAAAAGTGCGGAGCAGCCGAAACCTGGACAGCAAACTGCAAAGACGAATCATGGCGGGAAGTCGTCACGAAAGACTGGACTAGGTAAAGAAGAGAAGAAAGAGAGCGACTGCAGTGTATAAACTGGAGGGTTAGGTGGGGCCCATTATATTATAATAAATCTATGTGGGGCCCATTATATTATAATAAATCTATGTGGGGCCCATTATATTATAATAAATCTATGTGGGGCCCATTATATTATAATAAATCTATGTGGGGTCCATAATATTATAATAAATCTATGTGGGGTCCATAATATTAAAGGGACGGATATGTGGGGCCCATTATATTATAATAAATCTATGTGGTGCCCATTATATTAAAGGGAAAGCTATGTGGGGCCAATTATATTAAAGGGAAAGCTATGTGGGGCCAATTATATTAAGGGGAAAGCTATGTGGGGCCCGTTATATTAAAGGGAAAGCTATGTGGGGCCCATTATATTAAAGAGAAAGCTATGTGGGGCCCGTTATATTAAAGAGAAAGCTATGTGGGGCCCATTATATTAAAGAGAAAGCTATGTGGGGCCCATTATATTAAAGAGAAAGCTATGTGGGGCCCATTATATTAAAGAGAAAGCTATGTGGGGCCCATTATATTAAAGGGAAAGCTATGTGGGGCCCATTATGTTAAAGAAAAAGTTATGTGGGACCCATTATATTAAAGGGAAAGCTATGTGGGGCCCATTATATTAAAGGGAAAGCTATGTGGGGCCCATTATATTAAAGGGAAAGCTATGTGCGGCCCATTATATTAAAGAGAAAGCTATGTGGGGCCCATTTTATTAAAGAGAAAGCTATGTGGGGCCCATTATATTAAAGAGAAAGCTATGTGGGGCCCATTATATTAAAGGGAAAGCTATGTGGAGCCCATTATATAATAATAAAATCTATGTGGTGCCCATTATATTAAAGGGAAAGCTATGTGGGGCCCATTATATTAAAGAGAAAGCTATGTGGGGCCCATTATATTAAAGGGAAAGCTATGTGGGGCCCATTATATTAAAGGGAAAGCTATGTGGGGCCCGTTATCTTAAAGGGACATCTACGTAGGGCCCATTATATTAAATGGATGACTATGTGGGGCCCATTATATTAAAGAGAGAGCTATGTGGGGCCCATTATATTAAAGAGAAAGCTATGTGGGGCCCATTATATTAAAGAGAAAGCTATGTGGGGCCCATTATATTAAAGGGAAAGCTATGTGGGGCCCATTATATTAAAGAGAAAGCTATGTGGGGCCCATTATATTAAAGGGAAAGCTATGTGGGGCCCATTATATAATAATAAAATCTATGTTGGGCCCATTATATTAAAGGGAAAGCTATGTGGGGCCCGTTATCTTAAAGGGACATCTACGTATATGATAAATTCTATATGGGGCCCATGATATTTAATGGAAGGCTATGTGAGGCCCATTATATTAAATAGAGGACTATGTGGGGACCAATACATTAAAAAGAAAGCTATATTGGGGCCCACTATGTTATCTGGAAGGTTTTGTGGGGCCCTCTGTATTAAATTGAGGGCTATGTGAGGCCTATTAAATTAAATGGAAAGCGTTGCGGGGCCCATAATATTATATGGAGGGCTATGTGAGGCGCATTTATCAAATAAAGGGCTATGTAGCGCCAATTATATTAAATTGAAGCCTGTGTTTTGTCCATTATATTAAATAGAGATGTATCTTGGCTCCATTATAATAAATGGAAGGCAATGTGGGGACCATTATATTAAATGGAGGGTTATGTGGGGCCCATTATATTAAATGGAAGCCTATATGGAGCCCAGTAAATTAAATGTAAAGCTATGTGGGGCCCAATATTTTAAATGGAAGGTTAAGTGGGGCCAATTGTATTAAATAGAGGGCTATGTGGTGCCCAATATAAAACATGGAAGGCTTTTTGGTGCCCATTATATTAAATAGAGGGATATTTTGGCCCCATTTTATTAAATGGAAGGCTATGTCAGGTCCAATATATTAAATGGAGTCCAGTGCGGCCTATTATATTAAATTGACGGTTATGTGGGGTTCAATAAATTAAATGAAAAGCTATGTGGAGCCCAATAAATTAAATTATAGTACATGGAAGGCAATGTGCGGCTCATTATACTATATAGAGGGCTATGTGGGGGCCATTATACTTTATAGAATTCTATGTGGGGGTCCATTATACTTTTGCCAATGGCAAATTGTGTGTTCCGGTGGCACTCCAAAGGTAAAGGGTGTGCTCCGGTGGCACTCCAACGTCATAGGGTGTGCTCTGGTGGCACACCAATGGCAAAAAGGCCAAAGAGTAGACTCTGGTGGCAGACTGAGCAGCCCTAGAGTGCGCCCCAGTGATAAGCAATAAGGCCAAAGAATGTACCCTGGTGGTAGGCTAAAAAGCCCTAGAGTGCGCCCCAGTGGTAAGCAATGAGGCCAAAAAGTGCACCCCGGTGGCAGGCTAAAAAAGCCTAAAATGAGTGAACCGGTGGTAAGCAAAATGGTCAGAGTGTACCCCGGTCGCAGTTAAAAAGCCCAAGTTGGGTGCCCCGGTGGTAAGCTAAAAGGCCAAAGAGTGCACCCCGGTGTAAGCTAAAAAGCCCAAGATGGGTGCCCCGGTGGTAAGCAAAAAAGGTCACATATTGGGCCCCTCTGGTAGGCCTACGGGAAATAGAGTTCTCCGATGGCACACCAACGGTAAAGGGTGTGCCCGATGGTACTCCAATGGTAAAGGGTGTGCTTCAGTGGCATGCCAGTGGCAAAAAGTGTACTCCGGTGGCATGCTAATGGTGAAAGGTGTGCTCTTTTGGCACCCCAACTGTAAAGAGTGTGTTCCAGTGGCACCCCAGCAGCCAATGGTGTACTTCGGTGGCAGACCATCGGGAAATGGTGTGATATGTAAGGCTCATCATAACAAAAGGGAGGGCTATGTGGGACCCATTATTTTATATGGAAAGCAAGGTGGGGCCCATTATATTAATTAGGGGCTTATGTGGGGCTCTTTATATTAAATAAAAACATATGTGGGCCCCATTAAATAAAATGGAAGGCTATGTGGACCCCATTAAATTAAATGGAAGGCTATGTGGACCCCATTAAATTAAATGGAAGGCTATGTGGGGCCCATTATTTTAAATGGAAGCCTATATGGGGCCCAATAAATTAAATGAAAAGCTACAGTATGTACAGCAATAATAAAAATGGTAATAATACAGGGTGGGCTATTTATATGGATACACCTAAATTAAATGGAATGGTTGGTGATGTCAACTTCCTGTTTATGGCACATTAGTATATGGGAGGGGGAAACTTTTCCAGATGGGTGGTGACTATGGCGGCCATTTTGAAGTCGGCCATTTTGGATCTAACTTTATTTTTTTCAATGGGAAGAGGGTGATGTGACACATCAAACTCATTGAGAATTTCATAAGAAAATACAATGGTGTGCTTGGTTTTAACATAACTTTATTCTTTCATGAATTTTTTACAAGTTTATGACCACTTATAAAATGTGTTTAAAGTGCTGCCCATTGTGTTGGATTGTCAATGCAACCCTCTTCTCCCACTCTTGACACACTGATAGCAACACCGCAGAAGAAATGCTAGCACAGGCTTTCAGTATCCGTTGTTTCAGATGCTGAAAGGTTATATGGGGCCTATTAAAATAAATGGAAGACTATGCAGGACCTCTTGTAATAACTAGAAGGCAATTTGTGGCCCATTATATTAAACTAGATGGTGGCCCGATTCTAACTCATCGGGTATTCTAGAATATGTATGCGGCCGGCCGCGACCAATCAGCGAACCGTGTTAGTGAGGACCGGAGAGCATGTTTAAATTTGGCGCCAAAACCGGTGATTGGTCACGGCTGGCGGCCGCAACCAATCAGCGAATCGTATTAGTGAGAACCGGGGAGCGGGTACTTCCACTGTGAGCAGCCGGGAGATGACCGGCTGCTCGCAGCAGAAGTATCCCAACCGGCGGCGCCGCTCCCCGGTCCTCCCTTCACACTTGCCGTCGGGAGATCAGCGGCCCTAGCCGCTGATCTAGCGAAGGTAGCCGCATGAAGGTCAGCGGCGCCGCAGGTCGGGGTACTTCTGCTGCGAGCAGCCGGGAGATGACCGGCTGCATCGCCACTGACCTCTGTGCAGAGCGGTGTTTAAATTTGGAGCCAATATCGCTGATTGGTCGTGGCCGCCGAATCGTATTAGTGAGGTCAGGGGAGCGGCGCTGCCTGTGCGGGTACTTCCACTGCGAGCAGCCGGGAAATGACCGGCTGCTCGCAGCAGAAGTATCCCGACCGGTGGCGCCGCTCCCCGGTTCTCCCTTCACACTTTCCGTCGGAAGATCAGCGGCCCTAACCGCTGATCTCCCGACGGTAGCCGCATGGAGGTCAGCGGCGCCGCTGGTCGGGGTACTTCTGCTGCTAGCGCCGGTCATCTCCCGGCTACATCGCCGCTGACCTCCGTGCGGCAGATGAGCTGCTAATGGCCGCCATCTTTTTTTGAAATCCCACGTCGCTGATTGACCACGGTCGGACCAATCAGCGACGCAGGACTTCCTGGACAGAAGGACAGACAGACATGATAAGACGATTATATATATTAAATGTAAGGTTATGTAGGGCCCAATATATTCAATGAAAAACTATATGGACCCATTATATAAAAGAAAAAGCTAAGTGTGGCCCATTTTATTAAATGGATGATGGCGTGCTCCCTTGGCAAGCCAGCGGGAAAGTGGCGTGCTTCCGGTGGCAAGCCAGCGGGACAGTGGCGTGCTCCGGTGGCAAGCCAGCGGGAAAGTGGCGTGCTCCGGTGGCAAGCCAGCGGGAAAGTGGCGTGCTCCGGTGGCAAGCCAGCGGGAAAGTGGCGTGCTCCGGTGGCAAGCCAGCGGGACAGTGGCGTGCTCCGGTGGCAAGCCAGCGGGAAAGTGGCGTGCTCCGGTGGCAAGCCAACGGGAAAGTGGCGTGCTCCGGTGGCAAGCCAACGGGAAAGTGGCGTGCTCCGGTGGCAAGCCAACGGGAAAGTGGCGTGCTCCGGTGGCAAGCCAACGGGAAAGTGGCGTGCTCCGGTGGCAAGCCAACGGGAAAGTGGCGTGCTCCGGTGGCAAGCCAACGGGAAAGTGGCGTGCTCCGGTGGCAAGCCAGCGGGAAAGTGGCGTGCTCCGGTGGCAAGCCAGCGGGAAAGTGGCGTGCCCGGTGGCAAGCCAACGGGAAAGTGGCGTGCTCCGGTGGCAAGCCAACGGGAAAGTGGCGTGCTCCGGTAGCAAGCCAACGGGAAAGTGGCGTGCTCCGGTGGCAAGCCAACGGGACTGTGGCGTGCTCCGGTGGCAAGCCAACGGGACTGTGGCGTGCTCCGGTGGAAAGCCAACGGGAAAGTGGCGTGCTCCGGTGGCAAGCCAATGGGAAAGTGGCGTGCTCCGGTGGCAAGCCAACGGGAAAGTGGCGTGCTCCGGTGGCAAGCCAACGGGAAAGTGGCGTGCTCCGGTGGCAAGCCAACGGGAAAGTGGCGTGCTCCGGTGGCAAGCCAACGGGAAAGTGGCGTGCTCCGGTGGCAAGCCAACGGGACAGTGGCGTGCTCCGGTGGCAAGCCAACGGGACAGTGGCGTGCTCCGGTGGCAAGCCAACGGGACAGTGGCGTGCTCCGGTGGCAAGCCAGCGGGAAAGTGGCGTGCTCCGGTGGCAAGCCAACGGGAAAGTGGCGTGCTCCGGTGGCAAGCCAACGGGAAAGTGGCGTGCTCCGGTGGCAAGCCAACGGGAAAGTGGCGTGCTCCGGTGGCAAGCCAACGGGACTGTGGCGTGCTCCGGTGGCAAGCCAACGGGACAGTGGCGTGCTCCGGTGGCAAGCCAACGGGACAGTGGCGTGCTCCGGTGGCAAGCCAACGGGAAAGTGGCGTGCTCCGGTGGCAAGCCAACGGGAAAGTGGCGTGCTCCGGTGGCAAGTTAACGGGAAAGTGGCGTGCTCCGGTGGCAAGCCAACGGGAAAGTGGCGTGCTCCGGTGGCAAGCCAACGGGAAAGTGGCGTGCTCCGGTGGCAAGCCAACGGGAAAGTGGCGTGCTCCGGTGGCAAGCCAACGGAAAAGTGGCGTGCTCCGGTGGCAAGCCAACGGGAAAGTGGCGTGCTCCGGTGGCAAGCCAACGGGAAAGTGGCGTGCTCCGGTGGCAAGCCAACGGGACTGTGGCGTGCTCCGGTGGCAAGCCAACGGGAAAGTGGCGTGCTCCGGTGGCAAGCCAACGGGAAAGTGGCGTGCTCCGGTGGCAAGCCAACGGGAAAGTGGCGTGCTCCGGTGGCAAGCCAACGGGAAAGTGGCATGCTCCGGTGGCAAGCCAACGGGAAAGTGGCGTGCTCCGGTGGCAAGCCAACGGGAAAGTGGCGTGCTCCGGTGGCAAGCCAACGGGACTGTGGCGTGCTCCGGTGGCAAGCCAACGCGACTGTGGCGTGCTCCGGTGGCAAGCCAACGGGAAAGTGGCGTGCTCCGGTGGCAAGCCAACGGGACAGTGGCGTGCTCCGGTGGCAAGCCAACGGGAAAGTGGCGTGCTCCGGTGGCAAGCCAACGGGAAAGTGGCGTGCTCCGGTGGCAAGCCAACGGGAAAGTGGCGTGCTCCGGTGGCAAGCCAACGGGACTGTGGCGTGCTCCGGTGGCAAGCCAACGGGAAAGTGGCGTGCTCCGGTGGCAAGCCAACGGGAAAGTGGCGTGCTCCGGTGGCAAGCCAACGGGAAAGTGGCGTGCTCCGGTGGCAAGCCAACGGGAAAGTGGCGTGCTCCGGTGGCAAGCCAACGGGAAAGTGGCGTGCTCCGGTGGCAAGCCAACGGAAAAGTGGCGTGCTCCGGTGGCAAGCCAACGGGAAAGTGGCGTGCTCCGGTGGCAAGCCAACGGGACTGTGGCGTGCTCCGGTGGCAAGCCAACGGGACTGTGGCGTGCTCCGGTGGCAAGCCAACGGGACTGTGGCGTGCTCCGGTGGCAAACCAACGGGACTGTGGCGTGCTCCGGTGGCAAGCCAACGGGACAGTGGCGTGCTCCGGTGGCAAGCCAACGGGAAAGTGGCGTGCTCCGGTGGCAAGCCAACGGGAAAGTGGCGTGCTCCGGTGGCAAGCCAACGGGAAAGTGGCGTGCTCCGGTGGCAAGCCAACGGGAAAGTGGCGTGCTCCGGTGGCAAGCCAGCGGGAAAGTGGCGTGCTCCGGTGGCAAGCCAGCGGGAAAGTGGCGTGCTCCGGTGGCAAGCCAACGGGAAAGTGGCGTGCTCCGGTGGCAAGCCAACGGGAAAGTGGCGTGCTCCGGTGGCAAGCCAACGGGACTGTGGCGTGCTCCGGTGGCAAGCCAACGAGAAAGTGGCGTGCTCCGGTGGCAAGCCAACGGGAAAGTGGCGTGCGCCGGTGGCAAGCCAACGGGAAAGTGGCGTGCTCCGGTGGCAAGCCAGCGGGAAAGTGGCGTGCTCCGGTGGCAAGCCAGCGGGAAAGTGGCGTGCTCCGGTGGCAAGCCAGCGGGAAAGTGGCGTGCTCCGGTGGCAAGCCAGCGGGAAAGTGGCGTGCTCCGGTGGCAAGCCAACGGGAAAGTGGCGTGCTCCGGTGGCAAGCCAACGGGAAAGTGGCGTGCTCCGGTGGCAAGCCAACGGGACTGTGGCGTGCTCCGGTGGCAAGCCAACGGGACTGTGGCGTGCTCCGGTGGCAAGCCAACGGGAAAGTGGCGTGCTCCGGTGGCAAGCCAACGGGAAAGTGGCGTGCTCCGGTGGCAAGCCAACGGGAAAGTGGCGTGCTCCGGTGGCAAGCCAGCGGGAAAGTGGCGTGCTCCGGTGGCAAGCCAGCGGGAAAGTGGCGTGCTCCGGTGGCAAGCCAACGGGAAAGTGGCGTGCTCCGGTGGCAAGCCAACGGGAAAGTGGCGTGCTCCGGTGGCAAGCCAGCGGGAAAGTGGCGTGCTCCGGTGGCAAGCCAACGGGAAAGTGGCGTGCTCCGGTGGCAAACCAACGGGAAAGTGGCGTGCTCCGGTGGCAAGCCAACGGGAAAGTGGCGTGCTCCGGTGGCAAGCCAACGGGAAAGTGGCGTGCTCCGGTGGCAAGCCAACGGGACTGTGGCGTGCTCCGGTGGCAAGCCAACGGGAAAGTGGCGTGCTCCGGTGGCAAGCCAACGGGAAAGTGGCGTGCTCCGGTGGCAAGCCAACGGGAAAGTGGCGTGCTCCGGTGGCAAGCCAACGGGACTGTGGCGTGCTCCGGTGGCAAGCCAACGGGACTGTGGCGTGCTCCGGTGGCAAGCCAACGGGAAAGTGGCGTGCTCCGGTGGCAAGCCAACGGGACAGTGGCGTGCTCCGGTGGCAAGCCAACGGGACAGTGGCGTGCTCCGGTGGCAAGCCAACGGGAAAGTGGCGTGCTCCGGTGGCAAGCCAACGGGAAAAGTGGCGTGCTCCGGTGGCAAGCCAACGGGGAAAGTGGCGTGCTCCGGTGGCAAGCCAACGGGAAAGTGGCGTGCTCCGGTGGCAAGCCAACGGGAAAGTGGCGTGCTCCGGTGGCAAGCCAACGGGACTGTGGCGTGCTCCGGTGGCAAGCCAACGGGACAGTGGCGTGCTCCGGTGGCAAGCCAACGGGACAGTGGCGTGCTCCGGTGGCAAGCCAACGGGAAAGTGGCGTGCTCCGGTGGCAAGCCAACGGGAAAGTGGCGTGCTCCGGTGGCAAGCCAACGGAAAAGTGGCGTGCTCCGGTGGCAAGCCAACGGGAAAGTGGCGTGCTCCGGTGGCAAGCCAACGGGAAAGTGGCGTGCTCCGGTGGCAAGCCAACGGGACTGTGGCGTGCTCCGGTGGCAAGCCAACGGGACTGTGGCGTGCTCCGGTGGCAAGCCAACGGGACTGTGGCGTGCTCCGGTGGCAAGCCAACGGGAAAGTGGCGTGCTCCGGTGGCAAGCCAACGGGACTGTGGCGTGCTCCGGTGGCAAGCCAACGGGAAAGTGGCGTGCTCCGGTGGCAAGCCAACGGGACAGTGGCGTGCTCCGGTGGCAAGCCAACGGGACAGTGGCGTGCTCCGGTGGCAAGCCAACGGGACAGTGGCGTGCTCCGGTGGCAAGCCAACGGGACTGTGGCGTGCTCCGGTGGCAAGCCAACGGGAAAGTGGCGTGCTCCGGTGGCAAGCCAACGGGAAAGTGGCGTGCTCCGGTGGCAAGCCAACGGGAAAGTGGCGTGCTCCGGTGGCAAGCCAACGGGAAAAGTGGCGTGCTCCGGTGGCAAGCCAACGGGAAAGTGGCGTGCTCCGGTGGCAAGCCAATGGGAAAGTGGCGTGCTCCGGTGGCAAGCCAACGGGAAAGTGGCGTGCTCCGGTGGCAAGCCAACGGGACTGTGGCGTGCTCCGGTGGCAAGCCAACGGGAAAGCGGCGTGCTCCGGTGGCAAGGCAACGGGAAAGCGGCGTGCTCCGGTGGCAAGCCAACGGGAAAGCGGCGTGCTCCGGTGGCAAGCCAACGGGAAAAGCGGCGTGCTCCGGTGGCAAGCCAACGGGAAAAGCGGCGTGCTCCGGTGGCAAGCCAACGGGAAAAGCGGCGTGCTCCGGTGGCAAGCCAACGGGAAAGTGGCGTGCTCCGGTGGCAAGCCAACGGGAAAGTGGCGTGCTCCGGTGGCAAGCCAACGGGAAAGTGGCGTGCTCCGGTGGCAAGCCAACGGGAAAGTGGCGTGCTCCGGTGGCAAGCCAACGGGAAAGTGGCGTGCTCCGGTGGCAAGCCAACGGGACTGTGGCGTGCTCCGGTGGCAAGCCAACGGGACTGTGGCGTGCTCCGGTGGCAAGCCAACGGGAAAGTGGCGTGCTCCGGTGGCAAGCCAACGGGAAAGTGGCGTGCTCCGGTGGCAAGCCAACGGGAAAGTGGCGTGCTCCGGTGGCAAGCCAGCGGGAAAGTGGCGTGCTCCGGTGGCAAGCCAGCGGGAAAGTGGCGTGCTCCGGTGGCAAGCCAGCGGGAAAGTGGCGTGCTCCGGTGGCAAGCCAGCGGGAAAGTGGCGTGCTCCGGTGGCAAGCCAACGGGAAAGTGGCGTGCTCCGGTGGCAAGCCAACGGGAAAGTGGCGTGCTCCGGTGGCAAGCCAACGGGAAAGTGGCGTGCTCCGGTGGCAAGCCAACGGGAAAGTGGCGTGCTCCGGTGGCAAGCCAGCGGGAAAGTGGCGTGCTCCGGTGGCAAGCCAGCGGGAAAGTGGCGTGCTCCGGTGGCAAGCCAGCGGGAAAGTGGCGTGCTCCGGTGGCAAGCCAGCGGGAAAGTGGCGTGCTCCGGTGGCAAGCCAGCGGGAAAGTGGCGTGCTCCGGTGGCAAGCCAGCGGGAAAGTGGCGTGCTCCGGTGGCAAGCCAGCGGGAAAGTGGCGTGCTCCGGTGGCAAGCCAGCGGGAAAGTGGCGTGCTCCGGTGGCAAGCCAGCGGGAAAGTGGCGTGCTCCGGTGGCAAGCCAACGGGAAAGTGGCGTGCTCCGGTGGCAAGCCAACGGGAAAGTGGCGTGCTCCGGTGGCAAGCCAGCGGGAAAGTGGCGTGCTCCGGTGGCAAGCCAGCGGGAAAGTGGCGTGCTCCGGTGGCAAGCCAGCGGGAAAGTGGCGTGCTCCGGTGGCAAGCCAACGGGAAAGTGGCGTGCTCCGGTGGCAAGCCAACGGGAAAGTGGCGTGCTCCGGTGGCAAGCCAACGGGAAAGTGGCGTGCTCCGGTGGCAAGCCAGCGGGAAAGTGGCGTGCTCCGGTGGCAAGCCAGCGGGAAAGTGGCGTGCTCCGGTGGCAAGCCAACGGGACTGTGGCGTGCTCCGGTGGCAAGCCAACGGGAAAGTGGCGTTCTCCGGTGGCAAGCCAACGGGAAAGTGGCGTGCTCCGGTGGCAAGCCAACGGGAAAGTGGCGTGCTCCGGTGGCAAGCCAACGGGACTGTGGCGTGCTCCGGTGGCAAGCCAACGGGACTGTGGCGTGCTCCGGTGGCAAGCCAACGGGAAAGTGGCGTGCTCCGGTGGCAAGCCAACGGGACTGTGGCGTGCTCCGGTGGCAAGCCAACGGGAAAGTGGCGTGCTCCGGTGGCAAGCCAACGGGAAAGTGGCGTGCTCCGGTGGAAAGCCAACGGGAAAGTGGCGTGCTCCGGTGGCAAGCCAACGGGAAAGTGGCGTGCTCCGGTGGCAAGCCAACGGGAAAGTGGCGTGCTCCGGTGGCAAACCAACGGGAAAGTGGCGTGCTCCGGTGGCAAGCATACGGGACTGTGGCGTGCTCCGGTGGCAAGCCAACGGGAAAGTGGCGTGCTCCGGTGGCAAGCCAACGGGAAAGTGGCGTGCTCCGGTGGCAAGCCAACGGGAAAGTGGCGTGCTCCGGTGGCAAGCCAACGGGAAAGTGGCGTGCTCCGGTGGCAAGCCAACGGGACAGTGGCGTGCTCCGGTGGCAAGCCAACGGGACAGTGGCGTGCTCCGGTGGCAAGCCAACGGGAAAGTGGCGTGCTCCGGTGGCAAGCCAACGGGACTGTGGCGTGCTCCGGTGGCAAGCCAACGGGACTGTGGCGTGCTCCGGTGGCAAGCCAACGGGAAAGTGGCGTGCTCCGGTGGCAAGCCAACGGGAAAGTGGCGTGCTCCGGTGGCAAGCCAACGGGAAAGTGGCGTGCTCCGGTGGCAAGCCAACGGGAAAGTGGCGTGCTCCGGTGGCAAGCCAACGGGAAAAGTGGCGTGCTCCGGTGGCAAGCCAACGGGAAAGTGGCGTGCTCCGGTGGCAAGCCAACGGGAAAGTGGCGTGCTCCGGTGGCAAGCCAACGGAAAAGTGGCGTGCTCCGGTGGCAAGCTAACGGGAAAGTGGCGTGCTCCGGTGGCAAGCCAACGGGACTGTGGCGTGCTCCGGTGGCAAGCCAACGGGACTGTGGCGTGCTCCGGTGGCAAGCCAACGGGACTGTGGCGTGCTCCGGTGGCAAGCCAACGGGACAGTGGCGTGCTCCGGTGGCAAGCCAACGGGAAAGTGGCGTGCTCCGGTGGCAAGCCAACGGGACTGTGGCGTGCTCCGGTGGCAAGCCAACGGGAAAGTGGCGTGCTCCGGTGGCAAGCCAACGGGAAAGTGGCGTGCTCCGGTGGCAAGCCAACGGGAAAGTGGCGTGCTCCGGTGGCAAGCCAGCGGGAAAGTGGCGTGCTCCGGTGGCAAGCCAGCGGGAAAGTGGCGTGCTCCGGTGGCAAGCCAACGGGAAAGTGGCGTGCTCCGGTGGCAAGCCAACGGGAAAGTGGCGTGCTCCGGTGGCAAGCCAACGGGACTGTGGCGTGTTCCGGTGGCAAGCCAACGGGAAAGTGGCGTGCTCCGGTGGCAAGCCAACGGGAAAGTGGCGTGCTCCGGTGGCAAGCCAACGGAAAAGTGGCGTGCTCCGGTGGCAAGCCAACGGGAAAGTGGCGTGCTCCGGTGGCAAGCCAGCGGGAAAGTGGCGTGCTCCGGTGGCAAGCCAGCGGGAAAGTGGCGTGCTCCGGTGGCAAGCCAGCGGGAAAGTGGCGTGCTCCGGTGGCAAGCCAACGGGAAAGTGGCGTGCTCCGGTGGCAAGCCAACGGGAAAGTGGCGTGCTCCGGTGGCAAGCCAACGGGACTGTGGCGTGCTCCGGTGGCAAGCCAACGGGAAAGTGGCGTGCTCCGGTGGCAAGCCAACGGGAAAGTGACGTGCTCCGGTGGCAAGCCAGCGGGAAAGTGGCGTGCTCCGGTGGCAAGCCAACGGGAAAGTGGCGTGCTCCGGTGGCAAGCCAACGGGAAAGTGGCGTGCTCCGGTGGCAAGCCAGCGGGAAAGTGGCGTGCTCCGGTGGCAAGCCAGCGGGAAAGTGGCGTGCTCCGGTGGCAAGCCAACGGGACTGTGGCGTGCTCCGGTGGCAAGCCAACGGGAAAGTGGCGTGCTCCGGTGGCAAGCCAACGGGAAAGTGGCGTGCTCCGGTGGCAAGCCAGCGGGAAAGTGGCTTGCTCCGGTGGCAAGCCAGCGGGAAAGTGGCGTGCTCCGGTGGCAAGCCAGCGGGAAAGTGGCGTGCTCCGGTGGCAAGCCAACGGGACTGTGGCGTGCTCCGGTGGCAAGCCAACGGGAAAGTGGCGTGCTCCGGTGGCAAGCCAACGGGAAAGTGGCGTGCTCCGGTGGCAAGCCAACGGGAAAGTGGCGTGCTCCGGTGGCAAGCCAACGGGAAAGTGGCGTGCTCCGGTGGCAAGCCAACGGGAAAGTGGCGTGCTCCGGTGGCAAGCCAACGGTAAAGTGGCGTGCTCCGGTGGCAAGCCAACGGGACTGTGGCGTGCTCCGGTGGCAAGCCAACGGGAAAGTGGCGTGCTCCGGTGGCAAGCCAACGGGACTGTGGCGTGCTCCGGTGGCAAGCCAACGGGGAAAGTGGCGTGCTCCGGTGGCAAGCCAACGGGAAAGTGGCGTGCTCCGGTGGCAAGCCAACGGGAAAGTGGCGTGCTCCGGTGGCAAGCCAACGGGAAAGTGGCGTGCTCCGGTGGCAAGCCAACGGGACTGTGGCGTGCTCCGGTGGCAAGCCAACGGGACAGTGGCGTGCTCCGGTGGCAAGCCAACGGGACAGTGGCGTGCTCCGGTGGCAAGCCAACGGGAAAGTGGCGTGCTCCGGTGGCAAGCCAACGGGAAAGTGGCGTGCTCTGGCGTGCTCCGGTGGCAAGCCAGCGGGAAAGTGGCGTGCTCCGGTGGCAAGCCAGCGGGAAAGTGGCGTGCTCCGGTGGCAAGCCAGCGGGAAAGTGGCGTGCTCCGGTGGCAAGCCAGCGGGAAAGTGGCGTGCTCCGGTGGCAAGCCAGCGGGAAAGGGGCGTGCTCCGGTGGCAAGCCAACGGGAAAGGGGCGTGCTCCGGTGGCAAGCCAACGGGAAAGTGGCGTGCTCCGGTGGCAAGCCAAAGGGACTGTGGCGTGCTCCGGTGGCAAGCCAACGGGAAAGTGGCGTGCTCCGGTGGCAAGCCAACGGGAAAGTGGCGTGCTCCGGTGGCAAGCCAACGGGAAAGTGGCGTGCTCCGCTGGCAAGCCAACGGAAAAGTGGCGTGCTCCGGTGGCAAGCCAGCGGGAAAGTGGCGTGCTCCGGTGGCATGCCAGCGGGAAAGTGGCGTGCTCCGGTGGCATGCCAGCGGGAAAGTGGCGTGCTCCGGTGGCAAGCCAGCGGGAAAGTGGCGTGCTCCGGTGGCAAGCCAGCGGGAAAGTGGCGTGCTCCGGTGGCAAGCCAGCGGGAAAGTGGCGTGCTCCGGTGGCAAGCCAGCGGGAAAGTGGCGTGCTCCGGTGGCAAGCCAACGGGAAAGTGGCGTGCTCCGGTGGCAAGCCAGCGGGAAAGTGGCGTGCTCCGGTGGCAAGCCAGCGGGAAAGTGGCGTGCTCCGGTGGCAAGCCAGCGGGAAAGTGGCGTGCTCCGGTGGCAAGCCAGCGGGAAAGTGGCGTGCTCCGGTGGCAAGCCAACGGGAAAGTGGCGTGCTCCGGTGGCAAGCCAACGGGAAAGTGGCGTGCTCCGGTGGCAAGCCAGCGGGAAAGTGGCGTGCTCCGGTGGCAAGCCAACGGGAAAGTGGCGTGCTCCGGTGGCAAGCCAACGGGACTGTGGCGTGCTCCGGTGGCAAGCCAACGGGAAAGTGGCGTTCTCCGGTGGCAAGCCAACGGGAAAGTGGCGTGCTCCGGTGGCAAGCCAACGGGAAAGTGGCGTGCTCCGGTGGCAAGCCAACGGGACTGTGGCGTGCTCCGGTGGCAAGCCAATGGGACTGTGGCGTGCTCCGGTGGCAAGCCAACGGGAAAGTGGCGTGCTCCGGTGGCAAGCCAACGGGACTGTGGCGTGCTCCGGTGGCAAGCCAACGGGAAAGTGGCGTGCTCCGGTGGCAAGCCAACGGGAAAGTGGCGTGCTCCGGTGGAAAGCCAACGGGAAAGTGGCGTGCTCCGGTGGAAAGCCAACGGGAAAGTGGCGTGCTCCGTGGCAAGCCAACGGGAAAGTGGCGTGCTCCGGTGGCAAGCCAACGGGAAAGTGGCGTGCTCCGGTGGCAAACCAACGGGACTGTGGCGTGCTCCGGTGGCAAGCCAACGGGAAAGTGGCGTGCTCCGGTGGCAAGCCAACGGGAAAGTGGCGTGCTCCGGTGGCAAGCCAACGGGAAAGTGGCGTGCTCCGGTGGCAAGCCAACGGGAAAGTGGCGTGCTCCGGTGGCAAGCCAACGGGACAGTGGCGTGCTCCGGTGGCAAGCCAACGGGACAGTGGCGTGCTCCGGTGGCAAGCCAACGGGAAAGTGGCGTGCTCCGGTGGCAAGCCAACGGGAAAGTGGCGTGCTCCGGTGGCAAGCCAACGGGACTGTGGCGTGCTCCGGTGGCAAGCCAACGGGAAAGTGGCGTGCTCCGGTGGCAAGCCAACGGGAAAGTGGCGTGCTCCGGTGGCAAGCCAACGGGAAAGTGGCGTGCTCCGGTGGCAAGCCAACGGGAAAGTGGCGTGCTCCGGTGGCTGGCGTGCTCCGGTGGCAAGCCAACGGGAAAGTGGCGTGCTCCGGTGGCAAGCCAACGGGACTGTGGCGTGTTCCGGTGGCAAGCCAACGGGAAAGTGGCGTGTTCCGGTGGCAAGCCAACGGGAAAGTGGCGTGCTCCGGTGGCAAGCCAACGGAAAAGTGGCGTGCTCCGGTGGCAAGCCAACGGGAAAGTGGCGTGCTCCGGTGGCAAGCCAGCGGGAAAGTGGCGTGCTCCGGTGGCAAGCCAGCGGGAAAGTGGCGTGCTCCGGTGGCAAGCCAGCGGGAAAGTGGCGTGCTCCGGTGGCAAGCCAACGGGAAAGTGGCGTGCTCCGGTGGCAAGCCAACGGGAAAGTGGCGTGCTCCGGTGGCAAGCCAACGGGACTGTGGCGTGCTCCGGTGGCAAGCCAACGGGAAAGTGGCGTGCTCCGGTGGCAAGCCAACGGGAAAGTGGCGTGCTCCGGTGGCAAGCCAGCGGGAAAGTGGCGTGCTCCGGTGGCAAGCCAGCGGGAAAGTGGCGTGCTCCGGTGGCAAGCCAACGGGAAAGTGGCGTGCTCCGGTGGCAAGCCAACGGGAAAGTGGCGTGCTCCGGTGGCAAGCCAACGGGAAAGTGGCGTGCTCCGGTGGCAAGCCAGCGGGAAAGTGGCGTGCTCCGGTGGCAAGCCAGCGGGAAAGTGGCGTGCTCCGGTGGCAAGCCAGCGGGAAAGTGGCGTGCTCCGGTGGCAAGCCAGCGGGAAAGTGGCGTGCTCCGGTGGCAAGCCAGCGGGAAAGTGGCGTGCTCCGGTGGCAAGCCCACGGGACTGTGGCGTGCTCCGGTGGCAAGCCAACGGGAAAGTGGCGTGCTCCGGTGGCAAGCCAACGGGAAAGTGGCGTGCTCCGGTGGCAAGCCAGCGGGAAAGTGGCGTGTTCCGGTGGCAAGCCAGCGGGAAAGTGGCGTGCTCCGGTGGCAAGCCAACGGGAAAGTGGCGTGCTCCGGTGGCAAGCCAACGGGACTGTGGCGTGCTCCGGTGGCAAGCCAACGGGAAAGTGGCGTGCTCCGGTGGCAAGCCAACGGGAAAGTGGCGTGCTCCGGTGGAAAGCCAACGGGAAAGTGGCGTGCTCCGGTGGCAAGCCAACGAGAAAGTGGCGTGCTCCGGTGGCAAGCCAACGGGAAAGTGGCGTGCTCCGGTGGCAAGCCAACGGTAAAGTGGCGTGCTCCGGTGGCAAGCCAACGGGAAAGTGGCGTGCTCCGGTGGCAAGCCAACGGGACTGTGACGTGCTCCGGTGGCAAGCCAACGGGAAAGTGGCGTGCTCCGGTGGCAAGCCAACGGGAAAGTGGCGTGCTCCGGTGGCAAGCCAACGGGAAAGTGGCGTGCTCCGGTGGCAAGCCAACGGGACAGTGGCGTGCTCCGGTGGCAAGCCAACGGGACAGTGGCGTGCTCCGGTGGCAAGCCAACGGGACAGTGGCGTGCTCCGGTGGCAAGCCAACGGGACTGTGGCGTGCTCCGGTGGCAAGCCAACGGGACTGTGGCGTGCTCCGGTGGCAAGCCAACGGGACTGTGGCGTGCTCCGGTGGCAAGCCAACGGGAAAGTGGCGTGCTCCGGTGGCAAGCCAACGGGAAAGTTGCTTGCTCCGGTGGCAAGCCAACGGGAAAGTGGCGTGCTCCGGTGGCAAGCCAACGGGAAAGTGGCGTGCTCCGGTGGCAAGCCAACGGGAAAGTGGCGTGCTCCGGTGGCAAGCCAACGGGAAAAGTGGCGTGCTCCGGTGGCAAGCCAACGGGAAAGTGGCGTGCTCCGGTGGCAAGCCAACGGGAAAGTGGCGTGCTCCGGTGGCGAGCCAACGGAAAAGTGGCGTGCTCCGGTGGCGAGCCAACGGGAAAGTGGCGTGCTCCGGTGGCGAGCCAACGGGACTGTGGCGTGCTCCGGTGGCAAGCCAACGGGACTGTGGCGTGCTCCGGTGGCAAGCCAACGGGACTGTGGCGTGCTCCGGTGGCAAGCCAACGGGACAGTGGCGTGCTCCGGTGGCAAGCCAACGGGAAAGTGGCGTGCTCCGGTGACAAGCCAACGGGACTGTGGCGTGCTCCGGTGGCAAGCCAACGGGAAAGTGGCGTGCTCCGGTGGCAAGCCAACGGGAAAGTGGCGTGCTCCGGTGGCAAGCCAACGGGAAAGTGGCGTGCTCCGGTGGCAAGCCAACGGGAAAGTGGCGTGCTCCGGTGGCAAGCCAGCGGGAAAGTGGCGTGCTCCGGTGGCAAGCCAGCGGGAAAGTGGCGTGCTCCGGTGGCAAGCCAGCGGGAAAGTGGCGTGCTCCGGTGGCAAGCCAACGGGAAAGTGGCGTGCTCCGGTGGCAAGCCAACGGGAAAGTGGCGTGCTCCGGTGGCAAGCCAACGGGACTGTGGCGTGCTCCGGTGGCAAGCCAACGGGAAAGTGGCGTGCTCCGGTGGCAAGCCAACGGGAAAGTGGCGTGCTCCGGTGGCAAGCCAACGGAAAAGTGGCGTGCTCCGGTGGCAAGCCAACGGGAAAGTGGCGTGCTCCGGTGGCAAGCCAGCGGGAAAGTGGCGTGCTCCGGTGGCAAGCCAGCGGGAAAGTGGCGTGCTCCGGTGGCAAGCCAGCGGGAAAGTGGCGTGCTCCGGTGGCAAGCCAATGGGAAAGTGGCGTGCTCCGGTGGCAAGCCAACGGGACTGTGGCGTGCTCCGGTGGCAAGCCAACGGGAAAGTGGCGTGCTCCGGTGGCAAGCCAACGGGAAAGTGGCGTGCTCCGGTGGCAAGCCAGCGGGAAAGTGGCGTGCTCCGGTGGCAAGCCAACGGGAAAGTGGCGTGCTCCGGTGGCAAGCCAACGGGAAAGTGGCGTGCTCCGGTGGCAAGCCAACGGGAAAGTGGCGTGCTCCGGTGGCAAGCCAGCGGGAAAGTGGCGTGCTCCGGTGGCAAGCCAGCGGGAAAGTGGCGTGCTCCGGTGGCAAGCCAGCGGGAAAGTGGCGTGCTCCGGTGGCAAGCCCACGGGACTGTGGCGTGCTCCGGTGGCAAGCCAACGGGAAAGTGGCGTGCTCCGGTGGCAAGCCAACGGGAAAGTGGCGTGCTCCGGTGGCAAGCCAGCGGGAAAGTGGCGTGTTCCGGTGGCAAGCCAGCGGGAAAGTGGCGTGCTCCGGTGGCAAGCCAACGGGAAAGTGGCGTGCTCCGGTGGCAAGCCAACGGGACTGTGGCGTGCTCCGGTGGCAAGCCAACGGGAAAGTGGCGTGCTCCGGTGGCAAGCCAACGGGAAAGTGGCGTGCTCCGGTGGAAAGCCAACGGGAAAGTGGCGTGCTCCGGTGGCAAGCCAACGAGAAAGTGGCGTGCTCCGGTGGCAAGCCAACGGGAAAGTGGCGTGCTCCGGTGGCAAGCCAACGGTAAAGTGGCGTGCTCCGGTGGCAAGCCAACGGGAAAGTGGCGTGCTCCGGTGGCAAGCCAACGGGACTGTGACGTGCTCCGGTGGCAAGCCAACGGGAAAGTGGCGTGCTCCGGTGGCAAGCCAACGGGAAAGTGGCGTGCTCCGGTGGCAAGCCAACGGGAAAGTGGCGTGCTCCGGTGGCAAGCCAACGGGAAAGTGGCGTGCTCCGGTGGCAAGCCAACGGGACAGTGGCGTGTTCCGGTGGCAAGCCAACGGGACAGTGGCGTGCTCCGGTGGCAAGCCAACGGGAAAGTGGCGTGCTCCGGTGGCAAGCCAACGGGAAAGTGGCGTGCTCCGGTGGCAAGCCAACGGGACTGTGGCGTGCTCCGGTGGCAAGCCAACGGGACTGTGGCGTGCTCCGGTGGCAAGCCAACGGGAAAGTGGCTTGCTCCGGTGGCAAGCCAACGGGAAAGTGGCTTGCTCCGGTGGCAAGCCAACGGGAAAGTGGCGTGCTCCGGTGGCAAGCCAACGGGAAAGTGGCGTGCTCCGGTGGCAAGCCAACGGGAAAAGTGGCGTGCTCCGGTGGCAAGCCAACGGGAAAGTGGCGTGCTCCGGTGGCAAGCCAACGGGAAAGTGGCGTGCTCCGGTGGCAAGCCAACGGAAAAGTGGCGTGCTCCGGTGGCAAGCCAACGGGACTGTGGCGTGCTCCGGTGGCAAGCCAACGGGACTGTGGCGTGCTCCGGTGGCAAGCCAACGGGACTGTGGCGTGCTCCGGTGGCAAGCCAACGGGACTGTGGCGTGCTCCGGTGGCAAGCCAACGGGACAGTGGCGTGCTCCGGTGGCAAGCCAACGGGACTGTGGCGTGCTCCGGTGACAAGCCAACGGGACTGTGGCGTGCTCCGGTGGCAAGCCAACGGGAAAGTGGCGTGCTCCGGTGGCAAGCCAACGGGAAAGTGGCGTGCTCCGGTGGCAAGCCAACGGGAAAGTGGCGTGCTCCGGTGGCAAGCCAACGGGAAAGTGGCGTGCTCCGGTGGCAAGCCAGCGGGAAAGTGGCGTGCTCCGGTGGCAAGCCAGCGGGAAAGTGGCGTGCTCCGGTGGCAAGCCAGCGGGAAAGTGGCGTGCTCCGGTGGCAAGCCAACGGGAAAGTGGCGTGCTCCGGTGGCAAGCCAACGGGAAAGTGGCGTGCTCCGGTGGCAAGCCAACGGGACTGTGGCGTGCTCCGGTGGCAAGCCAACGGGAAAGTGGCGTGCTCCGGTGGCAAGCCAACGGGAAAGTGGCGTGCTCCGGTGGCAAGCCAACGGAAAAGTGGCGTGATCCGGTGGCAAGCCAACGGGAAAGTGGCGTGCTCCGGTCGCAAGCCAGCGGGAAAGTGGCGTGCTCCGGTGGCAAGCCAGCGGGAAAGTGGCGTGCTCCGGTGGCAAGCCAACGGGAAAGTGGCGTGCTCCGGTGGCAAGCCAACGGGAAAGTGGCGTGCTCCGGTGGCAAGCCAACGGGACTGTGGCGTGCTCCGGTGGCAAGCCAACGGGAAAGTGGCGTGCTCCGGTGGCAAGCCAGCGGGAAAGTGGCGTGCTCCGGTGGCAAGCCAGCGGGAAAGTGGCGTGCTCCGGTGGCAAGCCAACGGGAAAGTGGCGTGCTCCGGTGGCAAGCCAACGGGAAAGTGGCGTGCTCCGGTGGCAAGCCAACGGGAAAGTGGCGTGCTCCGGTGGCAAGCCAGCGGGAAAGTGGCGTGCTCCGGTGGCAAGCCAGCGGGAAAGTGGCGTGCTCCGGTGGCAAGCCAACGGGAAAGTGGCGTGCTCCGGTGGCAAGCCAACGGGAAAGTGGCGTGCTCCGCTGGCAAGCCAACGGGAAAGTGGCGTGCTCCGGTGGCAAGCCAACGGGAAAGTGGCGTGCTCCGGTGGCAAGCCAACGGGACTGTGGCGTGCTCCGGTGGCAAGCCAACGGGAAAGTGGCGTGCTCCGGTGGCAAGCCAACGGGAAATTGGCGTGCTCCGGTGGCAAGCCAACGGAACTGTGGCGTGCTCCGGTGGCAAGCCAACGGGAAAGTGGCGTGCTCCGGTGGCAAGCCAACGGGAAAGTGGCGTGCTCCGGTGGCAAGCCAACGGGAAAGTGGCGTGCTCCGGTGGCAAGCCAACGGGAAAGTGGCGTGCTCCGGTGGCAAGCCAACGAGAAAGTGGCGTGCTCCGGTGGCAAGCCAACGGTAAAGTGGCGTGCTCCGGTGGCAAGCCAACGGGAAAATGGCGTGCTCCGGTGGCAAGCCAACGGGACTGTGGCGAGCTCCGGTGGCAAGCCAACGGGAAAGTGGCGTGCTCCGGTGGCAAGCCAACGGGAAAGTGGCGTGCTCCGGTGGCAAGCCAACGGGAAAGTGGCGTGCTCCGGTGGCAAGCCAACGGGAAAGTGGCGTGCTCCGGTGGCAAGCCAACGGGAAAGTGGCGTGCTCCGGTGGCAAGCCAACGGGACTGTGGCGTGCTCCGGTGGCAAGCCAACGGGAAAGTGGCGTGCTCCGGTGGCAAGCAACGGGAAAGTGGCGTGCTCCGGTGGCAAGCCAACGGGACAGTGCCGTGCTCCGGTGGCAAGCCAACGGGACAGTGGCGTGCTCCGGTGGCAAGCCAACGGGACAGTGGCGTGCTCCGGTGGCAAGCCAACGTGACAGTGGCGTGCTCCGGTGGCAAGCCAACGGGACAGTGGCGTGCTCCGGTGGCAAGCCAACGGGACAGTGGCGTGCTCCGGTGGCAAGCCAACGGGAAAGTGGCGTGCTCCGGTGGCAAGCCAACGGGAAAAGTGGCGTGCTCCGGTGGCAAGCCAACGGGAAAGTGGCGTGCTCCGGTGGCAAGCCAACGGGAAAAGTGGCGTGCTCCGGTGGCAAGCCAACGGGAAAGTGGCGTGCTCCGGTGGCAAGCCAACGGGAAAGTGGCGTGCTCCGGTGGCAAGCCAACGGGACAGTGGCGTGCTCCGGTGGCAAGCCAACGGGACAGTGGCGTGCTCCGGTGGCAAGCCAACGGGAAAGTGGCGTGCTCCGGTGGCAAGCCAACGGGAAAGTGGCGTGCTCCGGTGGCAAGCCAACGGGAAAGTGGCGTGCTCCGGTGGCAAGCCAGCGGGAAAGTGCCGTGCTCCGGTGGCAAGCCAGCGGGAAAGTGGCGTGCTCCGATGGCAAGCCAACGGGAAAGTGGCGTGCTCCGGTGGCAAGCCAACGGGAAAGTGGCGTGCTCCGGTGGCAAGCCAACGGGAAAGTGGCGTGCTCCGGTGGCAAGCCAACGGGAAAGTGGCGTGCTCCGGTGGCAAGCCGACGGGAAAGTGGCGTGCTCCGGTGGCAAGCCGACGGGAAAGTGGCGTGCTCCGGTGGCAAGCCAACGGGACTGTGGCGTGCTCCGGTGGCAAGCCAACGGGACTGTGGCGTGCTCCGGTGGCAAGCCAACGGGAAAGTGGCGTGCTCCGGTGGCAAGCCAACGGGAAAGTGGCGTGCTCCGGTGGCAAGCCAACGGGAAAGTGGCGTGCTCCGGTGGCAAGCCAACGAGAAAGTGGCGTGCTCCGGTGGCAAGCCAACGGTAAAGTGGCGTGCTCCGGTGGCAAGCCAACGGGAAAGTGGCGTGCTCCGGTGGCAAGCCAACGGGACTGTGGCGTGCTCCGGTGGCAAGCCAACGGGAAAGTGGCGTGCTCCGGTGGCAAGCCAACGGGAAAGTGGCGTGCTCCGGTGGCAAGCCAACGGGAAAGTGGCGTGCTCCGGTGGCAAGCCAACGGGAAAGTGGCGTGCTCCGGTGGCAAGCCAACGGGAAAGTGGCGTGCTCCGGTGGCAAGCCAACGGGACTGTGGCGTGCTCCGGTGGCAAGCCAACGGGAAAGTGGCGTGCTCCGGTGGCAAGCCAACGGGAAAGTGGCGTGCTCCGGTGGCAAGCCAACGGGAAAGTGGCGTGCTCCGGTGGCAAGCCAACGAGAAAGTGGCGTGCTCCGGTGGCAAGCCAACGGTAAAGTGGCGTGCTCCGGTGGCAAGCCAACGGGACAGTGGCGTGCTCCGGTGGCAAGCCAACGTGACAGTGGCGTGCTCCGGTGGCAAGCCAAAGGGACAGTGGCGTGCTCCGGTGGCAAGCCAACGGGACAGTGGCGTGCTCCGGTGGCAAGCCAACGGGAAAGTGGCGTGCTCCGGTGGCAAGCCAACGGGAAAAGTGGCGTGCTCCGGTGGCAAGCCAACGGGAAAGTGGCGTGCTCCGGTGGCAAGCCAACGGGAAAGTGGCGTGCTCCGGTGGCAAGCCAACGGTAAAGTGGCGTGCTCCGGTGGCAAGCCAACGGGAAAATGGCGTGCTCCGGTGGCAAGCCAACGGGACTGTGGCGAGCTCCGGTGGCAAGCCAACGGGAAAGTGGCGTGCTCCGGTGGCAAGCCAACGGGAAAGTGGCGTGCTCCGGTGGCAAGCCAACGGGAAAGTGGCGTGCTCCGGTGGCAAGCCAACGGGAAAGTGGCGTGCTCCGGTGGCAAGCCAACGGGAAAGTGGCGTGCTCCGGTGGCAAGCCAACGGGACTGTGGCGTGCTCCGGTGGCAAGCCAACGGGAAAGTGGCGTGCTCCGGTGGCAAGCAACGGGAAAGTGGCGTGCTCCGGTGGCAAGCCAACGGGACAGTGCCGTGCTCCGGTGGCAAGCCAACGGGACAGTGGCGTGCTCCGGTGGCAAGCCAACGGGACAGTGGCGTGCTCCGGTGGCAAGCCAACGTGACAGTGGCGTGCTCCGGTGGCAAGCCAACGGGACAGTGGCGTGCTCCGGTGGCAAGCCAACGGGACAGTGGCGTGCTCCGGTGGCAAGCCAACGGGAAAGTGGCGTGCTCCGGTGGCAAGCCAACGGGAAAAGTGGCGTGCTCCGGTGGCAAGCCAACGGGAAAGTGGCGTGCTCCGGTGGCAAGCCAACGGGAAAAGTGGCGTGCTCCGGTGGCAAGCCAACGGGAAAGTGGCGTGCTCCGGTGGCAAGCCAACGGGAAAGTGGCGTGCTCCGGTGGCAAGCCAACGGGACAGTGGCGTGCTCCGGTGGCAAGCCAACGGGACAGTGGCGTGCTCCGGTGGCAAGCCAACGGGAAAGTGGCGTGCTCCGGTGGCAAGCCAACGGGAAAGTGGCGTGCTCCGGTGGCAAGCCAACGGGAAAGTGGCGTGCTCCGGTGGCAAGCCAGCGGGAAAGTGCCGTGCTCCGGTGGCAAGCCAGCGGGAAAGTGGCGTGCTCCGATGGCAAGCCAACGGGAAAGTGGCGTGCTCCGGTGGCAAGCCAACGGGAAAGTGGCGTGCTCCGGTGGCAAGCCAACGGGAAAGTGGCGTGCTCCGGTGGCAAGCCGACGGGAAAGTGGCGTGCTCCGGTGGCAAGCCGACGGGAAAGTGTCGTGCTCCGGTGGCAAGCCGACGGGAAAGTGGCGTGCTCCGGTGGCAAGCCGACGGGACTGTGGCGTGCTCCGGTGGCAAGCCGACGGGACTGTGGCGTGCTCCGGTGGCAAGCCAACGGGAAAGTGGCGTGCTCCGGTGGCAAGCCAACGGGAAAGTGGCGTGCTCCGGTGGCAAGCCAACGGGAAAGTGGCGTGCTCCGGTGGCAAGCCAACGAGAAAGTGGCGTGCTCCGGTGGCAAGCCAACGGGAAAGTGGCGTGCTCCGGTGGCAAGCCAACGGGAAAGTGGCGTGCTCCGGTGGCAAGCCAACGGGAAAGTGGCGTGCTCCGGTGGCAAGCCAACGGGAAAGTGGCGTGCTCCGGTGGCAAGCCAACGGGACTGTGGCGTGCTCCGGTGGCAAGCCAACGGGAAAGTGGCGTGCTCCGGTGGCAAGCAACGGGAAAGTGGCGTGCTCCGGTGGCAAGCCAACGGGACAGTGCCGTGCTCCGGTGGCAAGCCAACGGGACAGTGGCGTGCTCCGGTGGCAAGCCAACGGGACAGTGGCGTGCTCCGGTGGCAAGCCAACGTGACAGTGGCGTGCTCCGGTGGCAAGCCAACGGGACAGTGGCGTGCTCCGGTGGCAAGCCAACGGGACAGTGGCGTGCTCCGGTGGCAAGCCAACGGGAAAGTGGCGTGCTCCGGTGGCAAGCCAACGGGAAAAGTGGCGTGCTCCGGTGGCAAGCCAACGGGAAAGTGGCGTGCTCCGGTGGCAAGCCAACGGGAAAAGTGGCGTGCTCCGGTGGCAAGCCAACGGGAAAGTGGCGTGCTCCGGTGGCAAGCCAACGGGAAAGTGGCGTGCTCCGGTGGCAAGCCAACGGGACAGTGGCGTGCTCCGGTGGCAAGCCAACGGGACAGTGGCGTGCTCCGGTGGCAAGCCAACGGGAAAGTGGCGTGCTCCGGTGGCAAGCCAACGGGAAAGTGGCGTGCTCCGGTGGCAAGCCAACGGGAAAGTGGCGTGCTCCGGTGGCAAGCCAGCGGGAAAGTGCCGTGCTCCGGTGGCAAGCCAGCGGGAAAGTGGCGTGCTCCGATGGCAAGCCAACGGGAAAGTGGCGTGCTCCGGTGGCAAGCCAACGGGAAAGTGGCGTGCTCCGGTGGCAAGCCAACGGGAAAGTGGCGTGCTCCGGTGGCAAGCCAACGGGAAAGTGGCGTGCTCCGGTGGCAAGCCGACGGGAAAGTGGCGTGCTCCGGTGGCAAGCCGACGGGAAAGTGGCGTGCTCCGGTGGCAAGCCAACGGGACTGTGGCGTGCTCCGGTGGCAAGCCAACGGGACTGTGGCGTGCTCCGGTGGCAAGCCAACGGGAAAGTGGCGTGCTCCGGTGGCAAGCCAACGGGAAAGTGGCGTGCTCCGGTGGCAAGCCAACGGGAAAGTGGCGTGCTCCGGTGGCAAGCCAACGAGAAAGTGGCGTGCTCCGGTGGCAAGCCAACGGTAAAGTGGCGTGCTCCGGTGGCAAGCCAACGGGAAAGTGGCGTGCTCCGGTGGCAAGCCAACGGGACTGTGGCGTGCTCCGGTGGCAAGCCAACGGGAAAGTGGCGTGCTCCGGTGGCAAGCCAACGGGAAAGTGGCGTGCTCCGGTGGCAAGCCAACGGGAAAGTGGCGTGCTCCGGTGGCAAGCCAACGGGAAAGTGGCGTGCTCCGGTGGCAAGCCAACGGGAAAGTGGCGTGCTCCGGTGGCAAGCCAACGGGACTGTGGCGTGCTCCGGTGGCAAGCCAACGGGAAAGTGGCGTGCTCCGGTGGCAAGCCAACGGGAAAGTGGCGTGCTCCGGTGGCAAGCCAACGGGAAAGTGGCGTGCTCCGGTGGCAAGCCAACGAGAAAGTGGCGTGCTCCGGTGGCAAGCCAACGGTAAAGTGGCGTGCTCCGGTGGCAAGCCAACGGGACAGTGGCGTGCTCCGGTGGCAAGCCAACGTGACAGTGGCGTGCTCCGGTGGCAAGCCAAAGGGACAGTGGCGTGCTCCGGTGGCAAGCCAACGGGACAGTGGCGTGCTCCGGTGGCAAGCCAACGGGAAAGTGGCGTGCTCCGGTGGCAAGCCAACGGGAAAAGTGGCGTGCTCCGGTGGCAAGCCAACGGGAAAGTGGCGTGCTCCGGTGGCAAGCCAACGGGAAAGTGGCGTGCTCCGGTGGCAAGCCAACGGTAAAGTGGCGTGCTCCGGTGGCAAGCCAACGGGAAAATGGCGTGCTCCGGTGGCAAGCCAACGGGACTGTGGCGAGCTCCGGTGGCAAGCCAACGGGAAAGTGGCGTGCTCCGGTGGCAAGCCAACGGGAAAGTGGCGTGCTCCGGTGGCAAGCCAACGGGAAAGTGGCGTGCTCCGGTGGCAAGCCAACGGGAAAGTGGCGTGCTCCGGTGGCAAGCCAACGGGAAAGTGGCGTGCTCCGGTGGCAAGCCAACGGGACTGTGGCGTGCTCCGGTGGCAAGCCAACGGGAAAGTGGCGTGCTCCGGTGGCAAGCAACGGGAAAGTGGCGTGCTCCGGTGGCAAGCCAACGGGACAGTGCCGTGCTCCGGTGGCAAGCCAACGGGACAGTGGCGTGCTCCGGTGGCAAGCCAACGGGACAGTGGCGTGCTCCGGTGGCAAGCCAACGTGACAGTGGCGTGCTCCGGTGGCAAGCCAACGGGACAGTGGCGTGCTCCGGTGGCAAGCCAACGGGACAGTGGCGTGCTCCGGTGGCAAGCCAACGGGAAAGTGGCGTGCTCCGGTGGCAAGCCAACGGGAAAAGTGGCGTGCTCCGGTGGCAAGCCAACGGGAAAGTGGCGTGCTCCGGTGGCAAGCCAACGGGAAAAGTGGCGTGCTCCGGTGGCAAGCCAACGGGAAAGTGGCGTGCTCCGGTGGCAAGCCAACGGGAAAGTGGCGTGCTCCGGTGGCAAGCCAACGGGACAGTGGCGTGCTCCGGTGGCAAGCCAACGGGACAGTGGCGTGCTCCGGTGGCAAGCCAACGGGAAAGTGGCGTGCTCCGGTGGCAAGCCAACGGGAAAGTGGCGTGCTCCGGTGGCAAGCCAACGGGAAAGTGGCGTGCTCCGGTGGCAAGCCAGCGGGAAAGTGCCGTGCTCCGGTGGCAAGCCAGCGGGAAAGTGGCGTGCTCCGATGGCAAGCCAACGGGAAAGTGGCGTGCTCCGGTGGCAAGCCAACGGGAAAGTGGCGTGCTCCGGTGGCAAGCCAACGGGAAAGTGGCGTGCTCCGGTGGCAAGCCGACGGGAAAGTGGCGTGCTCCGGTGGCAAGCCGACGGGAAAGTGTCGTGCTCCGGTGGCAAGCCGACGGGAAAGTGGCGTGCTCCGGTGGCAAGCCGACGGGACTGTGGCGTGCTCCGGTGGCAAGCCGACGGGACTGTGGCGTGCTCCGGTGGCAAGCCAACGGGAAAGTGGCGTGCTCCGGTGGCAAGCCAACGGGAAAGTGGCGTGCTCCGGTGGCAAGCCAACGGGAAAGTGGCGTGCTCCGGTGGCAAGCCAACGAGAAAGTGGCGTGCTCCGGTGGCAAGCCAACGGTAAAGTGGCGTGCTCCGGTGGCAAGCCAACGGGAAAGTGGCGTGCTCCGGTGGCAAGCCAACGGGACTGTGGCGTGCTCCGGTGGCAAGCCAACGGGAAAGTGGCGTGCTCCGGTGGCAAGCCAACGGGAAAGTGGCGTGCTCCGGTGGCAAGCCAACGGGAAAGTGGCGTGCTCCGGTGGCAAGCCAACGGGAAAGTGGCGTGCTCCGGTGGCAAGCCAACGGGAAAGTGGCGTGCTCCGGTGGCAAGCCAACGGGACTGTGGCGTGCTCCGGTGGCAAGCCAACGGGAAAGTGGCGTGCTCCGGTGGCAAGCCAACGGGAAAGTGGCGTGCTCCGGTGGCAAGCCAACGGGAAAGTGGCGTGCTCCGGTGGCAAGCCAACGAGAAAGTGGCGTGCTCCGGTGGCAAGCCAACGGTAAAGTGGCGTGCTCCGGTGGCAAGCCAACGGGACAGTGGCGTGCTCCGGTGGCAAGCCAACGTGACAGTGGCGTGCTCCGGTGGCAAGCCAACGGGACAGTGGCGTGCTCCGGTGGCAAGCCAACGGGACAGTGGCGTGCTCCGGTGGCAAGCCAACGGGAAAGTGGCGTGCTCCGGTGGCAAGCCAACGGGAAAAGTGGCGTGCTCCGGTGGCAAGCCAACGGGAAAGTGGCGTGCTCCGGTGGCAAGCCAACGGGAAAGTGGCGTGCTCCGGTGGCAAGCCAACGGGACAGTGGCGTGCTCCGGTGGCAAGCCAACGGGACAGTGGCGTGCTCCGGTGGCAAGCCAACGGGACAGTGGCGTGCTCCGGTGGCAAGCCAACGGGAAAGTGGCGTGCTCCGGTGGCAAGCCAGCGGGAAAGTGCCGTGCTCCGGTGGCAAGCCAGCGGGAAAGTGGCGTGCTCCGATGGCAAGCCAACGGGAAAGTGGCGTGCTCCGGTGGCAAGCCAACGGGAAAGTGGCGTGCTCCGGTGGCAAGCCAACGGGAAAGTGGCGTGCTCCGGTGGCAAGCCGACGGGAAAGTGGCGTGCTCCGGTGGCAAGCCGACGGGAAAGTGGCGTGCTCCGGTGGCAAGCCGACGGGAAAGTGGCGTGCTCCGGTGGCAAGCCAACGGGACTGTGGCGTGCTCCGGTGGCAAGCCAACGGGACTGTGGCGTGCTCCGGTGGCAAGCCAACGGGAAAGTGGCGTGCTCCGGTGGCAAGCCAACGGGAAAGTGGCGTGCTCCGGTGGCAAGCCAACGGGAAAGTGGCGTGCTCCGGTGGCAAGCCAACGAGAAAGTGGCGTGCTCCGGTGGCAAGCCAACGGTAAAGTGGCGTGCTCCGGTGGCAAGCCAACGGGAAAGTGGCGTGCTCCGGTGGCAAGCCAACGGGACTGTGGCGTGCTCCGGTGGCAAGCCAACGGGAAAGTGGCGTGCTCCGGTGGCAAGCCAACGGGAAAGTGGCGTGCTCCGGTGGCAAGCCAACGGGAAAGTGGCGTGCTCCGGTGGCAAGCCAACGGGAAAGTGGCGTGCTCCGGTGGCAAGCCAACGGGAAAGTGGCGTGCTCCGGTGGCAAGCCAACGGGACTGTGGCGTGCTCCGGTGGCAAGCCAACGGGAAAGCGGCGTGCTCCGGTGGCAAGCCAACGGGAAAGCGGCGTGCTCCGGTGGCAAGCCAACGGGAAAGTGGCGTGCTCCGGTGGCAAGCCAACGGGACAGTGGCGTGCTCCGGTGGCAAGCCAACGGGACAGTGGCGTGCTCCGGTGGCAAGCCAACGGGACAGTGGCGTGCTCCGGTGGCAAGCCAACGGGACAGTGGCGTGCTCCGGTGGCAAGCCAACGGGACAGTGGCGTGCTCCGGTGGCAAGCCAACGGGAAAGTGGCGTGCTCCGGTGGCAAGCCAACGGGAAAGTGGCGTGCTCCGGTGGCAAGCCAACGGGAAAGTGACGTGCTCCGGTGGCAAGCCAACGGGAAAGTGGCGTGCTCCGGTGGCAAGCCAACGGTAAAGTGGCGTGCTCCGGTGGCAAGCCAACGGGAAAGTGGCGTGCTCCGGTGGCAAGCCAACGGGACAGTGGCGTGCTTCGGTGGCAAGCCAACGGAACAGTGGCGTGCTCCGGTGGCAAGCCAACGGGACAGTGGCGTGCTCCGGTGGCAAGCCAACGGGACAGTGGCGTGCTCCGGTGGCAAGCCAACGGGACAGTGGCGTGCTCCGGTGGCAAGCCAACGGGACAGTGGCGTGCTCCGGTGGCAAGCCAACGGGAAAGTGGCGTGCTCCGGTGGCAAGCCAACGGGAAAGTGGCGTGCTCCGGTGGCAAGCCAACGGGAAAGTGGCGTGCTCCGGTGGCAAGCCAACGGGAAAGTGGCGTGCTCCGGTGGCAAGCCAACGGGAAAGTGGCGTGCTCCGGTGGCAAGCCAACGGGACTGTGGCGTGCTCCGGTGGCAAGCCAACGGGACTGTGGCGTGCTCCGGTGGCAAGCCAGCGGGAAAGTGGCGTGCTCCGGTGGCAAGCCAACGGGAAAGTGGCGTGCTCCGGTGGCAAGCCAACGGGAAAGTGGCGTGCTCCGGTGGCAAGCCAACGGGAAAGTGGCGTGCTCCGGTGGCAAGCCAACGGGACTGTGGCGTGCTCCGGTGGCAAGCCAACGGGAAAGTGGCGTGCTCCGGTGGCAAGCCAACGGGAAAGTGGCGTGCTCCGGTGGCAAGCCAACGGGAAAGTGGCGTGCTCCGGTGGCAAGCCAACGGGAAAGTGGCGTGCTCCGGTGGCAAGCCAACGGGAAAGTGGCGTGCTCCGGTGGCAAGCCAACGGGACTGTGGCGTGCTGCGGTGGCAAGCCAACGGGAAAGTGGCGTGCTCCGGTGACAAGCCAACGGGAAAGTGGCGTGCTCCGGTGGCAAGCCAATGGGAAAGTGGCGTGCTCCGGTGGCAAGCCAACGGGACTGTGGCGTGCTCCGGTGGCAAGCCAACGGGAAAGTCGCGTGCTCCGGTGGCAAGCCAACGGGAAAGTCGCGTGCTCCGGTGGCAAGCCAACGGGAAAGTGGCGTGCTCCGGTGGCAAGCCAACGGGAAAGTGGCGTGCTCCGGTGGCAAGCCAACGGGAAAGTGGCGTGCTCCGGTGGCAAGCCAACGGGAAAAGTGGCGTGCTCCGGTGGCAAGCCAACGGGAAAGTGGCGTGCTCCGGTGGCAAGCCAACGGGAAAGTGGCGTGCTCCGGTGGCAAGCCAACGGGACTGTGGCGTGCTCCGGTGGCAAGCCAACGGGACTGTGGCGTGCTCCGGTGGCAAGCCAACGGGACTGTGGCGTGCTCCGGTGGCAAGCCAACGGGAAAAGTGGCGTGCTCCGGTGGCAAGCCAACGGGAAAGCGGCGTGCTCCGGTGGCAAGCCAACGGGAAAGTGGCGTGCTCCGGTGGCAAGCCAACGGGACAGTGGCGTGCTCCGGTGGCAAGCCAACGGGACAGTGGCATGCTCCGGTGGCAAGCCAACGGGACAGTGGCGTGCTCCGGTGGCAAGCCAACGGGACAGTGGCGTGCTCCGGTGGCAAGCCAACGGGACAGTGGCGTGCTCCGGTGGCAAGCCAACGGGACAGTGGCGTGCTCCGGTGGCAAGCCAACGGGAAAGTGGCGTGCTCCGGTGGCAAGCCAACGGGAAAGTGACGTGCTCCGGTGGCAAGCCAACGGGAAAGTGGCGTGCTCCGGTGGCAAGCCAACGGTAAAGTGGCGTGCTCCGGTGGCAAGCCAACGGGAAAGTGGCGTGCTCCGGTGGCAAGCCAACGGGACAGTGGCGTGCTTCGGTGGCAAGCCAACGGAACAGTGGCGTGCTCCGGTGGCAAGCCAACGGGACAGTGGCGTGCTCCGGTGGCAAGCCAACGGGACAGTGGCGTGCTCCGGTGGCAAGCCAACGGGACAGTGGCGTGCTCCGGTGGCAAGCCAACGGGAAAGTGGCGTGCTCCGGTGGCAAGCCAACGGGAAAGTGGCGTGCTCCGGTGGCAAGCCAACGGGAAAAGTGGCGTGCTCCGGTGGCAAGCCAACGGGAAAGTGGCGTGCTCCGGTGGCAAGCCAACGGGAAAGTGGCGTGCTCCGGTGGCAAGCCAACGGGAAAGTGGCGTGCTCCGGTGGCAAGCCAACGGGACTGTGGCGTGCTCCGGTGGCAAGCCAACGGGACTGTGGCGTGCTCCGGTGGCAAGCCAGCGGGAAAGTGGCGTGCTCCGGTGGCAAGCCAACGGGAAAGTGGCGTGCTCCGGTGGCAAGCCAACGGGAAAGTGGCGTGCTCCGGTGGCAAGCCAACGGGAAAGTGGCGTGCTCCGGTGGCAAGCCAACGGGACTGTGGCGTGCTCCGGTGGCAAGCCAACGGGACTGTGGCGTGCTCCGGTGGCAAGCCAACGGGAAAGTGGCGTGCTCCGGTGGCAAGCCAACGGGAAAGTGGCGTGCTCCGGTGGCAAGCCAACGGGAAAGTGGCGTGCTCCGGTGGCAAGCCAACGGGAAAGTGGCGTGCTCCGGTGGCAAGCCAACGGGACTGTGGCGTGCTCCGGTGGCAAGCCAACGGGACTGTGGCGTGCTGCGGTGGCAAGCCAACGGGAAAGTGGCGTGCTCCGGTGACAAGCCAACGGGAAAGTGGCGTGCTCCGGTGGCAAGCCAACGGGAAAGTGGCGTGCTCCGGTGGCAAGCCAACGGGACTGTGGCGTGCTCCGGTGGCAAGCCAACGGGAAAGTCGCGTGCTCCGGTGGCAAGCCAACGGGAAAGTGGCGTGCTCCGGTGGCAAGCCAACGGGAAAGTGGCGTGCTCCGGTGGCAAGCCAACGGGAAAGTGGCGTGCTCCGGTGGCAAGCCAACGGGAAAGTGGCGTGCTCCGGTGGCAAGCCAACGGGAAAGTGGCGTGCTCCGGTGGCAAGCCAACGGGAAAAGTGGCGTGCTCCGGTGGCAAGCCAACGGGAAAAGTGGCGTGCTCCGGTGGCAAGCCAACGGGAAAGTGGCGTGCTCCGGTGGCAAGCCAACGGGAAAGTGGCGTGCTCCGGTGGCAAGCCAACGGGACTGTGGCGTGCTCCGGTGGCAAGCCAACGGGACTGTGGCGTGCTCCGGTGGCAAGCCAACGGGAAAGTGGCGTGCTCCGGTGGCAAGCCAACGGGAAAGTGGCGTGCTCCGGTGGCAAGCCAACGGGAAAAGTGGCGTGCTCCGGTGGCAAGCCAACGGGAAAGTGGCGTGCTCCGGTGGCAAGCCAACGGGAAAGTGGCGTGCTCCGGTGGCAAGCCAACGGGAAAGTGGCGTGCTCCGGTGGCAAGCCAACGGGAAAGTGGCGTGCTCCGGTGGCAAGCCAACGGGAAAGTGGCGTGCTCCGGTGGCAAGCCAACGGGACTGTGGCGTGCTCCGGTGGCAAGCCAACGGGACTGTGGCGTGCTCCGGTGGCAAGCCAACGGGACTGTGGCATGCTCCGGTGGCAAGCCAACGGGAAAGTGGCGTGCTCCGGTGGCAAGCCAACGGGACTGTGGCGTGCTCCGGTGGCAAGCCAACGGGAAAGTGGCGTGCTCCGGTGGCAAGCCAACGGGAAAGTGGCGTGCTCCGGTGGCAAGCCAACGGGAAAGTGGCGTGCTCCGGTGGCAAGCCAACGGGAAAGTGGCGTGCTCCGGTGGCAAGCCAGCGGGAAAGTGGCGTGCTCCGGTGGCAAGCCAGCGGGAAAGTGGCGTGCTCCGGTGGCAAGCCAGCGGGAAAGTGGCGTGCTCCGGTGGCAAACCAACGGGAAAGTGGCGTGCTCCGGTGGCAAGCCAACGGGAAAGTGGCGTGCTCCGGTGGCAAGCCAACGGGAAAGTGGCGTGCTCCGGTGGCAAGCCAACGGGACTGTGGCGTGCTCCGGTGGCAAGCCAACGGGAAAGTGGCGTGCTCCGGTGGCAAACCAACGGGAAAGTGGCGTGCTCCGGTGGCAAGCCAACGGGAAAGTGGCGTGCTCCGGTGGCAAGCCAACGGGAAAGTGGCGTGCTCCGGTGGCAAGCCAGCGGGAAAGTGGCGTGCTCCGGTGGCAAGCCAGCGGGAAAGTGGCGTGCTCCGGTGGCAAGCCAACGGGAAAGTGGCGTGCTCCGGTGGCAAGCCAACGGGAAAGTGGCGTGCTCCGGTGGCAAGCCAACGGGACTGTGGCGTGCTCCGGTGGCAAGCCAACGGGAAAGTGGCGTGCTCCGGTGGCAAGCCAACGGGAAAGTGGCGTGCTCCGGTGGCAAGCCAGCGGGAAAGTGGCGTGCTCCGGTGGCAAGCCAGCGGGAAAGTGGCGTGCTCCGGTGGCAAGCCAACGGGAAAGTGGCGTGCTCCGGTGGCAAGCCAACGGGAAAGTGGCGTGCTCCGGTGGCAAGCCAACGGGAAAGTGGCGTGCTCCGGTGGCAAGCCAACGGGAAAGTGGCGTGCTCCGGTGGCAAGCCAACGGGACTGTGGCGTGCTCCGGTGGCAAGCCAACGGGAAAGTGGCGTGCTCCGGTGGCAAGCCAACGGGAAAGTGGCGTGCTCCGGTGGCAAGCCAACGGGAAAGTGGCGTGCTCCGGTGGCAAGCCAACGGGAAAGTGGCGTGCTCCGGTGGCAAGCCAACGGGACTGTGGCGTGCTCCGGTGGCAAGCCAACGGGACTGTGGCGTGCTCCGGTGGCAAGCCAACGGGAAAGTGGCGTGCTCCGGTGGCAAGCCAACGGGAAAGTGGCGTGCTCCGGTGGCAAGCCAACGGGACTGTGGCGTGCTCCGGTGGCAAGCCAACGAGAAAGTGGCGTGCTCCGGTGGCAAGCCAACGGGAAAGTGGCGTGCTCCGGTGGCAAGCCAACGGGAAAGTGGCGTGCTCCGGTGGCAAGCCAACGGGAAAGTGACGTGCTCCGGTGGCAAGCCAACGGGAAAGTGGCGTGCTCCGGTGGCAAGCCAACGGTAAAGTGGCGTGCTCCGGTGGCAAGCCAACGGGAAAGTGGCGTGCTCCGGTGGCAAGCCAACGGGACAGTGGCGTGCTCCGGTGGCAAGCCAACGGGACAGTGGCGTGCTCCGGTGGCAAGCCAACGGGACAGTGGCGTGCTCCGGTGGCAAGCCAACGGGACAGTGGCGTGCTCCGGTGGCAAGCCAACGGGACAGTGGCGTGCTCCGGTGGCAAGCCAACGGGAAAGTGGCGTGCTCCGGTGGCAAGCCAACGGGAAAGTGGCGTGCTCCGGTGGCAAGCCAACGGGAAAAGTGGCGTGCTCCGGTGGCAAGCCAACGGGAAAGTGGCGTGCTCCGGTGGCAAGCCAACGGGAAAGTGGCGTGCTCCGGTGGCAAGCCAACGGGAAAGTGGCGTGCTCCGGTGGCAAGCCAACGGGAAAGTGGCGTGCTCCGGTGGCAAGCCAACGGGACTGTGGCGTGCTCCGGTGGCAAGCCAACGGGACTGTGGCGTGCTCCGGTGGCAAGCCAGCGGGAAAGTGGCGTGCTCCGGTGGCAAGCCTACGGGAAAGTGGCGTGCTCCGGTGGCAAGCCAACGGGAAAGTGGCGTGCTCCGGTGGCAAGCCAACGGGACTGTGGCGTGCTCCGGTGGCAAGCCAACGGGAAAGTCGCGTGCTCCGGTGGCAAGCCAACGGGAAAGTGGCGTGCTCCGGTGGCAAGCCAACGGGAAAGTGGCGTGCTCCGGTGGCAAGCCAACGGGAAAGTGGCGTGCTCCGGTGGCAAGCCAACGGTAAAGTGGCGTGCTCCGGTGGCAAGCCAACGGGAAAGTGGCGTGCTCCGGTGGCAAGCCAACGGGACTGTGGCGTGCTCCGGTGGCAAGCCAACGGGACTGTGGCGTGCTCCGGTTGCAAGCCAACGGGAAAGTGGCGTGCTCCGGTGGCAAGCCAACGGGAAAGTGGCGTGCTCCGGTGGCAAGCCAACGGGAAAGTGGCGTGCTCCGGTGGCAAGCCAACGGGAAAGTGGCGTGCTCCGGTGGCAAGCCAACGGGAAAGTGGCGTGCTCCGGTGGCAAGCCAACGGGACTGTGGCGTGCTCCGGTGGCAAGCCAACGGGAAAGTGGCGTGCTCCGGTGGCAAGCCAACGGAAAGTGGCGTGCTCCGGTGGCAAGCCAACGGGACAGTGGCGTGCTCCGGTGGCAAGCCAACGGGACAGTGGCTTGCTCCGGTGGCAAGCCATCGGGACAGTGGCGTGCTCCGGTGGCAAGCCAACGGGACAGTGGCGTGCTCCGGTGGCAAGCCAACGGGACAGTGGCGTGCTCCGGTGGCAAGCCAACGGGACAGTGGCGTGCTCCGGTGGCAAGCCAACGGGACAGTGGCGTGCTCCGGTGGCAAGCCAACGGGAAAGTGGCGTGCTCCGGTGGCAAGCCAACGAGAAAGTGGCGTGTTCCGGTGGCAAGCCAACGGGAAAGTGGCGTGCTCCGGTGGCAAGCCAACGGGACTGTGGCGTGCTCCGGTGGCAAGCCAACGGGACTGTGGCGTGCTCCGGTGGCAAGCCAACGGGAAAGTGGCATGCTCCGGTGGCAAGCCAACGGGAAAGTGGCGTGCTCCGGTGGCAAGCCAACGGGAAAGTGGCGTGCTCCGGTGGCAAGCCAACGGGAAAGTGGCGTGCTCCGGTGGCAAGCCAACGGGAAAGTGGCGTGCTTCGGTGGCAAGCCAACGGGAAAGTGGCGTGCTCCGGTGGCAAGCCAACGGGAAAGTGGCGTGCTCCGGTGGCAAGCCAACGGGAAAGTGGCGTGCTCCGGTGGCAAGCCAACGGGACTGTGGCGTGCTCCGGTGGCAAGCCAACGGGAAAGTGGCGTGCTCCGGTGGCAAGCCAACGGGAAAGTGGCGTGCTCCGGTGGCAAGCCAACGGGAAAGTGGCGTGCTCCGGTGGCAAGCCAACGGGAAAGTGGCGTGCTCCGGTGGCAAGCCAACGGGAAAGTGGCGTGCTCCGGTGGCAAGCCAACGGGAAAGTGGCGTGCTCCGGTGGCAAGCCAACGGGAAAGTGGCGTGCTCCGGTGGCAAGCCAACGGGAAAGTGGCGTGCTCCGGTGGCAAGCCAACGGGACAGTGGCGTGCTCCGGTGGCAAGCCAACGGGACAGTGGCTTGCTCCGGTGGCAAGCCATCGGGACAGTGGCGTGCTCCGGTGGCAAGCCAACGGGACAGTGGCTTGCTCCGGTGGCAAGCCATCGGGACAGTGGCGTGCTCCGGTGGCAAGCCAACGGGACAGTGGCGTGCTCCGGTGGCAAGCCAACGGGACAGTGGCGTGCTCCGGTGGCAAGCCAACGGGACAGTGGCGTGCTCCGGTGGCAAGCCAACGGGAAAGTGGCGTGCTCCGGTGGCAAGCCAACGAGAAAGTGGCGTGTTCCGGTGGCAAGCCAACGGGAAAGTGGCGTGCTCCGGTGGCAAGCCAACGGGACTGTGGCGTGCTCCGGTGGCAAGCCAACGGGACTGTGGCGTGCTCCGGTGGCAAGCCAACGGGAAAGTGGCGTGCTCCGGTGGCAAGCCAACGGGAAAGTGGCGTGCTCCGGTGGCAAGCCAACGGGAAAGTGGCGTGCTCCGGTGGCAAGCCAACGGGAAAGTGGCGTGCTCCGGTGGCAAGCCAACGGGAAAGTGGCATGCTTCGGTGGCAAGCCAACGGGAAAGTGGCGTGCTCCGGTGGCAAGCCAACGGGAAAGTGGCGTGCTCCGGTGGCAAGCCAACGGGACTGTGGCGTGCTCCGGTGGCAAGCCAACGGGAAAGTGGCGTGCTCCGGTGGCAAGCCAACGGGAAAGTGGTGTGCTCCGGTGGCAAGCCAACGGGAAAGTGGCGTGCTCCGGTGGCAAGCCAACGGGAAAGTGGCGTGCTCCGGTGGCAAGCCAACGGGAAAGTGGCGTGCTCCGGTGGCAAGCCAACGGGACTGTGGCGTGCTCCGGTGGCAAGCCAACGGGAAAGTGGCGTGCTCCGGTGGCAAGCCAACGGGAAAGTGGCGTGCTCCGGTGGCAAGCCAACGGGACAGTGGCGTGCTCCGGTGGCAAGCCAACGGGACAGTGGCTTGCTCCGGTGGCAAGCCATCGGGACAGTGGCGTGCTCCGGTGGCAAGCCAACGGGACAGTGGCGTGCTCCGGTGGCAAGCCAACGGGACAGTGGCGTGCTCCGGTGGCAAGCCAACGGGACAGTGGCGTGCTCCGGTGGCAAGCCAACGGGAAAGTGGCGTGCTCCGGTGGCAAGCCAATGAGAAAGTGGCGTGTTCCGGTGGCAAGCCAACGGGAAAGTGGCGTGCTCCGGTGGCAAGCCAACGGGACTGTGGCGTGCTCCGGTGGCAAGCCAACGGGACTGTGGCGTGCTCCGGTGGCAAGCCAACGGGAAAGTGGCGTGCTCCGGTGGCAAGCCAACGGGAAAGTGGCGTGCTCCGGTGGCAAGCCAACGGGAAAGTGGCGTGCTCCGGTGGCAAGCCAACGGGAAAGTGGCGTGCTCCGGTGGCAAGCCAACGGGAAAGTGGCGTGCTTCGGTGGCAAGCCAACGGGAAAGTGGCGTGCTCCGGTGGCAAGCCAACGGGAAAGTGGCGTGCTCCGGTGGCAAGCCAACGGGAAAGTGGCGTGCTCCGGTGGCAAGCCAACGGGAAAGTGGCGTGCTCCGGTGGCAAGCCAACGGGAAAGTGGCGTGCTCCGGTGGCAAGCCAACGGGACTGTGGCGTGCTCCGGTGGCAAGCCAACGGGACTGTGGCGTGCTTCGGTGGCAAGCCAGCGGGAAAGTGGCGTGCTCCGGTGGCAAGCCAACGGGAAAAGGTGTGCTCCGGTGGCATGCTAATGGTAAAGGTGTGCTCCAGTGGCATTCTAACGGTAAAGGTGTGCTGCGGTCACATGCTAATGGTAAAGGTGTGCTCCGGTGGCATGCTAACGGGAATAGGTGTGCTCCGATGGCATGCTAACGGGAATAGGTGTGCCCGGTGGCATACTAACGGGAAAAGGTGTGCTACGGTGGCATGCTAGCGGGAAATGGTGTGCTTCGGTGGCATGATAACGAGAAAAGGGGTACTCCATTGGCACCACAATGGTCAAGGGACTTGGAAATGTCACATGTGAAGTCATACTCGCATAGTGTATGTTGTTGCAGGGATCAAAAGAGCGACCCGGTGGAACAAGATGTGGACACTGTGCGGCAGATGGTGGTTTAAGGACAGCAAACAGCAAAATAAGACCAAGCAACAGCAAGAAAACAATCCAAGAATTACCGCAGCAGACAAGTAAGTGATTGTGATTCTTTTAAACGGTGATGTATGATCAGATGAAGTGGAATGCAATAAGTTTGGAAATATGATTAACATGTTAATAAAGTGTCTGAAATGTATGAGCGAGAAAGAGAAAAAGGTGGATTGTTACAGGGGGACAGCTGAGAGTAGGGAGTTGCAGAGAAAGTCCTTGTGACAGGTTTAGGATGTATACGGCTGTTTATTGCCTCCTCCACATACAAAGGCAGGAGATGAGACTATCAAACTATTGAACTTGGAGTTGTCAGTAATGTTGGAGGTGAAATTAATAAAGCAAGTAAAATGGGAAAGAAAAAAAGGGGTTGTATGTTTGCCTGGTCAGAGGGATGTTTGCCTGGTCATGGGGATGTTTGTCTGGTCAGAGGGATGTTTGCCTGGTCAGAGGGATGTTTGCCTGGTCAGGGGGATGTTTGCCTAGTCAGGGGGATGTTTGCCTGGTCAGGGGGATGTTTGTCTTGTCAGGGGGATGTTTGTCTGGTCAGAGGGATGTTTGCTTCACGTTGGGGAAGAGGGAAAGGATTGAATAATCCGGCACCTGTCCTATCCACAGGATGGTCAGCTAGTGCCGCCATTGGGAAAGAGCTGACCTAGTGTCACTATCAATCATCAGAGTCTGCAGTACAACTGATTAGGGGTCCAGCAGGGGGGCGCTGATGACACAGGTGGACCTTGGGGCGGTTTTCCGGTTGCGGACGCTGCACCTAGAGGGTTTTCTTCATGTAATTATCCTCCTCACATTGCAGACTTGTGAACTTTATAAATTTTCTTCATTTGCTTATTTTCTTCCTTCTCTCCCAAACACATTGCTGAAGTGCTGTCTCACCCCCACTGCCCCCATCCAGAAGCTTCTTGTGGCTGCTGTTCAGTGAGATTTGTCCTCTATATACCAGCAGTCTGTGTATGGACCTGTCCCTGTCTGATCCTCTCTGCTCTCCACCCCTGCACTCAGACATGGGAAACCCTGTACTCGGATTACTTCACATCTTGGTGAACAACAGCTGAAAGGACCCTATAAAGGAGCCTGTACCAGGCAGGTGACAGCGGTGCAGCATTGTGCTTGTGGGGGCAATCGGGCGGTGGAGTCAGAAATTGGGGAATACTTGGGTGCTCTCTGGACGGACAATATTAGTGCTGCAGTAATTTCCCACAAGTTTTTGCACAGAGCGGCCACTAATATAGAATAAAGTAAAACAATTGTGCTCTGTAAATAATGGCTGTGCTTTGCTACAAATGCTTCATGTTCGCAGGAGGTTTTTTTTTCTTTAATAAATTTTATTTAGTTTATAATTGATTTTTTCTCTTTCTGCTAGATATCAGCACATGACAGAGGCCGTACGGGACTGGTATAAGAAGTTCTTGGCTGAGAAGGAAAGAAGCTTCATTCCTCCATGAGCTGCAGTTCTTTGTGTCCAGTCGGGAACTCTATTAGTAAGTAGATTTTATCACCGGTGCAGACATTTCCGGGAAGGTTCCAATTGGCCGAATACAAGACGTTCATTAAACTCTTCATTTGAAATAAACGTCTGGTTATCATCCACAATACTTAATACCGGTCACTTGTCACAAATTTGTATATTTTTTACCTGTTATAAAATGCTGCTGATCCCTTGAATCTTTTCTTTTTTTTTGTCATTTTAGACAAAACATTACATATTTCTGACAAGTCCCAGGTCTTTTCACACCACTCGTTTTGCAGGTTCTTTAATACTACAGCACTTATGTTATTGGGGTCATTTTTGTGCAGTTTGCAGTTACATGATTTTTTATACATGTTTTTTTTTAGCTTTGTCTTGTTATTACATCACATTCATCTTTTTCCTCTCTTGCTTTCCTGGACTGAAGGAAACATATCTCCAAGTCACTCTGAGCTGCCGGCAGGAGAGATGGACCCTCAGGAGCCTCCTAGTCTTCAGAATCCACATGAAGGAGAAGTCCAAGAACAAGAAAGGCCTCCGACAGCAGAGCAACCTGTCCGCCAAAAAGTCCCAGAAGAAGAAGCGATGGTCCCGCAGCTCATCTGTGTTTTTCCTAAATGTGGATTATACTTTTACTGATTGTAATTTTCTTGGTCGATACCAGATAAAGTTTTGGATGACAACTGTCTGAACTTGTGTCTTATTTTACATTTCTCCTTTTTTCTTCTTGCTTCCCCTCCAGTGAGATCTGGCTTAGGTGATAAAAGCCTTTCTCTATCCGGTATTTTTGCAGCAGGCTGGAGAATGACTTTCTGGATGATAACTTGCCTTAGTCTCAGATGCCCATCCACTAGTTAGCTTTAGACCGGACGCTTGTCCACACAACACATCCCGACTCCCCCATATACATGAATGTGGTTATATGTGTGGGGGAGATGGCCCCATACACAGCACATGGTCGGCTGCTCCAGCAAAAATCCTTGGGTTTGACCTACCTTCCTGTAATATATATGGGGGGCCATTAGTTGGATGTTTGCAGGACCCCTCTTTGTCCGACAGCTTCCCTCCCCCACACATAGCAAGCAGTGTACAGACAAGCTCCCTTCCCGCACATACAGCATATATATCATATAAAGAAAAAACCTAGAAGTCTGAACTGAAACATAAATTGATGTGCATGCAAAATGTAAATGCATGTTCACACACGGCCACTAGACAAAGAAAAACCAAAGACAAGCAAAATACCCAAGTAACTGGAAGTAAATGGGTAAATCGCACAGTGCAAAAATAATAAATAATGAAGGGTATTTAGTAAACATAATTTTGATCAAAATAATGTAAAAGCTATCCCGCCACGTCATAGCAACCCTTATGGGACAGTCCTAACTCTAATATTAAAACCTTACCATTTGTCAAGTGACGTACATATGGTGGGCCCTAGCTTCTCCATCAGGGGAGTTGAGAGTGCCAAGGTGAGGACCATGATGATGATACAAGTTAGCATCTGCTTTGTTTTGTTGGAATGCAAGCGCATGTATGTAGTAGCGGCAAGGCCTGAGGTGGTCAGCGTTTTGGCGCATATCCTACCTCCTCCGAGGATTGCTGGATGTTTTCCTGCTACTATCCCAGTTCTATGACTCCCGTTAAAACAAAGCTTCAGGTGATGAATGATGGATGAGGTGGTGGCAAAGGAGAGCAGGAGGAACAGGGACCATTCACATCAATATCAGGCCAGTCAACCACATATGTCTTGTAGGATATGTTTCTGTAACAAAAGGAGCGGTTTGGCTACACAGTTATAGGGCATACAGTGAGTGCAATGCCTACCAAAAATTTCGAGGCACTCCAATGTACCTTGGAAATGACATGGAGGTCAGAGGGCCTTAACTAAACAGTTTTTTCCATTTATAGCAACTGGGTCTCCTGTACAGTGGTGGCCTAAACAGTGAATGGAAGGCTTTCCAAAAATTATGAGGAACTGCAATGCCCCTTGAAACAGACGTGGATTACAGCGTACTAAAAACCTTCTACCCACTATTGGGGAGTGGGTCTCCCTTAGTATTCGCCTTTGCATTGAAAAGCAAAAGCTGACTAAAATTAGGAGGAAATGCAATGTCCGTTGGAAGAGTTGTGGAGGTTAGAGGTAATTAAAAACAACATTTCAATGCCCCTAGGAAGAGCTGTGGAGTTCAGAGTGGCTTAAGAAGACTGTTTTAATGTCCCTTTGAAGAGACATGGAGGTCACAGTAGCTAAACAAGATGGTTTTAATGCCCCTCGGAAAAGACGTGGAGGTCCCAGTAGCTTAACCAGACGGTTTGAATGCCCCTCGGAAGAGGGGCTTTTAATGCCCGTTCCAAGAGCCATACAGTACAGCATAGTACAAACATTATTCCCATTATTGGGGAGTGTGTATCCCATAGTCATTGCTTATGCCTTCCAAGCAAAAGCTGCCAAAAATTGGGACGGAGGAACTTGCAATGCCCCTTACAAGAGCCATGCAGTACAGCATATTCCAAACATTATTCCCATTATTGGGGAGTGGGTCTCCCATAGTCTTTGCTTATGCCTTCCAAGCAAAAGCTGCCAAAAATTAGGACGAAGGAGCTTGCAATGCCCCTTACAAGAGCCATGCAGTACAGCATATTACAAACATTATTCCCATTATTGGGGAGTGGGTCTCCCATAGTATTTGCTTATGCCTTCCAAGAAAAAGCTGCCAAAAATTAAGAGGAACTGCAATGCCCGTTCGAAGAGTCGTGGAGGTTAGAGTTAATTAAAAACAACATATCAATGCCCCTTGGAAGAGCAGTGGAGTTCAGAGTGGTTTAACAAGACGCTATTAATGCCCCTCAAAAGAGATGTGGAGGTCCCAGTAGCTTAACAAGACGGTTTTAATACCCCTTGGAAAAGTGGTGGAGGTCCCAGTAGCTTAACAAGACGGTTTTAATACCCCTCGGAAAAGTGGTGGAGGTCACAGTAGCTTAAGAAGACGCTTTTAATGCCCCTCAGAAGAAACGTGGAGATCCCAGTAGCTTAACAAGACGGTTTTAATGCCCCTTGGAAAAGTGGTGGAGGTCGCAGTAGCTTAACAAGACGCTATTAATGCCCCTCAGAAGAGACGTGGAGGTCCCAGCAGCTTAACAAGACGGTTTGAATGCCCCTTGGAAGAGACGTGGAGGTCACAGTAGCTTAACAAGACGCTATTAATGCCCCTCAGAAGAGACGTGGAGGTTCCAGCAGCTTAACATGACAGTTTTAATGCTCCTCAGAAAAGTGGTGGAGGTCCCAGTAGCTTAACAAGATGGTTTTAATGCCCCTCAGAAACGTAGTGGAGGTCCCAGTAGCTTAACAAGTCTGTTTGAATGCCCCTTGGAAGAGACGTGGAGGTCCCAGTAGCTTAACTGGCCGGTTTAAATGCCCCTTGGAAAAGTGGTGGAGGTCACAGTAGCTTAACAAAACGCTATTAATGCCCCTCAGAAGAGACGTGGAGGTCTCAGTAGCTTAACAAGACGGTTTTAATGCTCCTCAGAAAAGTGGTGGAGGTCCCAGTAGCTTAACAAGACGGTTTTAATGCCCCTTGGAAAAGTGGTGGAGGTCGCAGTAGCTTAACAAGACGGTTTGAATGCCCCTTGGAAGAGACGTGGAGGTCCCAGTAGCTTAACAAGACGGTTTTAATGCTCCTCAGAAAAGTGGTGGCGGTCCCAGTAGCTTAACAAGACGGTTTTAATGCCCCTTGGAAAAGTGGTGGAGGTCGCAGTAGCTTAACAAGACGGTTTGAATGCCCCTTGGAAGAGACGTGGAGGTCCCAGTAGCTTAACAAGACGGTTTTAATGCTCCTCAGAAAAGTGGTGGAGGTCCCAGTAGCTTAACAAGACGGTTTTAATGCCCCTTGGAAAAGTGGTGGAGGTCGCAGTAGCTTAACAAGACGGTTTGAATGCCCCTTGGAAGAGACGTGGAGGTCCCTGTAGCTTAACAAGACGGTTTCAATGCCCCTTGGAAGAGACGTGGAGGTCCCAGTAGCTTAACAAGACTGTTTTAATGCCCCTCGGAAAAGTGGTGGAGGTCACAGTAGCTTAACAAGACGCTTTTAATGCCCCTCGGAAGAGACGTGAAGGTCCAAGTAGCTTAACAAGACGGTTTGAATGCCCCTTGGAAGAGACGTGGAGGTCCCAGTAGCTTAACAAGACGGTTTGAATGCCCCTTGGAAGAGACGTGGAGGTCCCAGTAGCTTAACAAGACAGTTTTAATGCCCCTCGGAAAAGTTGTGGAGGTCACAGTAGCTTAACAAGATGCTTTTAATGCCTCTCAGAAGAGACGTGGAGGTCCCAGTAGCTTAACAAGATGGTTTGAATGCCCCTTGGAAGAGAAGTGGAAGTCCCAGTAGCTTAACAAGACGGTTTTAATGCTTCTCGGAAAAGTGGTGGAGGTCCAAGTAGCTTAAAAAGACGCTTTTACTGCCCTTCGAAAAAGTGGTGGAGGTCGCAGTAGCTTAACAAGATGGTTTGAATGCCCCTTGGAAAAGTGGTGCAGGTCCCAGTAGCTTAACAAGATGGTTTGAATGCCCCTTGGAAGAGACGTGGAGGTACCAGTAGCTTAAAAAGACGGTTTTAATGCCCCTCGGAAAGTGGTGGAGGTCCCAGTAGCTTAACAAGACGGTTTTAATGCCCCTCGGAAAAGTGGTGGAGGTCCCAGTAGCTTAACAATACGCTTTTAATGCCTCTCAGAAGAGACGTGGAGGTCCCAGTAGCTTAACAAGACGGTTTGAATGCCCCTTGGAAGAGACATGGAGGTCCCAGTAGCTTAACAAGACGGTTTTAATGCTTCTCGGAAAAGTGGTTGAGGTCCCAGTAGCTTAATAAGACGCTTTTAATGCCCCTCGAAAAAGTGGTGGAGGTCGCAGTAGCTTACCAAGACGGTTTGAATGCCCCTTGGAAGAGACGTGGAGGTCCCAGTAGCTTAACAAGACAGTTTGAATGCCCCTTGGAAGAGACGTGGAGGTCCCACTAGCTTAACAAGACGTTTTTAATGCCCCTCGGAAAAGTGGTGGACGTACCAGTAGCTTAATAAGACGCTTTTAATGCCCCTCAGAAAAGTGGTGGAGGTCCCAGTAGCTTAACAAGACGGTTTGAATGTCCCTTGGAAGAGATGTGGAAGTCCCAGTAGATTAACAAGACGGTTTTAATGCTCCTCGGAAAAGTGGTGGAGGTCGCAGTAGCTTAACAAGACGCTTTTAATGCCCCTTACAAGAGCCATACAGTACAGCATTTTAAAAATATTATTCCCATTATTGGGGAGTGGGTCTCCCACAGTCTTTGCTTATGCCTTCCAAGCAAAAGCTGACAAAAATAAGGACGGAGGAACTTTCAATAATGGCAACACGGACCACGGTCACCCTAGTGGTATAGTGGTGGTGGAGGCTGAGGATAAGGAGAAGAACATAAAACAGCCGAAATGAGGAAGCGTATACCCATGTGTGGGTGTGAAGCGGTGCATGTGAATACACCTTCCGAAATAACACAGTGGATTTGACTTTATGTTACTCTGCTGTCATTTGGTGGTGATGAGAAGTCTGGCCCAATCCAGCTACTGTTCAATTTGATAAGGGTCAGCTTGTCAGCATTGTCAGTTGACAGGCGAGTGCGCTTATCAGTTATAATTACCCCAGCAGCACTAAAAACACGCTCTAATAACACGCTAGCGGCAGGGCAGGCCAGGACCTCCAAGGCGTACAGAGCGATTTCATTCCAAGTGTCCAGCTTGGATACCCAATAATTAAAAGGCACAGAGGAATCACGGAGGACGCTGGTACGGTCGGCAAGGTACTCCCTCACCATCTTTTGAAACTTTCCACTGCTTGTGAGAGTACCCCGCGCCTCAGGGCCTGTAAGCTGGGCAGGTCTCAGAAAACTGTCCTAGAATGTTGACAGTGTTCCCCTGCCTCTGCTGGATTGGAGTTGCCTCTCTCTCGCTTGTACGCCTTGGTTGGTCAACGAACTGTGACCTCTGCCGCTAGCGTGTTCAGATGGGAATTTTTTTTTAACAGTTCTGCAGCAAGGGCCTTCTGGTACTGCCCCATTTTCGTAGACCTCTCCACCTCAGGAATAAGAGAGTGAAAGTTCTCCTTGTAGCGGGGGTCTAAAAGTGTCACCAACCAGTAATGACTGTCACCCAGCATTTTGACAACGCGAGGGTCACGGTTAAGGCAGAGTAACATAAAGTCAGCCATGCGTGCCAGACTGGTAACGGGCAAGACTTCCGTGTCCTCACCAAGATGACGACTGACCATGCTCTCCTCCTCCTCCTCCCCCCCCCCCCCTGTCCTCAGGCCACCCACGCTGAACTGACAGTATGACAGTTGTACAGGTACTACCGTCTACAGCGCATGATACAAGCTCCTGTTCTTCCTCCTCCTCCTCTCCCTCATTGTCCCCCAATGCACGTTGGGATGAGATGAGGCTGGGCTGTGTGTAATCGACCGCTACGGCTTCTTGATCCATTTCATCATACTCTGGCTGCAATGCCTCCTCTTTAATTCTCTGCAGAGAGCATTGCAAAAGAAAGACAAGTGGAATGCTGACGCTAATGATGGCGTCATCGCCACTCACCATCTCCTCAAAGTTTGTCAAGATGGTACATACAGTACAGACCAAAAGTTTGGACACACCTCATTTAAAGATTTTTCTGTATTTTCATGACTATGAAAATTGTACATTCGCACTGAAGGCATCAAAACTATGAATTAACACATGTGGAATTATATACTTAACAAAAAAGTGTGAAACAACTGAAAATATGTCTTATATTCTAGGTTCTTCAAAGTAGCCACCTTTTGCTTTGATGACTGCTTTGCACTCTTGAGAGACTGCCATAAAGACTGAGAGGAGGGGGCATCTTTGCATGCAGTATGGACAGGGGATTGCCATGCACACACAACAGGTGACACCCGCTGACACTGGTCATGGACCCTGGGGTTCGCCCCACAAAGTCGGGTGCTTTGCTGCCATGTGCTTGATCATGCTGGTGGTGGTCAGGCTGGTAGTTTTGTCACCCCTGCTGATGCTGGCATGGCAGGTGGTACAAATGGCCTTTTTGGGGATATCAGCAGAGTCTTTAAAAAAATTCCAGACTCTGGAAGACCTACAGGTTGTACTGGCAACGTCCCTCGTGTTGGTGTTACGGGGAACTGTTGCCGGCCTTCTGTGTGCGGCCACCACACTGCTTTTTTCTGCCTGTTGGGGTACTCTGCCTCCCTCACCCTGTCTGCTGCTGGCCTCGCTCTGCATGTCCTCCTGCCACATTGGGTCAGTTACTAGATCATCCACCACCTCCTCCTCTTCCACTTGCGCACCACGATCCTCCTCCTCACTTCCTGGCAATTGTGTCTCGTCATCGTCAACCTCTTGTGACAAATTGCCAGCGTTGACTTCCTCTGGCCGTGGCTGTTCAAATATTTGGGCATCTCTACATGGGATCTCCTCTTCCACCACTTCAAGCGGAGCAGGCGAGGGGCACAAATCTGGAAATGGACCAGTGAACAGCTCTTCAGAGTGTCCAAGTGTGGGATCAGTTGCTGTCTGACGACACTCGGCATGGTGGGAGGGAGGAGCATCAGGGTGAGGAGGAGTATGCGGTCGAGACTCATGGCTACTAAGAGTTGACCGTGTGGAAGACAGACCGGAGGTGGTGGTGCCCAGGTAACTGGAAGTATTATCTGCTATCCAATTAATAACCTGTTCACACTGATCTGGTGTTGTTCTGTGCTTCCCTAGTAATTCGGTCAAGAAGTGGGAGCGAGAAGATATGGCTGTTGGTTGTGGCACATTTTCACCTTGGCCACGGCCCCGTCCTCTGCATGCACCATCACCAGAACGTCCACTTCCATGTCCCTTGCCACGCGCCTTGCCCATTGTAAAGTAAGTAAAATAGCTTACACTCGCACCATCAATGGAAAAAGGGTAATAAAGTAGATTAGAACCGTGGAAGAGGAAAACCACAGTTCTATTTCTCTGGCCTACACCCGACTCTTTTAAACAATCTGAACAATCAGGGAGAAACTATTACTGTTTTTCTTTACGGAAAAAATACCAAAAGGTGAATAATAGAGATTTTTTACCGTGGAATGGCAAAACCACAGTTATTGTTTACTGGGGTATACCAGAAAATTTTAAATAGATATATTTGTGTCTGAACAATCAGGAGACAGTACTGTTTTTCTTTACAGCAAAAAATGCAAAAAAGCAGGATAATACAGAGATTTGACCCGTGGAACTGCAAAACCACACTTGTATTTCTCGGGCCTACACCAGACTATTTTCAACAGATATATTTGTGTCTGAACAATCAGGAGACACTACTACTGTTTTTCTTTGCGGCAAAAAATGCCAAAAGCAGGATAATAGAGATTTTTTACCGTGGAACAGCAAAACCACAGTTATAATTTACTGGTGTATACCAGACTATTTTCAACAGATATATTTGTGTCTGAACAATCAGGAGACACTATTAGTTTTTTTTTTTTACGGTGACACATATTACGATAACTTGCACCCATAGTGCAAAAAAAACAAAAACCCTAAAAAAACACAATGGGTTCAACCGTACTCAAATTGTTAACTAGGAGCAATGATTAGTGTGAATAATATAATATTTTGATTGGAGATGATCCAACCTCTGGTTCCACCACTGATCCTGAGAATGAAGGAATGGGGAACCTATCAGCTTTTTTTTTTCCTGCACAGCTGTGCTCCCAACCACCCACAGTGCAAAAAAAAAACCTAAAAAAACAATAGGTATAACCGTACTCAAATTGATAATTGGGAGCAGCGATTAGTGTGAAGGATATAATATTGTGATAGGCGATGTTCCATCCACTGATTCTGAGAAAGAAGGAATGGGGAACCTATCAGCTTTTTTTCCTGCACAGCTGTGCTCCCACCCATTGTGCAAAAATACCCTAAAAAAATGCACGTACTCAAATTGTTAATTGGGAGCAATGATGAGTGTGAAGGGATATAATATCTTGATTGGCGATGGTCCGACCTGTGGTTCCGCCACCGATCCCAAGAATGAAGGAATTGAGAACCTATAAGCTTTTTTTTTCCTGCACAGCTGTGCTCCCAACCACCCACCCATAGTGCAAAAAATAAAAAAAACAATAGATCCAACTGTACTCAAATTGTTAAATTGGGAGCGTGAAAAAAATAATGCATCCACTTCTTTCTAAATCAGGCTGTCAGACCCCCAAGAATGACATCCTAGTAATATGCCATGACTTATACCTCTTTAAATGTATGCAAAGGATAAACCTGGATATCCAGGTATACGTTCTATTGATTGAATTCTATAAGGGCCTATTTACACATGTAAATGTGTATCTGCTACGGACATGAATGATCGGCTGCAGCCCTTCCACTTGGCCAGTCAATGGATCCGCAAATCACAACAAGTAATTCAAGGAAATGGAAAAGTAACAAAAAAAAATTCTAGTAACATTGCATAGCGTACCGGTGATTGCGCTATTTAACTTGCCATCAGTGATTGACAGCATATAAATGGTTAAACAGCAGTGATTGACGCTCCGCTCTGGCCGCTGCTGTTACAGCAAGATGTCAGCTGTGTAGGATGGGGGCTCTGCTCCTGAGCCCACCCGAAACAGCAATCCAATGGACGGTTTCACACACCACATTATCCAGTGGTGTTTAATTTGCTTTCCTATTTAGGAAACAAAACCGTTTTAATAACGTTTTCCTTCTCTGGTATCTAGGAGCCATTTCAGCTATTTGTAAAGGGAATCTGTCAGCAGGTTTTCTTGGCTATTCTGAGAGGAGCATGATGGGGTGAGCGCCACACTAGGAGTAGGACCACCGAGCCCAGAGCTATTGCAAGACGTGCAGACAATATATACCAGGTATGAATGAATCCAATACAACATTATTGTTACTTGGGAATTAACCTACTTGGATATAATACATCCCTTGATATGTATATACCATAAGGTCATTATCTTGGGAATGCCTATATTGGCTTTTATTATTTGGGATTATATCCTTTTACTATGTGACCTAGGATATACTATCAGTATGCATTAGCACAATTGGAGCTACTACTATTTAGCCCTGGTGTCTCTGCAATTCAAATATTTACATTATACCTCCTCACTATTATATGGTATTACTATATATATGTGTGTGTGCTCTTTTCTTTGCCGCCATGTACCCAAATTATTATAATAAAGGTCTTTTTTAACACATTGACCCCTTGTCGGATGTACTATATATTGGTTGTTGTTGAGAGCAGCATGATGTAGAGACAAAGACCCCTTACAGGTCTTTTATTAGCAGAAGATTATCACTAGAGGACTAGTAAACCTGCTGCCAGGTAGTCCAACCACGCCCCCCACCACTGATTGGCAGTTTAAATACAGTGTACACAGAAAGCTGCCAATCAGAGGTGTGGGTGGGGTTATTATACAGAGCTCAGCATTCAGAGATCTGCATGAGAAAAAAAATCCTGCAATTTTATCAAAATAACACCAAGCAGCCCAGTAAGTGATACATCGTTGGAATCAGGGCCTCGGATTATGCTGCTCTCAAATGGGATAGCAAAAACCTGCTGACATATTCCATTTAAAGGGGCAGCTGCTACTAAATCCAGACATGGTGCAAAATTTAAATTCTGCTGCAGATTTACTGCTGTAGATTTTTAATTCCTAAAAATCCCTGTAGATTCAGAGGATCTCAACCTTTTCAATGCAAATTATTTTCAAGACTTATTCACAGATATTATGAAATATTACAGTAGAAATAAAAAAAAAAAAAAAAGCACAATACCTAAACCCCTTCCTTGGGAAAAATATACAGCAAGGATTAGAAAGACAAAAATTTATTCTGGAGTCATATTGAAGTGTAAATAGAATTGTAACCATACAATGTAAACACCAGCAAATGTAAGTAGGATCCACTGGATCTATATAAGAGGAACGCTTTCCAAAGCTGATCTTCTGAGCCCACCGCTATGCTGGCTGGACCGGCATTGTGATCGTCAGCACCTGGACTATACGTCACGTTTTACTGCAGCTCATAGAACCAAATGATAAGACGCAGAGCAGTGTGAGGCTTGTGACTCGCTATACACAAAATATACGACATGTTTGATGAATGGCATAAAGGAAAGCCGATGCATTCAGATGTCTCTGGGCAACTATATGTTGTGATAGATAAGTTCCTGTCAGGGTGAGGGGCAGCATCCTATCTGCTCACTCATCATGACAGGTTTACAACATGTTGACTCATGGACGTGATCAGTCAGTCAATCAATGACAGATGCACGTTCTTGATTCCGACAGGTAGGTCAGAGAAGTCCGTCTCAATCAGTTTACCTTCACCCATCTAGGATGGATGGCTGCTGACATCGTTGGCCATTATGTCCATATGCAATTATTATCCCCTAATTGTGATGTACAGTACAAATTTATATTGTGGTACCGTGTTAGCCAGAAAATTTGATGGAAATAATTTTATGCCCAAAAATGGCAAAAGTATTCTCGGAGTGATACCTTTATTGGCTAACCAGAAAAAAAATATATATATGCAAACTTACAGAGCACACAGGCTCCTTCTTCAGGCAGGATTACAAATGTTAAGAATTCATTTGTAATATTGCCTGAAGAAGGAGCCTCTGTGCTCTGAAAGCTTGCATATATATATTTTTTTTCTGGTTAGCCAATAAAGGTATCACTCCAAGAATACTTTTGCCATTTTTGGGCATAAAAGTATTCACATAGAATTATCCACTAATTAAAAGAATTTATTTTTGCTAAATAAATGTATACATTTTTTAAAATTTTATTTTATACATTTTCTCAGAGAACCTCTTTAAGAAGGAGATTTCAGAATGGGCTATAAGACATGTCCAGCTTTGCTTAATTGTCTCACCTTACTGTCCTTGTTGAACTGAGCTCCACTTTGTTCTTGGATGATATTGTAAGGAATGAAGACGTCTAGATGATACAAATCGGGACGTCTGACTATTCTGTCTTCACCCAAGTCCAACACAAGAGATCTAGCAGAAGACTGTAAAGAGAAGACCAGCGTGGTAACAACGCTTATGTCGCTGAATGCTTCTGTACGGGAAAGAAAGTTGTAACCAACAAGTGCACAAAAATCTAAACTTTTATCTTGATACGTGGCCAACTAGAAGTTACTGCGTAGCTCCACACGTCTCATACATTAAATCTGACACGTGGAGGAACTGCTCACAGAAAATGCTGAAAAATATTTTTTAGGATTCACACTGCATTAAAAGGGGTTGTCCACCACTTTAATACTAATGGAATATCCTTAGGATAGGTCATCAATATTAAAGTGCCAGGCAACCCCTTTAACCCCTTAAGCCCCGCGGGTGGTTTGCACGTTAATGACCGGGCCAATTTTTACAATTCTGACCACTGTCACTTTATGAGGTAATTACTCTCGAACGCTTCAACGGATCCCCCTGATTCTGAGATTGTTTTTTCGTGACATATTGTACTTCATGATTGTGGAAAAATTTCTTCGATATCACTTGCGTTTATTTGTGAAAAAAACGGAAATTTGGCGAAAATTTTGAAAATTTTGCAATTTTCAAAATTTGAATTTTTAAGCCCTGAAATCAGAGCGATATGTCTCACAAAAGAGTTAATAAATAACATTTCCCACATGTCTACTTTACATCAGCACAATTTTGGAACCAAAATTTTTTTTTGTTAGGGAGCTATAAGGGTTAAAAGTTGACCAGCGATTTCTCATTTTTCCAACAAAATTTACAAAACCATTTTTTTAGGGACCACATCACATTTGAAGTCACTTTGAGAGGTCTTTATGACAGAAAATACCCAAAAGTGACACCATTCTAAAAACTGCACCCCTCATGGTGCTCGAAACCACATTCAAGAACTTTATTAACCCTTCAGGTGCTTCACAGGAATTTTTTGAATGTGGAAGAAAAAAATGAACATTTAACTTTTTTCACAAAAATGTTAATTTAGACCCAATTTTTTTTATTTTCACAGGGGTAACAAGAAAAAATGGACCCCAAAATTTGTTGTGCAATTTCCCCTGGGCACGCAGATACCCAATATTTGGGGAAAAAATACTGTTTGGGCGCACGGCAGGGCTCGGAAGGGAAGGAGCGCTATTTGACTTTTTGATTGTAAAATTTGCTTGAATAATTAGCGGACGCCATGTTGTGTTTGGAGAGCCCATGTGTGCCCAAACTTTGGAGCTCCCCCACAAGTGACCCCATTTTGGAAACTAGACCCCCCAAGGCACCTTTCTAGATGCATAGTGAGCACTTGGAACCCCCAGGTGCTTCACAAATTGATTCGTAACAATGAAAAAGTGAAAAAAAAAAACACTTTTTAATTTTTATGAATAAATTTGTGAAGCACCTGAGGGTTCCAAGTGCTCACAATGCATCTAGATAGGTGCCTTGGGGGGTCTAGTTTCCAAAATGGGGTCACTTGTGGGGGAGCTCCAATGTTTGGGCACACAGCGGCTCTCCAAACGCAACATGGTGTCGCTAACAATTTGAGCCGATTTTCCGTTAAATTTGTTAGAGGACACCATGTTGCATTTAGAGAGTCCCTGTGTGCCCAAACATTGGAGCTCCCCCACAAGTGACCCCATTTTGGAAACTAGACCCCCCAAGGCACCTATCTAGATGCATAGTGAGCACTTGGAACCCCCAGGTGCTTCACAAATTGATTCGTAACAATGAAAAAGTGAAAATAAAAACACTTTTTTATTTTTATGAATCAATTTGTGAAGCACCTGGGGGTTCCAACTGCTCACTATGCATCTAGATAGGTGCCTTGGGGGGTCTAGTTTCCAAAATGGGGTCACTTGTGGGAGAGCTCCAATGTTTGGGCACACAGGGACTCTCTAAATGCAACATGGTATCCGCTAACAAATTGAATGGAAAATCGGCTCAAATTGTTAGCGGACACCACATTGCGTTTGGAGAGCTTCTCTGTGCCCAAACTTTGGAGCTCCCCCACAAGTGACCCCATTTTGGAAACTAGACCCCCCAAGGCACCTTTCTAGATGCATAGTGAGCACTTGGAACCCCCAGGTGCTTCACAAATTGATTCGTAATAATGAAAAAGTGAAAAAAAAAACACTTTTTCATTTTTACGAATCAATTTGTGAAGCACCTAGGGGTTCCAAGTGCTCACTATGCATCTAGATAGGTGCCTTGGGGGGTCTAGTTTCCAAAATGGGGTCACTTGTGGGGGAGCTCCAATGTTTGGGCACACAGGGACTCTCTAAATGCAACATGGTATCCGCTAACAAATTGAATGGAAAATCGGCTCAAATTGTTAGCGGACGCCACATTGCGTTTGGAGAGCCCCTCTGTGCCCAAACTTTGGAGCTCCCCCACAAGTGACCCCATTTTGGAAACTAGACCCCCCAAGGCACCTTTCTAGATGCATAGTGAGCACTTGGAACCCCCAGGTGCTTCACAAATTGATTCGTAATAATGAAAAAGTGAAAATAAAAACACTTTTTCATTTTTATGAATCAATTTGTGAAGCACCTGGGGGTTCCAACTGCTCACTATGCATCTAGATAGGTGCCTTGGGGGGTCTAGTTTCCAAAATGGGGTCACTTGTGGGAGAGCTCCAATGTTTGGGCACACAGGGACTCTCTAAATGCAACATGGTATCCGCTAACAAATTGAATGGAAAATCGGCTCAAATTGTTAGCGGACACCACATTGCGTTTGGAGAGCTTCTCTGTGCCCAAACTTTGGAGCTCCCCCACAAGTGACCCCATTTTGGAAACTAGACCCCCCAAGGCACCTTTCTAGATGCATAGTGAGCACTTGGAACCCCCAGGTGCTTCACAAATTGATTCGTAATAATGAAAAAGTGAAAAAAAAAACACTTTTTCATTTTTACGAATCAATTTGTGAAGCACCTAGGGGTTCCAAGTGCTCACTATGCATCTAGATAGGTGCCTTGGGGGGTCTAGTTTCCAAAATGGGGTCACTTGTGGGGGAGCTCCAATGTTTGGGCACACAGGGACTCTCTAAATGCAACATGGTATCCGCTAACAAATTGAATGGAAAATCGGCTCAAATTGTTAGCGGACGCCACATTGCGTTTGGAGAGCCCCTCTGTGCCCAAACTTTGGAGCTCCCCCACAAGTGACCCCATTTTGGAAACTAGACCCCCCAAGGCACCTTTCTAGATGCATAGTGAGCACTTGGAACCCCCAGGTGCTTCACAAATTGATTCGTAATAATGAAAAAGTGAAAAAAAAAACACTTTTTCATTTTTACGAATTAATTTGTGAAGCACCTAGGGGTTCCAAGTGCTCACTATGCATCTAGATAGGTGCCTTGGGGGGTCTAGTTTCCAAAATGGGGTCACTTGTGGAGGAGCTCCAATGTTTGGGCACACAGGGACTCTCCAAATGCAACATGATATCCGCTAACAATTTGAGCCGACAATTTGTTAGCGGATATCATGTTGCATTTGGAGAGTCCCTGTGTGCCCAAACATTGGAGCTCCCCCACAAGTGACCCCATTTTGGAAACTAGACCCCCCAAGGCACCTATCTAGATTCATAGTGAGCACTTGGAACCCCAGGTGCTTCACAAATTGATTCATAAAAATGAAAAAGTGTTTTTTTTTCACTTTTTCATTTTTACGAATCAATTTGTGAAGCACCTGGGGGTTCCAAGTGCTCACTATGCAACTAGAAAGGTGCCTTGGGGGGTCTAGTTTCCAAAATGGGGTCACTTGTGGGGGAGCTCCAAAGTTTGGGCACAGAGGGGCTCTCCAAACGCAATGTGGTGTCCGCTAACAATTTGAGCCGATTTTCCATTCAATTTGTTAGCGGATACCATGTTGCATTTAGAGAGTCCCTGTGTGCCCAAACATTGGAGCTCCCCCACAAGTGACCCCATTTTGGAAACTAGACCCCCCAAGGCACCTATCTAGATTCATAGTGAGCACTTGGAACCCCAGGTGCTTCACAAATTGATTCATAAAAATGAAAAAGTGTTTTTTTTTCACTTTTTCATTTTTACGAATCAATTTGCGAAGCACCTGGGGGTTCTAAGTGCTCACTATGCATCTAGATAGGTGCCTTGGGGGGTCTAGTTTCCAAAATGGGGTCAGTTGTGGGGGAGCTCCAATGTTTGGACACACAGGGGCTCTCCAAACGCAACATGGCGTCCGCTAACAATTTGAGCCGATTTTCCATTCAATTTGTTAGCGGACACCATGTCGCGTTTGGAGAGCCCGTGATGTGCCTAAACAGTGGAGCTCCACCACAAGTGTCCCCATTTTGGAAACTATACCCCTCAAAGATTTTATTAAGGTGTATAGTGAACATTTTGAACCCAGAGGTACGGCACATTATTTGTTTACGTTAGGTCATCATATTGAATAAGTTTTCATTATTCTTGAGCGCAAGTGCTCGCTACTTCAGTTTGCATCGGGTACTCAGGTATGCACCATGTACAGCGTGTGCTCGAGTGACATGCTCGAGTCCCTGCTCCGCATGTTTCACGGTTATTAGACACCCAAAAAAAAACATGCGGGGATCGCTCGTGCATGGCAGGCAATCCCCGTAAAGTTTTTTGGCCGCGAAGCATATGGGGCAGAGACTCGAGCATGTCACTCAAATACCCACGATACTAAATGCATACCAGAGCACCCGATGCAAACTCAAGTAGCGAGCACTTGCTCTCAACACTAGTTGCCATATCGTCATCTTTTTTTCTTACTTTTGAAAAAAATCCCAACCCCAGCCCTAACCCTAGCACAACCCTAGCCCCAGCACAACCCTAGCCCCAGCACAACCCTAGCCCCAGCACAACCCTAGCCCCAGCACAACCCTAGCCCCAGCACAACCCTAGCCCCAGCACAACCCTAGCCCCAAACCCAGCCCTAACCCTAGCCCAATCCTAACTCAAGAGTTTATTTTTGACGCCGTTCCTTGTGCGGTATAAGTGATTAGACGACTTTATTCTTCGGGTCGGTGTGATTACAGCAATGCCAGAATCATATGGGGTTTTTATGACTGACAGCTGTCACACACTAAAAGACGCATTTTTTGTAAAATCTAGTTTTTGCATCGCCATATTTTGAGAGCTATAATTTTTCCAGATTTTGGCAGACAGTCATGTGACGGCTCGTTTTTTGCGGGATGACTTGACGTTGTTATTGGTGCCAGTTTCAGGCACGTGACATTTTTTGATCGCTTTCTATTCCGATTTTTGGGAGGCAGAATAAACAAAAACCAACAATTCAGGAATTGTTTTTTTTTTTTTTATTCTGTTCCGCGTGTGGTAAAATTGATGAGGCAGCTTTACTCTTCGGGTCAGTACGTTTACAGCGGTACCACATTTGTATCATTTTTCTATGTTTTGGCGCTTATACACAATAAAAGCTATTTTATAGAAAAAAATATTTTTTAGTATCGCTTTATTCTGAGAGCTATAACTTTTTTATTTTTCGGCTGATGGAGCTATATGGCGGCTTGTTTTTTGCGGGACGAGATGACGTTTTCAGCGGTATCATTTTTATTTATATGCGTCTTTTTGATCGCGTGTTATTCCACTTTTTGTTTGGCGGTATGGTGATAAAGCATTGTTTTTTGCTTGGTTTTTTTTTTTTTTTTTTACCGTGTTCACTGAAGGGGTTAACTAGTGGGACAGTTTTATAGGTCAGGTTGTTCCGGACGCGGCGATACCAAATATGTGTACTTTTATTGTTTTTTTTTTATTTTTTTTATAATAATATTTATTGATGGGTACATTATATTTTTATTTTTGGTGTATTATTTTTTTTTTTTTTTTATAATATTTTTGCACATTTTTTTTTTTTTTTTTTTTCCACTTTCACACAGTTTATACACTTTATTACTTTGTCCCACTCTGGGACTTTCACTTTTTTTTTTCTGATCGCCTGCATGGCACAGGAATGGAGCACCATCCCTATGCCATGAAGGCTGTCAGAAGTGCACAGTGTGAAGATTGCTTGGAGATGCACTGCGCATGTCCAAGCAATCTTCCTGCTCTCTGGTGACCCGGATGTTGTCATGACGACATCGGGTCATCATGGCAACACCCGGGAAGCCTTTGCAGACTGCGCTGGAAGCCGGAAGAGGAGGTGAGTATCGCCGATCACCTCCCCTTGCCCCCGCAATGCCGCGATCGACTTCGATCGCAGCATCGCGGGGGTTAATGTGCTGGGAACGGTGTGTGACCGCTCCCTGCACATAGTACCGGGTGTCAGCTGTGACAATCAGCTGACACCCGGCGGCGATCGCGCCCGCACAGCCTGTGTGCGCGCGCGATCGCGATGACGTACTAATACGGGTCTGGCTCTTAAGTCCCAGGGCACAGACGCGTATTAGTACGTCAGATGTTATTAAGGGGTTAAGTGAGGCATAATGAATGGTACCAGAATTTCAGATAATGTAGCCTTCATTAGGCAGAAGGCCTACTCGGTTATATGAAGAAATCTGGGGTCCCCAAAAGCAAACCCAGTAATCACCAGATTCCTGTGTGGTGACTACTTAATCTGCTTTTTGGGAAGACCAGAACTGACCCCTATATTTAACCAAGTAGGTCCCCTCAAGCTACATTATCCTGTCTGATGAAGGCTACATTAGCTGAAACATTCTTAATCTTCATTATGCCTCATTTAACGCAATGTGAATCATGGACATGAGAAAAATCAAATTAAAAAATAAATACATTTAAAGCATTTTCTGTGCGATTCCTCCAAATGTCGCATTAATATAGAAAAAATAAAGAGCGGCGTGTTCTACACTATTGCAACAAGCCTCTTTCATCATTTATATCATCATTATAACATCATTTATATGCCCCAGCACCATGGAATCAATGGCACTATATAATTAAATAATAATAATAATATATACATCTTCCCACCAGCTTGTTTTCCCTCTATCTCCTCTCTGGATCTATGAAGCCAGAACTGTCAAAGAAGAGGTGATGGTGGAGATGGAGGGGAAACAAGCAGGGGGGAAGGCTTATATAAATGACTGGTCCCGCAGTGAAGCACTGGGCGTCTGTGCTTGGTTTGAACAGTCATTCTCCGCTGACAGAGTCGTTTACAGAGATCTTCTTTCCAATTCCAACAGCTTGCAAACAACCCACCATGGTATGAAAAAAAAAATTATATCATCATCATCCAGTAAATGTGTCACAGCTGCCAGCAATTGGCTACTGTGGACACATCAAAGCTGTGATGATAAAAGTTGGCAGAGGAGGACCGGTAGCACGAGGTTGGCACAGACTTTTAATAAGGGAAGACTTTTGGAAATCACATGAAATGCAAAAAGGTCACAATCCTAAACCACATCTAAGGGTCTCACCACTTTAGGTAAAGAGACTTCAGCCACCAGAAAACTTGGGTGTCCTACAGGAGGTTCCGCCACAATCATGTAATCTGGTTTCACGGGTGAACTGATAAAAAAAAGGAAGGCAGCAGTATATTGCAAGGGTACACCATCAATTTATGATCTGTTGGGGTCAATCTCTAATATAATAAAGGGGCACTGATGCTGGTAATGAGGAACAGCCCCTTTCAGGGTCATTCCCTGCACATTGGCATCATGGCCTCCACTGTGCAGCGGAACGACAGCATAGATCCAGCAAAGTGAATGGGCTTAGCTGCAGTTCTCCTGCACAGTGAAAATCTGGGTAGCTGCCGCACACCAGCATATTCTTTAAAAAGGGCAGCGGGGTTACTTCCAGGCTGCAGCCCCCTTATTCTTGGAGTCCAAGAAGTTGGATATCCTATATCTTTTGTAAGATGGGATTCTAAAAAAAGTAAATGCATGCAATAAACCTCAAAGTAACCCAAACCTTTCAACTTCTGAGATGAGGGACTTGCTTGGAGTTAGCTGGGAGGGTCTGTAGGAAAAAAATAAAGACCATAAAGGCATAATAGTTAAAACAAAAAAAAAAACAATGTCCACATTGTTCTTGCACCATAACAAGCCATTCTGCAACTTCCCCCATCTGTTGGGTTTAACCCATCACCACGAGGAGTGGCACTCCCCCATCTGTTGGGTGTAACCCATCACCATGAGGAGTGACGCTCCCCCATCTGTTGGGTGTAACCCATCACCATGAGGAGTGGCGCTGCCGCTTCTGTTGGGTATAACCTATCACCAGGAGGAGTGGCGCTCTTCATACTTTGTGTACCTAGAGGAAATGTGGTATTATAAGACATCCAATCAATTGAATGGCCGACCATGTACTGCATGGATGAGCGAGGAACATCAGAGAAGAAGCCGCCGATGCTCAACAGCAGCCTACTCTGTCGTCTTTTACAGACTGTATGCCATAGACTTGTACCTTAGAGTTGGGACTTACCCCATTATGTTCATTTCCTGAATCATCGGTTTTGATTTGGTTCTGATATTCTGTTCAAAAATGGATCCCAGGAACTTCCGATTTTTCGGCATTTTCCACTCTGAAGGGAAACCATAGATGATTAACAGGGTCGGACTGGAACTGAAACTCAGCTCTGGCATGTGAGAGCACGCAGGCCCGCCCGACGCGCGTTAAATTTGAAATATTTTCGTCAATTATTTGGGTATATGTCACAATAAAAATTGCTGCAAACTGCACTTTATCATCGATAGACAAAAACTGACATAATGTAAAATATAAACTTCCCTCCAGGAAAATGTTAATTTCTTTCAACTGGAGGGACGGACATATTTGTAATATAGAGCTCCATGTTCCCAAAAACGCTATGTTTGATAGTACCAGGAAAAGCAGGAAAAGTGAATCCTTGCAGATTTGAAGCAGTTTCATGTCTATTCTTTCAGTATTTTTGCAGCGTTTCTAAAGAACGGGACAAAAAAAATCTCAAAAAACGCAATATCAAGGGGATTTTCCTGCCGAGCGACACGTTTTTTGTGCAGAAATGTTCTTCCCTTTCTTTTTTGTTTATATTTTGTGTTATACACTAGTGGCGAAAATTGAGGCAACACCTTCAGTTTTTCACCATCACCAATATTTAATGGAGGATTTCACTGACCTACTTACTTGTACACACGCCCTCTTCTGCGATATGTATTCTATGTTGGTTTATAGTGACCTGGGTGTGATTTAAGACAGATATTGTGCGATTAAAATGCGGTTTTTATATTTTAAAGCCAGTTTGTCATCAAAAGGTAAGCAATTACATGTTTTCGTTCTCAAAGTGTGTAAGCGGTTTCAAGAGACTGGTTCGATAAAGAATAAACCAGGTAGAGAAAGGAAGAAGGCTACAACTCCTCAGACTGATAGAAGAATTGTTAGAATCGCCCTAAATAACAGGGAATAAACTGCTGTTAACATCAAGGAGCTTGTCAACACCGGAGTGACAGTGTCTGATCGGACGGTTCGACGACGATTGGTAAATGCAGGGTTAAGAGCCAGAATACCAGGTAAAAAGCCATTTTTGAAAACCTCACAGCATCAGAAACGTCTGCAGGGGCCAAAGAACATTGTAAATGGACCATTGAACAATGGAGAAATGTTATATGGAGCGATGAGACACGCCTATCCATCTTTGGCAGCGACGGTGTCCGCTACGTTCGACGACGACCTGGAGAGGACTGGTTGCCAGAGGGTACAATACCCACCATGAAGCCTCCTCTGAGTGTTATGGTAGGGGGCTGCGTGTCCAGAGATGCAGGTGGTCGGCTGCAGGTAATTGAAGGAACAGTTAATGCTGAAAAGTACATCAAGGACGTCCTTCAGCCTAAACTCATTCCTTCGGCACACGATGTATTTGGTGAAGGGACACCGTTTATTTTAAGATGGAGCCCCATGCCATACAGCTAAAAAATGGCTCTCTTGGTTCAAGGACAAAAATGTCCAGCTATTGAATTGGCCAGGAAACAGCCCAGATCTCAATCCTATTGAGAATCTCTGGGCTCGGCTCAAAAGAGCGGTGTCAAAACAGCGGGCTTCACACAAGCAGGAACTCACTGCAGCCATCATCACATCATGGCTTCATATCATCACACCATATGATTTACACAAACTGGTAGATAGCATGCCAAGTAGATGCCAGGCAGTCATCAAGGCCGAGGGCTGTCCAACTGAGTATTAACATTTAGTGTTAGATATGAAAATAGGACAAATCAATGGCTTTTCTCCCACAGTCATCTGAGTGACAATAGTGTCCAATTTGTTGACAAATGAACAAATTTCCTGCTAATATTGTGTTTCTATATGAGATTTTATTTCTACTTAAAAACTTTACTGTGAAATCAAAAACATTCATGAAATTTGTATTTGTATTGGCAAAATGCTAAAAATTCATAAATCTTGGGGGTGTTGCCTCAATTTTGGCCACTAGTGTATAGAGTTCCTCAGTATATTTATATGTTGTCCCCCGTCACCTTTTTCATCTCTCCTTACAAGTATGCCTTGTATCTTAGCTAAAACATGGTAGTAAGTAGCATATTAAACCCTTTTACAATGGGTAGTGTAGAATCGCTGCATATTTCAGGGTTATGCGCTCCTGAGGACTCATTAGTGCTGCCCTCCTCAGGCGAAACCTGGTTGTGATATAATATGGGGCTAGCCGGTCTCACCTACCAGTTTGGGTCACAAACCCTTTTTCGTTTGCTTTGATGTTTTACTCATTGTTTATTACGTTTACACCAAAAATCTCTCCTAATCCTGGAGATCAAACCTATAAAAGCAATTTATGAATGATCGTAACACCTCTATGAAGGGTAATTATCACATCCTTCATAAATATACATTTATATGTATAAATACATATGTGGTCAATGCATAGTACTGGCACATGACTTATCACTTTCCAGGACCTTACAAAGCACCAGGAACATTCATAACAAGCGGAGGTGAGGCGATTCTGGCAACTTAATAGGAAAGGATTCTTTACAGTTAGAGCAGTCAGACTGTGGAATGCCAACCACAAGATATAGTAATGGCAGATAGCATAACAGCATTTATAGAAGGGCTGGATACTTTTTTAACAAAACATGACATTGTGGGTTATAAATAATCTAGTAATAGAAAATGTATAACTTTGGAGATAGACCAAGGACATTAAAGTTAAAACTTTTTCAACCTATGTAACTATGCAAGTATGCAGAATGCACATTAGGAAAATGCTTGAAATGCAATTCCCTATAATATTATTTTACAAGTAATTTCCTCTTAATTTTCCGCTTTGTAAAGTGCTAGTTATAAGCCCAATCTATGGATCTAAAAAGTGCAAAACACTCCTGAAACACTTGTACGTATGTTCTATAATCTTTATTTCTTATGGTGCCTAAGGGAAGCCGTAATGATAAGACTCCTGCTTGGTAACAAGTGCAGTTATTTGCCTCCATAATGAAAGTGAATTACCAATGATGAAAGGGTTAATACTTGGACCCTGCATCAGTAATAGGCCTTGTAGTAACCATGACAACTATTGTGAGGGCATAAACAAGTGTCATAAAGAAGATTCCATAAAAGAATGCCGCGCTGCCATGATCAGCGCCATTACTGATGATGCGCCTGAGGACCTTGAGCTTGACCACCCCACGTAATGTGCCAATGTTGGTGTAATTTGGAGGTTCTAGCAGGGAAAGGGGTTGTCTTCTTAGACACCCCGGGGGGAAGGGAAGGTAACAGAGGGGGGGTCCCCAAAAGAGGATCCCCTTCTGTTACTATGTACAAAGAGCTGCTCTTCTTTGGGAGTTCATGGATGGATCGTTGACTTTAATGGGTGATAAATTGGGAGGGGGAGGGGATACGCATCCTATTAGGGGTTATCCATAATGAGCAACCCCTGTAACCAAGTACCCAACATCTTGAGAGACGGAGCTGGATCTGTAAGGGAGAAGTGGTAGATCCACCTGGGAAATCAGATCAACTAAATTCGTTCCAGCAATAAATGTGGTGACAGATATCGCAGCCAGATCTCTCCCACATCCAGTTTATCACATTAATAGTCTATATTTGTTATGTCGTTCTCTGTAAATATGTAGAAATTCTAAAACTCCGTCATATATCGGCACTAACTCTCTAAGCCCAAGGGAAGGGCAGCCCTCCAGCCATGGTTCCCTAGAGGTTTCCTCCACAGGGGGTTTTCCTCTCCTGAGCGCTGGAGGGTGACTCTTCGTGAGTCGAGGGTTGTGCCATTTTCGGTGTCATGTAAATTTAAATAAAGTTGAGAACGTTTGACACCTAATTGCAATGATTTGTGTATTTATTTTGTATGTGTCTGATTCATTTTGTTTGGGAGTCGGGGTCCATCACACATCACTGAGTCATACGTCTGGACATCTGCCGCCAGAAATTTTGCTCCAGGGGTTGCCCATGCTCTGGGGAGTTTGATGGAGCAGAGAAGACAAGAATTACAGAACTCATCCTCAGAATAAGGACTTCTATTACAGTACTACAAGCAGCTTCCTCGCCTCATTCACACAGTGAGTATTTTGGGCACTAATTTACATCAGTATTTGTAAGCTGAAAACCAGAGGGGAACAAACACAGTGAAAAATAGTAACTGAAACACTTTCACCTCTTCTGTTTTGGATCCACTCCTGGTGTCTGCTAACAAATACTGATGCAAAATATCGCCATGAAAGTTCCCTAAATTCTTACTGACTGATTTGACTGTTTGAGTAGCAGTCAAGCAACAGAGGTTGCAAGCGTTAAAGGAGTTTTCTGGTATCAAAAACCCCTGTCCCCCTTGCCATTTTTCTCTATCCTGAACCTGTGCTTCCTGCCCTGATCTCAGACTGTCTGACCTAGTCCTTGTCTTCGCTCTCCTGAGTCTGGTACCCTGGTACCTCCGGAATGCTGCTGCAGTCCCGGGAACTGCACTGAAGTGGTACCTGGTGTCTACCGGCGGCCCAGTCTATCCTCACCACCAGAGGTTCTAGTGGAGACCCAGTAGACACCTAGTCACAACCCTCCCGTGGGGCAGTGGGTCCATATCCACCAGGGTTACACTCACATAGCAAATGTGGTACCAATATTCAAGAAGGGGATAACATCTGAGCCTGGAATTTATAGGTTGGTAAGTTTAACTTGTACTGTGGGCAACAACTTTGAGGGTTTTCTAAGAGATACTAACCTGGAGCACCTCAATAAGAATAACCTAAACATATGATTATGAGGGATCTGTCTTGCAAACTAATCTGAAAAGATTCTATGGGGAGGTAAGTTCAGGTTGGACCAGGGAAACTTAGTGGATGTTGTCTATCTGGACTTTTCAAAGGCATTTGATACGGTGCCATACAACAGGTTGGTACATAAAAATGTTCAATATATTATATGGTAAACTTGCTCCACGAAAGAACAAGTCCTTGTGTGGTCGATGGAAAAATCAAGGAAAATATCAGTGATGCGGTCGTTACCTCTTGACAGCTCCATTTCGTACTTGTTCTCTAGTCCCTCCATGGCCACGGTGATAAAAAATTCCCTGAAAAGCTCATTATTCTAATAAAAAAAATACAAAGTAAGGAGCTGACACAAAGGAGAGCAGACAGCTCGTATGTCGGAATAAGCAATTGCAGTTACCGTAATTTTATCAAAGACGGTGCCATTAATCACTATGTCGTACGCCGTGCAGCTGCCTCCACCTGTAGGACAAAGTGCACCAGGACTTAGATACTTTGCGGTGCCGACTCAATCCATTGACCTTAGTAGGGCTGCTATGAATAAGTGGTATAAGTTCTTAAAGGGGAATCCAAGTAGTGGACAATCCCTCTAAGTCCCAAATCTAAACCAAAAAAGTTCAAAAGTCAACAACAAGATGTCAAACTTTATTCCGCAGACTGGAAGTGGACCTACCAGAACCTGTGGAGATGGCACCTTTGACCATTGAGGATTAGTAAGTTGTAATACTTGCTATTTTAACCCCTTTAAGGATATCTCTGGACTATCCCTTTAAAAAGAGAAGCGCTGTATTAAAAAAAAACGTACTATTATCAACTTCAACGTGGGGCTCTCCAAGGCTCATGGGGACTCGATAGCCGGAGGGATCATCAGATTCCAGGATGCTAACTCCTCCTCCGTCAGGTCCGGGGCCGCTGGGATCTGGTTCGACTTGCAGATGTTAATAAAGATTTTGGTATTTTTGGATGTGCGAGTTTTAATGCAGAAACCTAACACAGAAATAAAAACAAAAAGTGAACAAAAACACAATAAAATCGGCAAAAGCCAAGCAGCATTTACATGTAATCAACTGCATAAGAAATTATGTGACCCCCCACGTTGGTTGCATCATGTGACCGTTGCAGTCAATAAGACCCCACTGCCCCACTGTGGTATCTGTCACATAATATGCACAAAGTAATCTGGATAATAATCAGAGGATGCCCATCTCACCCGGCTGGGGTCTGATCTCTCTGCTTTCTGGTAAGTTCGGTATTCTGCTCTGTATCTCCTGTTTGGCCTGAAATGAGGCAACAAGTGAGAATCAGTGAGTAACATGAACAGGATGGTTCTGCAAACTGATTTTTCCTGCACCAAAATAGTACAACTGTGAGGGGTCTAAAGCCAACAATACACATTAGGTAAATGTTGGAGACTGCCGCGCTCCCGGCAGCTGACGGAGGAGACATTCACCCGGTGATTGCTGGCCTCTCCAATTCATCTTTCGTACCTTCATCAGCATCTGTTCATACAGCGCTTCCTCCATGTTTGTGTTCATTTCTGCAGACAGCAGCGACTTGTCAGACGCCATTTTTTCGGTCAAAGACAGAAGCTCAGGGAACTTGTTTTATAAGAGAAAACCTGAAAAATGAAAATATGTATTAATCTCCACAGACAACGACAGGGGGAGAGTGCGGGAGCCTGACAGCCGACGACACGAGGGGGTGCGGGAGCCTGACAGCCCTTGACACGAGGGGGTGCGGGAGCCTGGCAGCCCACGACAAGAGGGGGTGCGGGAGCCTGGCAGCCCACGACAAGAGGGGGTGCGGGAGCCTGACAGCCCACGACACGAGGGGGTGCGGGAGCCTGACAGCCCACGACACGACAGGGGGCGGGAGCCTGACAGCCCTCGACGCGAGGGGGTGCGGGAGCCTGGCAGCCCACGACACGAGGGGGTGCGGGAGCCTGGCAGCCCACGACACGAGGGGGTGCGGGAGCCTGGCAGCCCACGACACGAGGGGGTGCGGGAGCCTGACAGCCCTCGACACGAGGGGATGCGGGAGCCTGGCAGCCCACGACACGAGGGGGTGCGGGAGCCTGACAGCCCATGACACGAGGGGATGCGGGAGCCCGACAGCCCACGACACGAGGGGGTGCGGGAGCCCGACAGCCCACGACACGAGGGGTGCGGGAGCCCCGACAGCCCATGACACAAGGGGGTGCGGGAGCCTGACAGCCCACGACATGAAGGGGTGTGGGAGCCTGACAGCCCACGACACGAGGGGGTGCGGGAGCCTGGCAGCCCACTACACGAGGGGGTGCGGGAGCCTGGCAGCCCACGACACGAGTGGGTGCTGGAGCCTGGCAGCCCACTACACGAGGGGGTGCGGGAGCCTGGCAGCCCACGACACGAGGGGGTGCGGGAGCCTGACAGCCCACGACATGAAGGGGTGCGGGAGCCTGACAGCCCACGACACGAGGGGGTGCGAGACCCTGACAGCCCACGAAACGAGGGGGTGCGAGACCCTGACAGCCCACGAAACGAGGGGGTGCGAGACCCTGACAGCCCACGAAACGAGGGGGTGCGGGAGCCTGGCAGCTCACGGCACGAGGGGGTGCGGGAGCCTGACAGCCCACGACATGAGGGGGTGTGAGACCCTGACAATATTGGGAGTGGGATTCTGCACACCTACAGCTAGCTACTTATTGTCCTGAATGTAGTAATCACCTTGGCACATTCCCATCTTCTTACCTGTAGTGCAGACACCAAACACCACTACTCTGACTGCAATCACCCAGCTACAGCGTCACCACGCCTCAGCAGCAGCGGAGCGTCTAGATTGGAGTTGATTTCTTGAGGGGGAGGAGTGATTTCATGGAACCATGACATCACCGGAAGGGGCGGGGCCTTCTCAGTCCAGTCAGTGGACACTATTCCACCTGCAGCTGCAGCAGTGCGCACATTGTGCCGGGACAGGAGGACTGGTGATGAGGAGCTCGTGTTCTGCGTTGTGCTGTGAGGACTGAGGCGGGGAGAACACAATATTAATTATAATAATTTTTTTTAGGCTGTGTGCCCACTATGCGTTTTTTAAGCGTTTCTGCGGTGGCAATTCCGCTGCAGAAACGCTTAAAAACGCTTGGTAGAAGGTCGGCCATGTTCCCCAATGATAATCCGCATGTGCTTTGCACATGCTGTGTAAATTTCTGCTGCGGATTATCATTGCGGAAAAATCCGCTGCACTACCAATTATTTTGCGGAAGCACGGCGCTTTCGCCGCCATTGACTTGCATTAGAACACATGGAATCCGCATCACGGCATCTGTACATGCAGAATCCATGCGCTTCAATGTGCGGATGGTACCCGGGTTTGGAGAAGAGGAGACTGTCCTCCGGACCCGGGTACCATAGAACCTGAAAAAAAAGAATAAAATAAAAAATAAATATTATACTTACCTTCTGATGGCCCCCGGTGTCTTTATCCGATGCGTCCTGGCTTGCCAGCAGCTCGCGATGGTCTGAAAAGGACCTGCCGTGACGTCATTTAGTCATGTGACGGGTCACGCGACCGCTGACGTCGGCAGGCCATCAGAAGGTAATTATATATTTATTTTTTACCATTCTTTTATGGTCACACTATATAAATCCATGCCGGTTGCATGTATTTATATAGTGTGACCAAGTTGTCAAGCACTTTCCAAGTGATGCTAAAATCGCTTGTCAACCCGCATGCGGAAATGCAAGTGAAGAACGCTTCACATCAGCAAGTCCCAGGCAGGAAAAAAGCATGTACAATCCGCATGTACAATCCACATGCGTTTTTTCTGCCAGGGAGACGCGGAAACGCTCAAAAAAAATCCGGAGCATTTCTGCATCGTGGGCACATAGCCTTACATTAATTGTATGACTCAATATTGAGCACACGTAACCATCTATACACAGCTGGAGGCCGCACGTAGCCATCTATACACAGCAGGAGGCCGCACGTAGCCATCTATACACAGCGGGAGGCCGCACGTAGCCATCTATACACAGCGGGAGGCCGCACGTAGCCATCTATACACAGCGGGAGGCCGCACGTAGACATCTATACACAGCGGGAGGCCGCACGTAGCCATCTATACACAGCGGGAGGCCGCACGGCGCCATCTATACACAGCGGGAGGCCACACGGCGCCACCTATACACAGCGGGAGGCCCACAGCGCCCCCCCCAGAGAGAGCAGGAGGCCGCACGGCGCAATCTATACACAGCGGGAGGCCGCACAGCGCCCCCCCCACAGGGACAGCAGGAGGCCGCACGGCGCCATCTATACTCAGCAGGAGGCCGCACCGCGCCCCCGACCCCAAAGACAGGAGGAGGCCGCACGGCGCCATCTATACTCAGCAGGAGGCCGCACGGCGTCACCTATACACAGCGGGAGGCCGCACGGCGCCACCTATACACAGCGGGAGGCCGCACGGCGCCACCTATACACAGCGGGAGGCCGCACGGCGCCACCTATACACAGCGGGAGGCAGCACGGCGCCACCTATACACAGCGGGAGGCCGCACGGCGCCACCTATACACAGCGGGAGGCGCCACCTATACACAGCGGGAGGCCGCACGGCGCCACCTATGCACAGCGGGCGGCGCCACCTATACACAGCGGGAGGCCGCACGGCGCCACCTATACACAGCGGGAGGCCCCACGGCGCCACCTATAAACAGCGGAAGGCCGCACGATGCCATCTATACACAGGGGGCCGCACAATGCCATCTATACACAGCGGGAGGCCGCACGGCGCCATCTATACACAGCGGGAGGCTGCACGGCGCCATATATACACAGCGGGAGGCTGCACGGCGCCCCCCCCCCCAGAGACAGCAGTAGGCCGCACGGCGCCATCTATACACAGCGGGAGGCCGCACGGCGCCCCCCCAGAGACAGCAGGGGGCCGCACGGCGCCATCTATACACAGCGGGAGGCCGCACAGCGCCCCCCCAGAGACAGCAGGAGGCCGCACGGCGCCATCTATACTCAGCAGGAGGCCGCACGCAGTCACGCACACACAAACATATACATACACGCATAAACACATTTGAAACACAAAAATACATATAAACAGACATCACACAATGACATCTGCCTGCACACACACACACATACATACATATACATACACACACACACACTCACCATCCCCCGACTCGGCTCCAGCTCTTTTCCGGTGCAGCACTGCAGGCCGGGTGCGCACTGCGCGACGTCACAGCTAGGAGACACGGCCGCGCACAGGGCCGTGTCTCCTAGCAGTGACGCGGCCGGGCCAGCACAGGGAAGTTAACTGCTGCAGTGCTGGCCCGACCGAAGAAGAAGCAGCGGCTGTGTGCCGCTGCTGGGGGAGCGATCCTTGGGCCCCCCCCCCCCCCCCCACTGTCTGCCGGTATGTGCCGTGGCGCCGCACATATAATGAGGACAATCTGGCCATAGACACCCCGGAGCCCCGGGCCCCCTGGAGGTTAGGGGCCCCGGGCGGTAGCCCAGATCGTCCTCATTATAATCCGCCTATGCTTATATACATGTAACACTCACTACCCCCTATTCCTGTGTATTGCTGTAATATATAACCTATACTCGTTATCCATCATTATAAATTAAGAAGATTTTCCACTTTATCCGATATATCCACACTCAATCAGTAGATTAGATGTCTGCTGAAGAGGCAATACACATGAACGTCTCCACATCATCCTCCCCGACTGTATCTATATGTGCCCCGTGACCCCCGATCAAGTGTCTCCATCACGTGCTCGCAGCATCACAGGTCACATAGTTTCCTCGTAGCGTTGGTGCGCGTTGTGTATCGAGCCACGCCTCCTCAGCACCCATTGGTTGGTGGAGACATACCTCCATCTTGATTGGCTATAGTTGGCCGTTTAACTCTTAGCTCTTTCCGAATGATGCCACCCCCTGACGAAGACAAGAAGCCGAAACATACATCGGGTGGACGCCATTCAGGAGTGGGATCTGCATCTGCTATAGCGTGAGTACAATGCACATGTGGTCACCTTTTTTAAAAACGCTTAAAGTGGATACAAATACATATCTGTCAACAGCACATATGCCCAAGTCAGTGCACTACTCTCTACAGCAGAGGTCCCCAACCGCCGGTCCGCGGACCAGGACCGGGCCGTTGGGGTTTTTCAGCCGGTCCGCAGCGCCGCTGACAGTTGTAGAGGATCAGCAGAGAGAAAGCCAGCATGTGATCAGTAGCCTATAAGAAAAGAGGAGGAGGGACTGGCAGTGAATAGATAATTAGCCATGCGGCCCTACTCGCAGAATGTGCTCAGGCAGGAGCAGGGACAAGCAGGTCATGTGTGTCCAGCGCTCCTTCCCCTCCTGCTAGCTGCGAGTTGGAGGGGGAGGGGCTCTGGATGCTAATGGGCAGCTAGATATGACGTCAGGTGTCCCACCCTTATGACTCCTGTAGCTGTGTTCTGGTGTCGTGCGGCCCAGCAGCAGATTTTCTGGTTAAAGTGAAAAAAGCAAATAACAGTGAAAATTCATAGCAGCAGTGGCTGTGTCCAGTAGCAGTAGTAGTGGTCATCATCATCAGATGGGACCTAGATGGGATCGTCTTGTTGCAGGAAAACAAGCCCAGTGCTCGCACTGATCCAGGGAAACAAGCCTGGTGCTCCCACTCATTCTGAACCTATGGTAAGTTGAATCACATTCTCATTATAAATGTCATAATTATATGATAAGTATGCACTAAGCTCCACCCCTCCATAACCCCACCCACATATGACCAAAGCCCCGCCCCCACCGGGCCATTGAAAACTGGTCTTGCTTAAAGCGGGTCCCTGGTGCAAAAAAGTTTGCCGACCACTGCTCTACAGGATTCACACCGACAGCCAAATAATAAGGGACCAGCCCTTGTATATATACATACACAGGTGCATCTCACTAAATTAGAATATCATCAAAAAGTTAATTTATTTCAGTTCTTCAATACAAAAAAGTGAAACTCGTATAGCCATAATCATCAGCATTAACAGAAATAAACAATAACTGTTTGATTATATTCTAATTTAGTGAGAAACACCTGTATTTGTTCACATATGAGATATATAATTTATGTAGATTTATTCTTTGGAGGCACTTGCACTTTATGTAAAGTTTATGATAATTAAACAATCATATGTACAGATATATCTAACTAATGATATGTATATATATTTTTATATACTGGATTAATTTGTGGCTTGATTCTCTGTATTATCCCTTTGCTGTTCTAATCATGATCCATTCCCACTGGTGTTAATTGTAATTCCTGTCTCGACGTCCCCTTTGCGTATAGTTTTTAATTCCCCCCCTTTTTCTGCATTTCCTCCTCTTCCACCTGGTTATCAATATAATAATTATGTGCATCACCCACATGCCTGGACTCTTCTGGTCGCTGTCTCCTTTCTGCTATACACTAGAGTGGTATACTATGTGCACAGATACATGGAGTGCCATATACTTCTCAGGAGGTGCGCAGCGTCCATCTCCTCACCGCACAGGCCCACAAGCTCCTCTCCGGCAGGAAGAAGATGCATTCAGGCGGCTCCTACCACTGCAGCAGACGGCAGTGCACAAGTATACAGGGTGCAGTGTGGATGTGTCTGCACCACTGGGATGTGGCCGACCTGCATGTATACATATGCCCCTCTGCAGGGGGGACTGGCCCACCGGAGGATCGGGAAAACCCCGGGTCCCGATGGCCCCGCCCCCTACACCCCTGGGCCCTGTACAGAAAACAGAGGGCCCTCCCCCCCCGGTTCGCAGCACTGCCGATATGATTAGTGATGGGCCCTCTGCCTCCTCTGCGCAGCACGACACTGCCGGCGCGTGCGCAGGAGGTCAGTCTCAGGGTGATGACGTCATTGCCCTGGGACTGCTTCCTGTGCGCGCTGTGGAGTACGGACCCTGCGTCGCTCCAGGCAGCGGCTGCAGCTCATCTCGACGAGTCAGTATGAAACGGGGAGGGGAGGGAGGAAGGGATAGGGGGGAGGGGTGACTGGGAGGACCCCTGGCCGGGGCTGGCAGTAAATACTACTGGACAATGGGCATGATTATCATCATGCCCATTGCCCAGCATTTCCTGCTGCCAGCCTCTGGTTACTGGTACTATGCCCAGCAGCATGTACTATCACCAGGGGCTGGCAAGACATAGTGGGTGGGCATGATAGTACCAAGGAGGCTGGCAGGACATACTAGGCATGAATCATGCCCAGCATGTCCTGCCAGCCACTGTTGGTACCATCATGCATGCCCATTGCCCAGCCACTGGTGGTGTGGTACTATCATGCTAGTACTAACACCAGTGGCTGGCTGGCAGGACATGCCATGTGAGCTTGAATGCTAATACCACAGAGGCTGGCAGTACATACTGGGCAATGGGCATGATAGTACCAGCAGTAGACTGACTAGGCGGTCTCCAGGGCTCCGTCTCCCCTTCTCGCTGCTGTTAGGCTGGGTTAACATTGCGTTTATGCTGTGCGTTACAACGCATCCGTTGTAAATCAGTGCAGACGCAATGTACCGTAGACTTGCATTGCAAAAATAGGCATGTGTTTGAAAGTATGCATTATTTGCAACGCACAGGAAAACATGGTCGGCGGCTGGAGGCCAGCTGAGCACTTCTCTGACAACTGGGTTCTAGTGTTATTCTGTGCCTGCTCATCTCTGTCAGCAGGCATATTTGTCTAATGGCAAAGATGTAGCTGAGCTGGAGACAGAAGATCCGTGGATTACGTCAGAGCGAGGATTTTGTTTTTAATTAAAGATGGAGTCCCTACATGTGTTTTGTGTTTTATTTTTATTAAAAAATTGTGTTGTGTTTTTTTCTGTTTACTGGAAATTCATGGTGGCCATGTGTAGTTTGGCGTGACTCCATGAATTTCAGGCTTAGTGCCAGCTGATAATACAAAGCTGGTATTAACTCCATTATTACCCAGCGTGCCACCCCCCACCAGGGCCGTTGGAAGAGCCGGATAAAGTGCCTGGAAATGGCGCTACGATGAATGCGCCAATTCCAGGGGTGGCTGCGGGCTGCCGTTTTCAGCGTGGGGGGCCCAGAATGCTTGGGCCCTACCATGCTGAGAATCCCAGCCCCCAGCCCCCCCGATCAAAATATGGCGGGAGCCCACGCATTTTTTTTTTTAATTATTTTTTTAAATAATTAAAAAAAAACATTGGGCTTTCCTGACTTTTGATCGCCAGTCAAGGTAAAACCAGGCAGATAAAGCAGACAGCTACGGGCTGCCACCTCTATCTGCGCTGAGAATCAAAATTTCTACAGAGCGCTATGTCATTTCTGTTTTATTATTTATTTATTTTCACACTTCTATATGTGTGACAGTCCCAACAGCCAATCACAGAGGCTGACACAGAGAATGGGTGTCTGTGACTGGCTGCTTGAGTAACCTGAAAGCAGCCCATACATAGTACCATACTAGAATGTATGGGCTGATTGTACATTACTCAAACAGCCAATCACAGAAGCCCATCCTCTTTGACAGCATCTGCGATTGACTGTTGGGTCTGTCACATATAGAAGTGTGAAAAGAAAATTTTAAAAACGAATTTTTGATTCTCACCGCAGATAAAGCAGACAGCTACGTACTGCCACCCCCAGCTGCCTGGCTTTACCTTGTCTGGCGATCAAAAGACAGAGAAGCCGAATATTTGTTTTAAACTTAACTTTTTTTTTTCCCGCCATATGTTGATCGCCAGCCAGATAAAACCAGGCTGCTGGGGGCTGGGATTCGCAGCATGGTAAGGCCCAAGCGTTCTTGGCCCTCCACGCTGAAAATCGCAGCCCGCAGCCACCCCTGAAAATGGCGCATTCATCATGGCACCATTTCCAGGTGCTTTACCCGGCTCTTCCAGCGGCCCTGGTGGTGAGTGGCACACTGGGTAATAATAGGGTTAGTACCAGGCCATCTTTGCCTTATCAGCTGGTACTAAGCCCGAAATTCATGGTTTCACGCCAAATTAGACATAGCCACCATCAATTTCTAGTAAACAGAAAAAAAAAAGACAGAATTTTTTTTTTTATTATTAAAAATAAAACACATTTAGGGACTCCATCTTTAATAAAGAAAAATCCTCACTCCCAACGTAATCCATAGGTCTTCTGTCTTCATCTCTCTTAGATCTTTGCCATCAGACAAATATGTCTGCTGACATGAGCAGGCACAGAATGACACTGGAGCACTGTTACTGTGTAGTGCAGTGCTATGTTTCTTTTTTTGTCATTTCATGCAGTGTAGAAATCTTGGGAAAAGTGTGGATTGTGCTCTGGAAGTGATCAGTTATAGCTAACTATGTTATTTTCTGCAGAGATAAGTCCTGTATAAAAGATGTGATATATCGGTCTGCAGTTAAAGAACTTCACCTAGAGACATCACTGGTGAGTATGTGTATTACCTATACACACACACACACTGACACTATATACAGAGCTCCTGTGCATAATGTCACTGGTGATCACTGTATTACCTGTACACTGACACAATATACAGAGCTCCTGTGCATAATGTCACTGGTGATCACTGTATTACCTGTACACTGACACTATATACAGAGCTCCTGTGTATAATGTCACTGGTGATCCCTGTATTTCCTATACACACACACACTGACACTATATTCAGAGCTGTGCATAATGTCACTGGTGATCCCTGTATTACCTGTACACTGACACCATACACAGAGCTCCTGTGTATAATGTCACTGGTGATCACTATATTACCTGTACACTGACACTATATACAGAGCTCCTGTGTCTAATGTCACTGGTGATCACTATATTACCTGTACACTGACACTATATACAGAGCTCCTGTGCATAATGTCACTGGTGATCACTATATTACCTGTACACTGACACTATATACAGAGCTCCTATGCATAATGTCACTGGTGATCACTATATTACCTGTGCACTGACACTAAATACAGAGCTCCTGTGTATAATGTCACTGGTGAACACTGTATTACCTGTACACTGACACCAAACACAGAGCTCCTGTGTATAATGTCACTGGTGATCCCTGTATTTCCTGTACACTGACACTATATACAGAGCTCCTATGTATAATGTCACTGGTGATCACTGTATTACCTGTACACTGACACTATATACAGAGCTCCTGTGTATAATGTCACTGGTGAACACTGTATTACCTGTACACTGACACCAAACACAGAGCTCCTGTGTATAATGTCACTGGTGATCCCTGTATTTCCTGTACACTTACACTATATACAGAGCTCCTGTGTATAATGTCACTGATAATCTCTACATTATCTGTACACTGACTCTATATACAGCGCTTTTTTACATTTTCATTATCAGTCACTATCTGGTGCCATTATGTGCCATGGTCATGGCGTGGCGGTATTTGTCCCTTGTATGTGGTATTATTCAGACAGTCACTATGTTGTGGTAATATGTGGTCTTCTCATGGTGTGGCAGTATATATACCTTGTACTTGGTAGTATTTGATCACTATGTGGTGGTATGTGTTCTGGTCATGGTGTGGCGGTATTTCTCTCTTCTATATGGTATTATTAGTCTAGGTATAGTGGATGGTTGTCAGTCATTTGTTTTTTCGGATATTAAGAATGGGAACATTCTTTATTTGCAATACATATTAAATACTTGAATGTTTAACCTCTCCCTGTGTTGTGACTACTACACAGCAGCAGAGATTTATTGGTTAATAAAGTTGATTCATTTTGAAAGAGTTTGTGGACTTATGTTATTCCTATATACGGTAACTGCATGGTGCTGGTGGGTCCCAAGATTGATTTTTTCCTGGTGGGCCCCAGGTACTCCAGTCCGGCGCTGGTCCCAGACAGTTACCTCCTCATCTGTCCTGCTGTCGGCTGGGAGTCCTGTACAGTGCAGCATGTAGTGTGATGTGAATGCCACACTATGGAGATGCTGCTCCTACTACTGCCAAGTGAGGATCTCACCTCCCCAGTATGGTGCCCTCAGGAGCTCCCACAGGGCATCACAGGCCTTAGTATGAAGCAATTCCACAAGTCTTCTAGTATTGCTTCATACTAAGGCCTGTGATGCCCTGTGGGAGCTCCCTGAGGGCACCATACTGTGGAGCTGAGAGCCTCACCTCATAGGGCCCCATGATCTCTATGTACGATCCCTGACTGGGCCCCATGATCTCTATGTACGATCCCTGACTGGGCCCCATGATCTCTATGTACGCCGCTGACTCGGCCCCATGATCTCTATGTACGCCGCTGACTTGTCCCCATGATCTGTTTGTACGCCGCTGACTGGGCCCCATGATCTCTATGTACTCCGCTGACTGGGCCCCATGATCTCTATGTACGCCGCTGAGGGGGCCCCATGATCTCTATGTACACCCCTAACCTGATTGGCCCCATGATCTCTATGTACGCCGCTGACTGGGCCCCATGATCTCTATGCACGCCGCTGACTGGGCCCCATGATCTCTATGTACACCCATAACCTGATTGGCCCCATGATTTCTGTATACGCCCCTGACTGGGCCACATGATTTCTATGTACGATCCCTGACTGGGCCCCATAATCTCTGATCTCTCATGATGTTTTTTTTTTATTAAAGATGGAGTCCCTAAATGTATTTTGTGTTTTATTTTTACTGTGTAGTGCGGCACTATGTTGCATTTTGTCATTTCATGCAGTGTAGAAATCTTGGGAAAAGTGTGGCTTGTGCTCTGGAAGTGATCAGTTATAGCTAACTATGTTATTTTCTGCAGAGATAAGTCCTGCATAGAAGATGTGATATATCGGTCTGCAGATAAAGAACTTCACCTAGAGACATCACTGGTGAGTATGTGTATTACCTATACACACACACACTGACACTATATACAGAGCTCCTGTGTATAATGTCACTGGTGATCACTATATTACCTGTACACTGACACTATATACAGAGCTCCTGTGTATAATGTCACTGGTGATCACTATATTACCTGTACACTGACACTATATACAGAGCTCCTGTGCATAATGTCACTGGTGATCACTATATTACCTGTACACAGACACTATATACAGAGCTCCTATGCATAATGTCACTGGTGATCACTATATTACCTGTACACTGACACTATATACAGAGCTCCTGTGTATAATGTCACTGGTGAACACTGTATTACCTGTACACTGACACCAAACACAGAGCTCCTGTGTATAATGTCACTGGTGATCCCTGTATTTCCTGTACACTGACACTATATACAGAGCTCCTATGTATAATGTCACTGGTGATCACTGTATTACCTGTACACTGACACTATATACAGAGCTCCTGTGTATAATGTCACTGGTGAACACTATATTACCTGTACACTGACACTATATACAGAGCTCCTGTGTATAATGTCACTGATGATCACTGTATTACCTCTACACTGACACTATATACAGAGCTCCTGTGTATAATGTCACTGGTGATCACTGTATTACCTCTACACTGACACTATATACAGAGCTCCTGTGTATAATGTCACTGATGATCACTGTATTACCTCTACACTGACACTATATACAGAGCTCCTATGTATAATGTCACTGGTGATCACTGTATTACCTCTACACTGACTCTATATACAGAGCTCCTGTGTATAATGTCACTGGTGATCACTGTATTACCTGTACACTGACACTATATACAGAGCTCCTGTGTATAATGTCACTGGTGATCACTGTATTACCTGTACACTATATACAGAGCTCCTGTGTATAATATCAATGGTGATCATTGCATTACCTGTACACTGACACTATATACAGAGCTTCTGTGTATAATGTCACTGGTGATGACTGTATAACCTGTACACTATATACAGAGCTCCTGTGCATAATGTCACTGGTGATCACTGTATAACCTGTACACTGACCCAATATACTGAGCTTTTTTACATTTTTATTATTTTAGCATTATTTGTCACTATGTGGTGGCATTATGTGCTTTGGTCATGACATGACGATATTTGTCCCTTCTATGTGGTATTATTCAGTCACTATGTGGTGGTAATATGTGGTCTCATGGTGTGTCAGTATTTATACCTTGTATCTGGTAGCATTTGATCACTATGTGGTGGTATTATGTGCTTTGGTCATGGTGTGGCGGTATTTGTGCCTTGTATGTGGCATTATTTGGGCACTATGTGGTGGTAATATGTGATCTGGTCACGGTGTGGTGGTATTTCTGCCTTCTATCTGGTAATATTGGTCTTGGTAGAGTGGATTGTGGTTGGTCATTTGTTTTATCTGATATCAATAAGGGGAAACCTCTTTATTTCCAATAGATATTAAATACTTGGATGTTTAACCCCTCCCTGCCCTGTGACTATTACACAGCAGCAGAAGTTCACCAGAGAAAGCAAGTTGGCATTTGGTGAGATTTTCACCTCTGTATTTATAAGACAAAACCAGGAGTGGGTGAGAAATGCATAAAACATGACCTCGGATTGCTCCACTCCTGGTTTTGTCTTATAAATACAGAGGTAAAAATCTCACCAAATACTCAAAGTGCCACAATCTTCTGACAGTGCGGATTCCACCAATAAATAAGTGATCACCTTCCCAACCTGTGCATCGCTGAGAACTTGTTTTCACCAATAAAAACCCTTTAATGCAAACTACAGTAATTGTACATCGCAGTTCTGGTGAGCGCACAGTGATGGGCAGGAGCCGCCAATATAATGGGTATAATGGCTAACAGGTATTTGCAAATGGCTGAAGGGTGGGTGGGCCCGGGTGGGCCCCTGGAGTCAATGTCCCTGGTGGGCCCCAGACACCCCAGCCCCTGATTTGTCACGCACGGACCCGAAGCGACTGTGCACTGCGATACACACATCCTGTTGAAATTTCTGCTGGCGTTTACAAGCCCCAACCCCCCCTGGGCCCGGTCGCAGTGACTGCCACTGCGACCGCGGACATTACGCCCCTGGCTACGTGAATCATATGTCCCATTTTGGTGCTCCTCACCATTTGCATGGCACAGTCATGCATTCTTCTCTATCACCATAGCATGCTGCAAACAATCAGGATGGCTTCTGCTACATCTCTATATAAAAAGATAGTACATCTGTATTTCTATGATACGTAGAGTGGATGGAAATCATACATCTTGCTAATATTTATTATATTACATTCATCTGATGCTCTGTAGTAACAATGTAAATTAAATTGGCAACTTAGTGCAGTTCTATTACTATTACTAAATGTGGCACCTTGTGTTCCACAGAATAGCTGAATATTACTTGAATATTTAATCTCAGCTAATGTTCATTTATCTCTTAAATATCATTGGTCAGATGCTGATCACATGACCAGTGGTGGTGCATGCATGATGATTCCATATGAAGTGCACTGAGTGACAGTTGGAAGTGACAGTTGGAATTGACCAACAACAGTGGAAGAGATGTCGGCTAACTCTAAGCAAAGCAATAATATGGATATAAAAGAGGAGGAGATTGTGGTGAGCAGAGAAAGAGTGAAGACACGAAGACCTTCCCATGACACATCTGATGATGAGAGGAAGTCTTCAGTCAACAGGACAAAACCACCAGTCCAGAAGAAAGAAGAAGTAGAGGAGAACGTGGTGAGAGAAGCAGCGAAGAGACTAAGACCTTCCCATGACACATCTGATGATGAGAGGAAGTCTTCAGTCAACAGGACAAAACAACCAGTCCAGAAGAAAGAAGAAGTGGAAGAAAAGGAGAAGGTAGAAAGTCAGAAGATGGGAGCCAAGAAGAGAGGAGCCATCTTCATCTCATCAGGGGACAAAAAGGAGAAGAAAAGAAGAAGGATTACATCAGGACAGAAACCCATGGATCTAAAGCAGAAGGCTGAAGAAGCTGAAGGAAGCAGCGGTGTTCGGCCAACCGGCTCCAAAAGCACAGTCTCTGATACCATCAAGAGGAGATTATTATTCCATCAAGTGCTTGGCCGGGGATGCTATGGAACGGTCCTGCTGGCGGAAGATTCATCTACCCGCAAACATTTTGCTGTTAAGATCATTGGCAAAAGAGCCCTGCTTGCTGACGGTGATGAGCATGTGATGGTGGAGCGACGGGTTTTACAGCTGGCATCTGGGAGCCCCTTCCTTGTCCACGCAGACTTTGCATTCCAGACCAAGGTAGAGTATTGATTGCTCGATATTAGGAAATGTCACACGTACCACACACTGCTCTGCCTCATGGACCCCACTGATATCATCTTACATTTCAATATAGCATGTCCCAAGGTAACCGCAGACAATAAGATGAATGTGATGACTATACACATGGGATATTGTGGCCCCTACTGTAATCAATAACATTTATGGCGGGGCTTGGTACATTGGGAATCATTTATTAAAACAGCCTTTTTACTTATCCCAGCCAATCACAGAACAGCTTTTACTTTTCCAGGTCAGTTAAAACAACCTTAGCTGAGCTCTAATTGGTTAGTATGGGCAACTAGTTTTCTAGTGAGCAGATTTATTAATGAGGCCCAATGTACCCCGCTCTATAAATGATTGAAAATATTAGATGTCATCATAGAGGTCAATGAACTGTAGAAAATCACTTGCCCGGACCTCATGTTTCTTATTGGGTGACTGGTAATATTTGTATCATTTACAGCATTAGCTGGGCATTATCTTGTTGTAGGCATCATCGCCATGTAGTAGTCTCTAGCTCATTTCTTTGACACTGTAGAATTTTACATATTATTATCTTGCATAGACATGGGATTTCAGAATAGATTAAATGTATTTGTTATTTTTTGTTATTTCCTGGATGACATTGTATTTTGTGTATACCATGTGGGGGGACGGGACCCTGTGTACACTATATGTCAGGGCTATTGACTTTTGTGCACTTTATATACAATTTGAAAATGTGTTAATATTTTTGTATACAAGTATTATCTGTATCTTAAAGGTTTTTTTAATTAATGTTGGGACATTTTTATGCACGTGCATCTACTTGTTTTTCATTGCCATGTTTTCTATGTATAAATATACTGGAATAAAGTAAAAAATCCACTGTCTTGGAGTGAAATTTCTTCTAACCTCACCAAGTAATGAAAAAGATGGTATCATATTGACCAGGGGCGAGGTGGGCCAGAGGGGCACATGCCCTCCAGGCCGGTGGCCAAGCAGCTGCTTCTTTACAGACTGCAGGGCGGCCCTGTATCTTTCATTGTGTACATGTGCCAGCTGGGCATCTGCAGCCCAGAACAGCCGGCACAGGCCACGTTCTTATGCCTGCCGGAGAGAAGCTTCAGCCGCTGAGCAGTACGAGAGGGCAGACATCTTTGATTCTTGTAAGGCCACGGCCCCACTATCAGTATTTGGTCAGTATTCGGTCAGTATTTTTTCTCAGGAGTGGGAGACAAAACCAGGAGTGGGTGATAAATGCAGAATTGGTGACTTGTTTCTATTATACCTTTTCTCTGATTGTTACTGACCTGGTTTTGGCTCCCACTCCTGAGAAAATATACTGACCAAATACTGATAGTGGGGCCGTGGCCTTAGCCTGAGCTCCGGATAGTGGTCAGGACAGGAGATTTATACTTTTTGTAGAGTGTGGAAGTGGCAGGACGCTGCTCACCTCCTGACAAGTCCAGGGCCAGATCCTGAATGTTATCTATGGTCGCTCTGCTGAGGATCAGAAAGATTTATTGTAGCAGATGGACCCTTCAAGCAGGTTGGGGTCGCGCTGTCAGTGTGAGGTCATCGGCTCTCGATCTGTATGAATGTTCAAATCACATCGGACCTGAGATCGAGACACTTCAGACCTTACTATACAGACCCCTGCCCCAGACTGATCCTGCACCAGCTACAGGGCCAGAGCCGGCATAACCACCCATTGCACCAGGGCAAGTGCCAGGGCCCTGGGCAAGAGGGGGGGGGGCCCACTCACAGTTGGGGACACTGGAACGCTATTGGGCCTGTGAGTTGGGGGGGCCCGGTGTAACCCCCCCCCCGTGCTTTACGGTGTTTGAAATACTCACCTCTCGTCATACCCTGCTGGCCGCAGGTCCAGTCTCCTCTGCGTCTTCTGACTCTGTCACGTCTCAGTGTTGAAGAGACAGGACCTGTAGACCTGTAGCCAGCAGGGTATGAGGAGAGGTGAGTATTTTATTATTTATTTTTTATGTATGGAGCCCATTCTCTATGGAGCATTATATGGGGCCCATTCTCTATGGAGCATTATATGGGGCCCATTCTCTATGGTGCATTATATGGGGCCCATTCTCTATGGTGCATTATATGGGGCCCATTCTCTATGGTGCATTATATGGGGCCCATTCTCTATGGAGCATTATATGGGGCCCATTCTCTATGGAGCATTATATGGGGCCCATTATTCTGTATGGCATAGTACATGACGCCCATTATTCTTCATGGAGTAATATATGGGGTCAATTATGGTGTAATGAGCATTATATGGGGTTCATTATTCTGTATAGAGCATTATATGGGGCCTATTATTCTGTATGGAACATTATATGGGGTCCATTATTCAGTATGGAGCCCATTCTGTATAGAGGACTATGTGGTGCCCATAATACTGTATGGAGTGCTATGTAGTGCCCATAATACTGTATGGAGGACTATGTGGTGTCCACAATACTGTATGGAGGACTATGTGGTGCTCATACTACTGTATGGAGGACTATAATGTACAGTCTAAAATGAAAACTTTTGAATCCCCCCATGACACGCCCCATGCACTGTGAGGATTCGCCGGTTTCTGAGCTATTATAGAATTTACAATAGATATCACTCATGTAATGTAAGAAGTACCGTATTTTTCGGACTATAAGATGCACCGGACCATAAGACGCACCTAGGTTTTAGAGGAGGAAAATAAAAATAAAAAAATTTAAGCCAAAAATGTGTTCCTGATGCACTTTTAAGGGGGAGGGGGTCTTCTGCTGACACTGGTATAGGGGTAATGTCCCCCAATTCTGACAATATCCCCCATCCTGGTATATATGCCCCCCCCCCTTCCTTTTATACGTGGTCCCCATCCCCATCCTGGTATGCATGGCACCCCTCATCCCTATCCCGGTATGCATGGCACCCCTCATCCCTATCCCGGTATGCATGGCACCCCTCATCCCTGTCCCGGTATGCATGGCACCCCTCATCCCTGTCCCGGTATGCATGGCACCCCTCATCCCTGTCCCGGTATGCATGGCACCCCTCATCCCTGTCCCGATATGCATGACACCCCTCATCCTTATCCTGGTATAGTGGTATGCATGGCACCCCTCATCCCTGTCCTGGTATAGTGGTATGCATGGCACCCCTCATCCCTGTCCTGGTATGTATGGCACCTCTAATCCCCATCATGCTGCACATGGCCCCCTCAGCGTTACCCTGGTATGTATGGCCTCCTCATCCCCCATCCTGGTATGCATGGCTCTCTCATCCCCAATCCTGGTATGCATGACTCTCTCATCCCCAATCCTGGTACATATGGCCTCCTCATCCCCCAATCCTGGTATGCATGGTTCCCTCATCCCCCAATCCTGGTATGCATGGTTCCCTCATCCCCCAATCCTGGTATGCATGGTCCCCTCATCTCCCAATCCAGGTATGCATGGTCCCCTCATCCCCCAATCCAGGTATGCATGGTACCCCTCATCCCTATTCTGGTATGCATAGAACCCCACTTTCCTATCCTTGTATGCATGGTACCCCTCACCCCCCAATCCTGGTATGTATGGCACCACTCACCCCCCAATCCTGGTATGTATGGCACCCCTCACCCCCAATCCTGGTTTTCATGGTTCAGTCACCCCCCAAATCCTGGTATGTATGGCACCCCTCACCCCCCAATCCTGGTATGTATGGCATCCCTCACCCCCCAATCCTGGTTTTCATGGTTCAGTCACCCCCCAAATCCTGGTATGCATTGTACCCCTCATCCCCCAATCCTGGTATGCATGGTCCCCTCACACCCCTTTCCTGGTATGTATGGTACCCCTCACCCCCCATTCCTGGTATGTATGGCACCACTCACCCCCCAATCCTGGTATGTATGGCACCCCTCACCCCCAATCCTGGTTTTCATGGTTCAGTCACCCCCCAAATCCTGGTATGTATGGCACCCCTCACCCCCCAATCCTGGTATATATGGCACCCCTCAATCCTGGTATGTATGGCACCCCTCACCCCCCAATCCTGGTTTTCATGGTTCAGTCAGCCCCCAAATCCTGGTATGCATTGTACCCCTCACACCCCTTTCCTGGTATGTATGGTACCCTTCACACCCCATTGCTGGTATGTATGGCACCCCTCATCCCTTTCACGGTGCACAGATACAAAAAAATAAACACATACTCACCTTTCTTCCCTGTGCTCCAGCGCTTCTGTATCCTGTTCTGCCGGGGAGCAGTGCGGCGCCAGAGTACGCGCGTGCCCATACCGTGCTGTTCAACGCCAATTTGCTGAAGACACACTGCAAATATGTCTTCAGTAAAATGGCGCCGGATAGAGCTATGCATATGTGCCGATTCCAACGCCTTCACTCCTGCCCTGGTCTCCGGCGAGAAGAGAAGCACCGCTGCAACGCTCCTCCCGGTCAGGTAAGTATGGCGCCGGAGATCGCGGTATGTGTTCAGTGTCTACGCATACCGCAATCTCCGGCGCCATACACACTCCTCTTACCTGTAACGTAATAGGTTCTTCTGTCTAGAGCCAGACTGCGCAGGCATGTAGCACTTGCCAAGTCTTTAAAGGCTTCAGACAGAGGGAGACATGTAGCATTATATTATATATACAGTACAGACCAAAAGTTTATTTAAAGATTTTTCTGTATTTTCATGACTCTGAATATTGTACATTCACACTGAAGGCATCAAAAGTATGAATTAACACATGTGGAATTATATACTTAACAAAAAAGTGTGAAACAACTGAAAATATGTCTTATATTCTAGGTTCTTCAAAGTAGCCACCTTTTGCTTTCATGACTGCTTTGCACACTCTTGGCATTCTCTTGATGAGCTTCAAGAGGGAGTCACCGGAAATGGTCTTCCAACAATCTTGAAGGAGTTCCCAGAGATGCTTAGCACTTGTTGGCCTTTTTGCCTTCACTCTGCGGTCCAGCTCACCCCAAACCATCTCGATTGGGTTCAGGTCTGGTGACTGTGGAGGCCAGGTCATCTGGCGTAGCACCCCATCACTCTCCTTCTTGGTCAAATAGCCCTTGCACAGCCTGGAGGTGTGTTTGGGGTCATTGTCCTGTTGAAAAATAAATGATGGTCCAACTAAACGCAAACCGGATGGAATAGCATGCCGCTGCAAGATGCTGTGGTAGCCATGCTGGTTCAGTATGCCTTCAATTTAGAATAAATCCCCAACAGTGTCACCAGCAAAGCACCCCCACACCATCACACCTCCTCCTCCATGCTTCACGGTGGGAACCAGGCATGTAGAGTCCATCCGTTCACCTTTTCTGCGTCGCACAAAAACACAGTGGTTGGAACCAAAGATCTCAAATTTGGACTCATCAGACCAAAGCACAGATTTCCACTGGTCTAATGTCCATTCCTTGTGTTCTTTAGCCCAAACAAGTCTGTTCTGCTTGTTGCCTGTCCTTAGCAGTGGTTTCCTAGCAGCTATTTTACCATGAAGGCCTGCTGCACAAAGTCTCCTCTTAACAGTTGTTGTAGAGATGTGTCTGCTGCTAGAACTCTGTGTGGCATTGACCTGGTCTCTAATCTGAGCTGCTGTTAACCTGCGATTTCTGAGGCTGGTGACTTGGATAAACTTATCCTCAGAAGCAGAGGTGACTCTTGGTCTTCCTTTCCTGGGGCGGTCCTCATGTGAGCCAGTTTCTTTGTTTTCTTGATGGGTTTTGCAACTGCACTTGGGGATACATTCAAAGTTTTCCCAATTTTTCGGACTGACAGACCTTCATTTCTTAAAGTAATGATGGCCACTCGTTTTTCTTTACTTAGAATTTGTATTATGGTAAGAAAAAAGCAGCTAACAGTCTATTCAGTAGGACTATCAGCTGTGTATCCAGCTGATTTCTGCACAACACAACTGATGGTCCCAACCCCATTTATAAGGCAAGAAATCCCACTTATTAAACCTGACAGGAAACACCTGTGAAGTGAAAACCATTTCCGGTGACTACCTCTTGAAGCTCATCAAGAGAATGGCAAGAGTGTGCAAAGCAGTCATCAAAGCCAAAGGTGGCTACTTTGAAGAACCTAGAATATAAGACATATTTTCAGTGGTTTCACATTTTTTTGTTAAGTATATAATTCCACATGTGTTAATTCATAGTTTTGATGCCTTCAGTGTGAATGTACAATATTCAGAGTCAAGAAAATACAGAAAAATCTTTAAATGAGAAGGTGTGTCCAAACTTTTGGTCTGTACTGTATATATATATGTGACTACTATGTCTCTATAAATGTGATACTCATGTGTTTGTGATCCTCCATTGCTATACTCTGTACGATTGTGTTTTAATTTTTGCAATATTTAATAGAGATTTATTTTAGCGGCAATAAGCGCCTATTGTTTCATTTTGGTGGTATCTATAGTTTTGGTGTTGTCTGTAGTGATAAAGTCTTGGATTACTCATGCTCCTTATGTTGGTAGTCATATATATGACAGTGTATCTACTGTAAAACATCTGATGTCTGTATCACAGTATTTGATATACCAGTCACATATTATTGGCTGGCAAATTTTAGCCTGGGGGGCAAGCACAATGCAGCGGCCCATGAGTGTCGCGGCCATCTTTAGGCTTGAGTTTCATGTAGCACCTGATGAGTATTGCATGTGTGCGACCAAGGTACATCTGCTAACAACCCATTTCATAAAGATCACAGCTTTTTTCAGCTGTACTGGTAGAAATTAATTACAAATGGTTCACTTATTGTTAATGGCTGCACAGTTTTTGCAAAAGCATGCGGCCATTACCAAGAAACAAGCAATTTGCACTTAATATCTAATCATATAGTGGAAAAACAGTAGTTAAATGATTGGCAGTCAGCTCCTGTGCTTGGTTTGCACAGTCATGCTGAAAGAGTCCTATTAAAAGCATAACTATAGCTTCCAAATTAGTTTTACATGTTGGATAAACCCTTTATTTGTCCTGCTTATTCTTTTCTTTTAAACATCTTTTTATTAAGGTTTTTTTTAAAGAAGGTTAACAATTGAACAAAGAAAAGTCACATTGTTAATGAAACAAATCAAAGATAACGATATCACATAGATTATAAGAGCAGAAATTGACCAGACTGCATAAATTTCAGCCAAACATTGACACGTTTCGGAAGAGAGAAAAAATATAAGAGAGAGGTTCAATTCTTTTGAACATGTCGTAGTACAAAATTGTGGTCACATAACATGTTATCATATTCAAGAAGGTTTATTGTGATATCCTGGAAATAAAAACTTCAGAAGAGAAAAAGAAAAAAAAAAAACCTGGAGAAGGGGGGAAGGTTGAAAGGGAAGTGGGATGAACGGGGAGATGAGATGGAGGGGGGGGGGGACGACTACAAAGATATAGATGATGGGAGGGGGGGGGGGAGTTGGGATTAGAATGGTCTAGCGATCTGAGTATTTTAGGTTAGTATTGTGCGGTCTGTAATATATTTGTGCCAGGGACGCCATATCAACGAGAATTGTTTATGCCTTTTTTCATCCCAACTAGCCTATTCTTCTAGCCTGTATACTTGTTCAACCTTCATTTCCCAGAGTGAGATATTTGGGGTCTTCGCAGATTTCCATAAGGATGTCACAAGTAACTTAGCCGAGGCCAGGAGCTGTCTAAGAAGGGTTAATTTTATTTTAGGGAAGTTATCTAGGAACAGAAACAGAAGGCAGATCTCCGGCGAGGTCACGAGTTGCAAGTTTAAAATTGTATTAATAGTTTGAATTATTTTTGTCCAGAAGGGCTTAATCAATGTACAGTTCCACCACATGTGGAGCATAGTGCCCACATCAGAAGAGCATCTCCAGCAGTTAGGATCAAGTCCTTTGTAACATTTCTGAAGTTTTGATGGAGTCATATACCACCTGGAGAGAACTTTATAGCCATTCTCTTGTACTCTAACACATCTAGAGGAGACTTTAGGTGCTAGTAGTAATCTTTTAATTTCAGATGGGGTGAAAGGCCTATTCAGATCCTGTTCCCACTTCATTACATATGGCAGTTTCTTAGGGGTTCTGGCTAGGCATAATTGTTTTTGTAGAGCTGATAACGTTCTTTTTTAGGGGTTTTTTGCAGCTATAAGTTTTTCAAAATCAGTCATTTCCCTAATATAATTTGGAGTTTTAAAGACTAGTTTTAAGTTAGACATAAATTTCTGGTACATAAAGGGGTGAAAAGAGATAGTATCTAGCATTTGATTGAGTTCTGCCAAGCAGGGCATGACCCCATTATCTGTAATTTTTTGGAGTGGTGTTATCAAGTTGTGAATTGAGTTGTGTATTGTGGCATTATGGGCTGGAGAAAGGAGAGAACTAGGTCTGTAACTTGTAGGAGAGGGGAGGGAAACGGGGAGCATATTTGTCTTATATGGGGATTGGACCAGATTTTAAAAGTAGTGGCGGTGAAAGGGTTTTTAATTGATGTATACCTAGTACTACTTGAGGGCGTGAGGATGAGCTGTCTAAGGGGGAATTTAAGGATTGTTTCTTCTACTTTAATCCATTGCTTCTGTGGTGGGAGCCTGATCCATCCACGACTCTTTGGAGATGAGTGGCTTGTTGAAGTATCTTTAGATCTGGCAGATCTATACCTCCTTCAGAGTGGGGGAGGGATAATATTTGTAAGGGAAGTCTGGGTTTTTGGTTGTGCCACAGAAAGCGGCTGAGGAGTTTTCGTATGTCAATGAAAAAAGAATTAGGTAGGTGGATTGGAAGGGCTTGCACTAGATAAGTTATTTTTGGCCATATCATACATTTAAGGAGATTTTTCCTACCCAACCAGGAGATGTATGAGATATTCCAGTTGGGGGTAAGTTTCTGGATTTTCTGCAATAGCGGTGGGAAGTTTAACTTATAAAGTTCTTGTAGGTTTGGAGAAATCTCAACTCCCAAGAAACGTATTGATGGGGGGGACCAGGTAAAGGGGGACCCGATTGCCATTTGTGTTTTTTGTGGTTCTGGGATATTTATATTTAAGACTTGAGATTTGCTAAGATTCACCTTAAAATTTGATAGTGCACCGTATTCCTTGAGTAATGTCAGGATAACTGGGACAGATATTCTCGGGTTAGAGGTCATGATCAGTAGATCGTCTGCGTATGCTGCGATTTTATGTTCAGTACCAGCTGATTTGATGCCAACGATCCTCCCCTCCTCTCTGAGCTTTTGTAGTAAAGGTTCTAGTGTAAGAATAAAAAGGAGAGGGGAAAGCGGGCATCCCTGCCTGGTGCCGTTAGAAATATTAAAAGATGAAGACATAACATGAGAGAGGATTAGATACACAGCTCAGCAGACAGTATCACACCGGATAGGATTAGATACACAGCTCAGCAGACAGTATCACACCGGATAGGATTAGATACACAGCTCAGCAGACAGTATCACACAGGAGAGGATTAGATACACAGCTCAGCAGACAGTATCACACCGGATAGGATTAGATACACAGCTCAGCAGACAGTATCACACCGGATAGGATTAGATACACAGCTCAGCAGACAGTATCACACCGGAGAAGATTAGATACACAGCTCAGCAGACAGTATCACACAGGATAGGATTAGATACACAGCTCAGCAGACAGTATCACACAGGAGAGGATTAGATACACTGCTCAGCAGACAGTATCACACAGGAGAAGATTAGATACACAGCTCAGCAGACAGTATCACACAGGAGAAAATTAGATACACAGCTCAGCAGACAGTATCACACAGGAGAGGATTAGATACATAGATCAGCATACAGTATCACACAGGAGAGGATTAGATACCCTGCTCAGCAGACAGTATCACACAGGATAGGATTAGATACACAGCTCAGCAGACAGTATCACACAGGAAAAGATTAGATACACAGCTCAGCAGACAGTATCACACCGGATAGGATTAGATACACAGCTCAGCAGACAGTATCACACAGGAGAAGATTAGATACACAGCTCAGCAGACAGTATCACACCGAATAGGATTAGATACACAGCTCAGCAGACAGTATCACACCGGATAGGATTAGATACACAGCTCAGCAGACAGTATCACACAGGAGAAGATTAGATACACAGCTCAGCAGACAGTATCACACAGGAGAAGATTAGATACACAGCTCAGCAGACAGTATCACACCGAATAGGATTAGATACACAGCTCAGCAGACAGTATCACACAGGATAGGATTAGATACACAGCTCAGCAGACAGTATCACACAGGATAGGATTAGATACACAGCTCAGCAGACAGTATCACACCGGAGAAGATTAGATACACAGCTCAGCAGACAGTATCACACAGGATAGGATTAGATACACAGCTCAGCAGACAGTATCACACAGGAGAGGATTAGATACACTGCTCAGCAGACAGTATCACACAGGAGAAGATTAGATACACAGCTCAGCAGACAGTATCACACAGGAGAAGATTAGATACACAGCTCAGCAGACAGTATCACACAGGAGAGGATTAGATACATAGATCAGCATACAGTATCACACAGGAGAGGATTAGATACCCTGCTCAGCAGACAGTATCACACAGGATAGGATTAGATACACAGCTCAGCAGACAGTATCACACAGGAAAAGATTAGATACACAGCTCAGCAGACAGTATCACACCGGATAGGATTAGATACACAGCTCAGCAGACAGTATCACACCGGATAGGATTAGATACACAGCTCAGCAGACAGTATCACACCGGATAGGATTAGATACACAGCTCAGCAGACAGTATCACACTGGATAGGATTAGATACACAGCTCAGCAGACAGTATCACACCGGATAGGATTAGATACACAGCTCAGCAGACAGTATCACACAGGAGAAGATTAGATACACAGCTCAGCAGACAGTATCACACAGGAGAAGATTAGATACACAGCTCAGCAGACAGTATCACACCGAATAGGATTAGATACACAGCTCAGCAGACAGTATCACACAGGAGAGGATTAGATACACAGCTTAGCAGACAGTATCACACAGGAGAGGATTAGATACACAGCTCAGCAGACAGTATCACACAGGAAAGGATTAGATACACAGCTCAGCAGACAGTATCACACAGGAGAAGATTAGATACACAGCTCAGCAGACAGTATCACACCGGATAGGATTAGATACACTGCTCAGCAGACAGTATCACACCGGATAGGATTAGATACACAGCTCAGCAGACAGTATCACACCGGATAGGATTAGATACACAGCTCAGCAGACAGTATCACACAGGAGAAGATTAGATACACAGCTCAGCAGACAGTATCACACAGGAGAAGATTAGATACACAGCTCAGCAGACAGTATCACACCGAATAGGATTAGATACACAGCTCAGCAGACAGTATCACACAGGAGAGGATTAGATACACAGCTTAGCAGACAGTATCACACAGGAGAGGATTAGATACACAGCTCAGCAGACAGTATCACACAGGAAAGGATTAGATACACAGCTCAGCAGACAGTATCACACAGGAGAAGATTAGATACACAGCTCAGCAGACAGTATCACACTGGATAGGATTAGATACACTGCTCAGCAGACAGTATCACACCGGATAGGATTAGATACACAGCTCAGCAGACAGTATCACACCGGATAGGATTAGATACACAGCTCAGCAGACAGTATCACACCGAATAGGATTAGATACACAGCTCAGCAGACAGTATCACACCGAATAGGATTAGATACACAGCTCAGCAGACAGTATCACACAGGAGAAGATTAGAAACACAGCTCAGCAGACAGTATCACACAGGAGAAGATTAGATACACAGCTCAGCAGACAATATCACACAGGAGAGGATTAGAAACACAGCTCAGCACACAGTATCACACAGGAGAGGATTAGATACAATGCTCAGTAGACAGTATCACACAGGAGAGGATTAGATACACGGCTCAGCAGACAGTATCACACAGGAGAGGATTAGATACACGGCTCAGCAGACAGTATCACACAGGAGAGGATTAGATACACGGCTCAGCAGATGGTATCACACAGGAGAGGATTAGAGATACAGCTCAGCAGACAGTATCACACAGGAGAGGATTAGATACACGGCTCAGCAGACAGTATCACACAGGATAGGATTAGATACACAGCTCAGCAGACAGTATCACACAGGAGAGGATTAGATACACGGCTCAGCAGACAGTATGACACAGGAGAGGATTAGATACACGGCTCAGCAGACAGTATCATACAGGGTAGGATTAGATACACAGCTCAGCAGACAGTATCACACCGGATAGGATTAGATACACAGCTCAGCAGACAGTATCACACCGGATAGGATTAGATACACAGCTCAGCAGACAGTATCACACCGAATAGGATTAGATACACAGCTCAGCAGACAGTATCACACCGAATAGGATTAGATACACAGCTCAGTAGACAGTATCACACAGGAGAAGATTAGATACACAGCTCAGCAGACAGTATCACACAGGAGAGGATTAGAAACACTGCTCAGCAGACAGTATCACACAGGAGAGAATTACATACACAGCTCAGCACACAGTATCACACAGGAGAGGATTAGATACAATGCTCAGTAGACAGTATCACACAGTAGATGATTAGATACACGGCTCAGCAGACAGTATCACACAGGAGAGGATTAGATACACGGCTCAGCAGACAGTATCACACAGGAGAGGATTAGATACACGGCTCAGCAGATGGTATCACACAGGAGAGGATTAGAGATACAGCTCAGCAGACAGTATCACACAGGAGAGGATTAGATACACGGCTCAGCAGACAGTATCACACAGGAGAGGATTAGATACACAGCTCAGCAGACAGTATCACACAGGAGAGGATTAGATACACGGCTCAGCAGACAGTATGACACAGGAGAGGATTAGATACACGGCTCAGGAGACAGTATCATACAGGGTAGGATTAGATACACAGCTCAGCAGACAGTATTACACAGGAGAGGATTAGATACACGGCTCAGCAGATAGTATCACACAGGATAGGATTAGATACACAGCTCAGCAGACGGTATCACACAGGTCAGGATTAGATACACAGCTCAGCAGACATTATCACACAGGAGAGGATTAGATACACAGCTCAGCAGACATTATCACACAGGAGGGGATTAGATACATACACAGCTCAGCAGACAGTATCACACAGGACAGGATTAGATACATAGCTCAGCAGACGGTATCACACAGGAGAGGATTAGATACACGGCTCAGCAGACAGTATCACACAGGAGGGGATTAGATACACAGCTCAGCAGACAGTACCACACAGTATAAGATTAGATACACTGCTCAGCAGACAGTATCACACAGGAGAGGATTAGATACACAGCTCAGCAGACAGTATCAAACAGGAGGGGATTAGATACACAGCTCAGAAGACAGTATCACACAGTATAAGATTAGATACACTGCTCAGCAGATTATCACAGCATAGGATTAGATACACGGCTCAGCAGACAGTATCACACAGGAGAGGATTAGATACACAGCTCAGCAGACAGTATCACACAGGAGAGGATTAGATACACAGCTCAGCAGACAGTATCACACAGTATAAGATTAGATACACTGCTCAGCAGACAGTATCACACAGGAGAGGATTAGATACACAGCTCAGCAGACAGTATGACACAGGAGAGGATTAGATACACAGCTCAGCAGACGGTATCGCAGAGGAGAGGATTAGATACACGGATCCACAGACAGTATCACACAGGAGAGGATTAGATACACAGCTCAGCAGATGGTATCACACAGGAAAGGATTAGATACATAGCTCAGCAGACGGTATCACACAGGAGAGGATTAGATACACAGCTCAGCTGACAGTATCACATAGGACAGGATTAGATACACAGTTCATCAGACAGTATCACACAGGAGTGGATTAGATACACGGCTCAGCAGACAGTATCACGAAAGATAGGATTAGATACACAGTTCATCAGACAGTATCACACAGGAGACGATTAGATACACAGCTCAGCAGACAGTATCACACATTACATGATTAGATACACAGCTCAGCAGACAGTATCACACAGGATGGGATTAGATACACGGCTCAGCAGACAGTATCACACAGGATAGGATTAGATACACAGCTCAGCAGACGGTATCGCAGAGGAGAGGATTAGATACACGGCTCCACAGACAGTATCACACAGGAGAGGATTAGATACACAGCTCAGCAGATGGTATCACACAGGAAAGGATTAGATACATAGCTCAGCAGACGGTATCACATAGGACAGGATTAGATACACGGCTCAGCAGACGGTATCACACAGGACAGGATTAGATACACGGCTCAGCAGACAGTATCACACAGGATAGGATTAGATACACAGCTCTGCAGATAGTATCACACAGGATAGGATTAGACACACAGCTCAGCAGACAGTATCACACAGGAGAGGATTAGATACATAGCTCAGCAGACGGTATCACACATGACAGGTTTAGATATACAGCTCAGCAGACAGTATCACACAGTAGGGGATTAGATACATAGCTCAGCAGACAGTTCCACACAGTATAAGATTAGATACACTGCTCAGCAGACTATCACACAGCATAGGATTAGATACACAGCTCAGCAGACAGTATCACACAGGAGAGGATTAGATACACAGCTCAGCAGACAGTATCACACAGGAGGGGATTAGATACACAGCTCAGGAGACAGTATCACACAGTATAAGATTAGATACACTGCTCAGCAGACAGTATCACACAGGAGAGGATTAGATACACAGCTCAGCAGACAGTATCGCACAGGAAAGGATTAGACACACTACTCAGCAGACGGTATCGCACAGGAGAGGATTAGATACACGGCTCAGCAGACAGTACCGCACAGGAGAGGATTAGATACACAGCTCAGCAGACAGTATCACACAGGAAAGGATTAGATACATAGCTCAGCAGACGGTATCACACAGGACAGGATTAGATGCACAGCTCAGCAGATGGTATCACACAGGATAGGATTAGATACACAGCTCAGCTGACAGTATCACATAGGACAGGATTAGATACACAGTTCATCAGACAGTATCACACAGGAGTGGATTAGATACACGGCTCAGCAGACAGTATCGCACAGGGCGGGATTAGATATATGACACAGCAGACAGTATCACACCGGAGAGGATTAGATACACAGCTCAGCTGACAGTATCACATAGGACAGGATTAGATACACAGTTCATCAGACATTATGACACAGGAGAGGATTAGACACACAGCTCAGCAGACAGTAACGCACAGGAGAGGATTAGATACACAGCTCAGCACACAGTATCACACAGGAGAGGATTAGATACACGGCTCAGCAGACAGTATCACACAGGAGAGGATTAGATACACAGGTCAGCAGACAGTATCACACAGGATAGGATTAGATACACAGTTCATCAGACATTATCACACAGGAGATGATTAGATACACAGCATAGGATTAGATACACAGCTCAGCAGACAGTATCACAGGATAAGATTAGATACACTGCTCAGCAGACGGTATCACACAGGACAGGATTAGATGCATAGCTCAGCAGACGGTATCACACAGGACAGGTTTAGATATACAGCTCATCAAACAGTATCACACAGGATAGGATAAGATACACATCTCAGCACACAGTATCACACAGGAGAGGATTAGATACACAGCTCAGCAGACAGTATCACACAGCATAGGATTAGATACACAGCTCAGCAGACAGTATCACACAGGATAGGATTAGATACACAGTTCATCAGACAGTATAGCACAGGAGAGGATTAGATACACTGCTCAGCAGACAGAGTCACACAGGAGAGGATTAGATACACAGCTCATCAGACAGTATCACACAGGAGAGGATTAGATACACAGCTCAGCAGACAGTATCACACAGGAGAGGATTAGATACACGGCTCAGCAGACAGAGTCACACAGGAGAGGATTAGATACACAGCTCATCAGACAGTATCACACAGGAGAGGATTAGATACACAGCTCAGCAGACAGTATCACACAGGAGAGGATTAGATACACAGCTCAGCAGACAGTATCACACAGGAGAGGATTAGATACACAGTTCAGCTGACAGTATCACACAGGAGAGGATTAGATACACAGCTCAGCAGACAGTATCACACAGGAGAGGATTAGATACACGGCTCAGCAGACAGTATCACACAGGAGAGGATTAGAAACACAGTTCATCAGACAGTATCACACAGGAGAGGATTAGATACACAGCTCAGCAGACAGTATCACACAGGAGAGGATTAGATACACGGCTCAGCAGACTGTATCACACGGGTGGATTAGATACACGGCTCAGCAGACAGTATCGCACAGGGCGGGATTAGATACACGGCTCAGCAGACAGTATCACACAGGATAGGATTAGAAACACAGTTCATCAGACAGTATCACATAGGAGAGGATTAGATACACAGCTCAGCAGACAGTATCACACAGCATAGGATTAGATACACAGCTCAGCAGACTGTATCACACGGGTGGATTAGATACACGGCTCAGCAGACAGTATCGCACAGGGCGGGATTAGATACACGGCTCAGCAGACAGTATCACACAGGATAGGATTAGATACACAGTTCATCAGACAGTATCACACAGGAGAGGATTAGATACACAGCTCAGCAGACAGTATCACACAGGAGAGGATTAGATACACAGCTCATCAGACAGTATCACACAGGAGAGGATTAGATACACAGCTCAGCAGATGGTATCACACAGGAGAGGATTAGATACACAGCTCAGCAGACAGTATCACACAGGAAAGGATTAGATACACAGCTCAGCAGAGAGTATCGCACAGGAGAGGATTAGATACACAGCTCAGCAGCCGGTATCACACAGGAGAGGATTAGATACACTGCTCAGCAGATGGTATCACACAGGAGAGGATTAGATACACGGTTGAGCAGACAGTATCACACAGGGTAGGATTAGAGATACAGCTCAGCAGACAGTATCACACAGGACAGGATTAGATACACGGCTCAGCAGACAGTATCACACAGCATAGGATTAGATACACAGCTCAGCAGACAGTATCACACAGCATAGGATTAGATACACAGCACAGCAGTCAGTATCACACAGGAGAGTATTAGATACACGGATCAGCAGATGGTATCAAACAGGATGGAATTAGATACACTGCTCAGCAGACAGTATCACACAGGACAGGATTAGATACACAGCTCAGCTGACAATATCACACAGGAGAGGATTAGATACACAGCTCACCTGACAGTATCACACAGTAGAGGATTATATACATGGCTCAGCAGACAGTATCACACAGGATAGGCTTAGATACACAGCTCAGCAGGCAGTATCACACAGGAAAGGATTAGATACACAGCTCAGCAAACAGTATCACACAGGAGAGGATTAGATACATAGCTCAGCAGACAGTATCACACAGGAGAGGATTAGATACACGGCTCAGCAGACGGTATCACACAGGAAAGGATTAGATACACAGCTCAGCAGATAGTATCACACAGGAGTGGATTAGATACACGGCTCAGCAGACAGTATCGCACAGGGCGGGATTAGATACACGGCTCAGCAGACAGTATCACACAGGATAGGATTAGATACACAGTTCATCAGACAGTATCACACAGGAGTGGATTAGATACACGGCTCAGCAGACAGTATCGCACAGGGCGGGATTAGATACACAGCTCAGCAGACAGTATCACACAGGAGTGGATTAGATACACGGCTCAGCAGACAGTATCACACAGGATAGGATTAGATACACAGTTCATCAGACAATATCACACAGGACAGGATTAGATACACGGCTCAGCAGACAGTATCACACAGGAGAGGATTAGATACACTGCTCAGCAGATAGTATCACACAGGATAGGATTAGATGCACAGCTCAGCAGACAGTATCACACAGGAGAGGATTAGATACACAGCTCAGCAGACAATATCGCACAGGAGAGGATTAGATACATAGCTCAGCGGACTGTATCACACAGGACAGGATTAGATACACAGCTCAGCAGACAGTATCACACAGGAGAGCATTAGATACACAGCTCAGCAGATGGTATCACACAAGATAGGATTAGATACACTGCTCAGCAGATAGTATCACACAGTAGAGGATTAGATACACGGCTCAGCAGACAGTATCACACAGGAGAGGATTAGATACACTGCTCAGCAGATAGTATCTCACAGGAGAGGATTAGATACACAGCTCAGCAGACAGTATCACAAAGGATAGGATTAGATACACAGCTCAGCAGCTGGTATCACACAGGATAGGTTTAGATACACTGCTCAGCAGATGGTACCACACAGGATATGATTAGATACAGGGCTCAGCAGACATTATCACACAGAAGAGGATTAGTTACACGGCTCAGCAGATGGTATCACACAGGATAGGATTAGATACACAGCTCAGCAGACAGTATCACACAGGGCAGGATTAGATACACGGTTCAGCAGACAGTATCACACAGGGTAGGATTAGATACACGGCTCAGCAGACAGTATCACACAGGAGAGGATTTGATACACGGCTCAGCAGACAGTATCACACAGGAGAAGATTAGATACACAGCTCAGCAGACAGTATCACACAGGACAGGATTAGATACACAGCTCAGCAGATGGTATCACACAGGATAGGATTAGATACACTGCTCAGCAGACAGTATCACACAGGGCAGGATTAGATACACGGTTCAGCAGACAGTATCACACAGGGTAGGATTAGATACACGGCTCAGCAGACAGTATCACACAGGAGAGGATTAGATACACAGCTCAGCAGACAGTATCACACAGGAGAGGATTAGATACACGGCTCAGCAGACAGTATCACACAGGAGAGGATTAGATACACTGCTCAGCAGATAGTATCACACAGGAGAGGATTAGATGCACAGCTCAGCAGACAGTATCACACAGGAGAGGATTAGATACACGGCTCATCAGATAGTATCACACAGGAGAGGATTAGATACATAGCTCATCAGACAGTATCACACAGGACAGGATTAGATACACAGCTCAGCAGACAGTATCACACAGGAGAGGATTAGATACATAGCTCATCAGACAGTATCACACAGGACAGGATTAGATACACGGCTCAGCAGACAGTATCACACAGGAGAGGATTAGATACACGGCTCAGCAGACAGTATCACACAGGAGAGGATTAGATACACAGCTCAGCTGACAGTATCACACAGGAGAGGATTAGATACACAGATCAGCAGACAGTATCGCACAGGAGAGGATTAGATACATACCTCATCAGACAGTATCACACAGGACAGGATTAGATACACAGCTCAGCAGACAGTATCACACAGGAGAGGATTAGATACACAGCTCAGCAGACAATATCACACAGGAGAGGATTAGATACACAGCTCAGCAGATGGTATCACACAGGATAGGATTAGATACACAACTCAGCTGACAGTATCACACAGCACAGGATTAGATACAAAGCTCAGCAGATAGTATCACACAGGAGTGGATTAGATACACGGCTCAGCAGACAGTATCGCACAGGGCGGGATTAGATACACGGCTCAGCAGACAGTATCACGCAGGATAGGATTAGATACACAGTTCATCAGACAGTATCACACAGGAATGGATTAGATACACGGCTCAGCAGACAATATCGCACAGGGCGAGATTAGATACACAGCTCAGCAGACAGTATCACACAGGAGGGGATTAGATACACAGCTCAGCAGACAGTATCACACAGGAGTGGATTAGATCCACGGCTCAGCAGACAGTATCGCACAGGGCGGGATTAGATACACGGCTCAGCAGACAGTATCACACAGGATAGGATTAGATACACTGCTCAGCAGATAGTATCACACAGGATAGGATTAGATGCACAGCTCAGCAGACAGTATCACACAGCATAGGATTAGATACATGGCTCAGCAGACAGTATCACACAGGAGAGGATTAGATACACAGCTCAGCAGACGGTATCACACAGGAGAGGATTAGATACACAGCTCAGCAGAGAATATCGCACAGGAGAGGATTAGATACATAGCTCAGTGGACTGTATCACACAGGACAGGATTAGATACACAGCTCAGCAGACAGTATCACACAGGAGAGGATTAGATACACGGCTCAGCAGACATTATCACGCAGGAGAGGATTAGATACACAGCTCAGTAGATGGTATCACACAAGAAAGGATTAGATACACAGCTCAGCAGACAGTATCACAAAGGATAGGATTAGACACACAGCTCAGCAGCTGGTATCACACAGGATAGGTTTAGATACACTGCTCAGCAGATGGTATCACACAGGATATGATTAGATACACAGCTCAGCAGACAGTATCACACAGGGCAGGATTAGATACACGGTTCAGCAGACAGTATCATACAGGGTAGGATTAGATACATGGCTCAGCAGACAGTATCACACAGGAGAGGATTTGATACACAGCTCAGCAGACAGTATCACACAGGAGAGGATTAGATACACAGCTCAGCAGATGGTATCACACAGGATAGGATTAGATACACTGCTCAGCAGACAGTATCACACAGGGCAGGATTAGATACACGGTTCAGCAGACAGTATCACACAGGGTAGGATTAGATACACGGCTCAGCAGACAGTATCACACAGGAGAGGATTAGATACACGGCTCAGCAGACAGTATCACACAGGAGAGGATTTGATACACAGCTCAGCAGACAGTATCACACAGGAGAGGATTAGATACACGGCTCAGCAGACAGTATCACACAGGAGAGGATTAGATACACAGCTCAGCAGACAGTATCACACAGGAGAGGATTAGATACACGGCTCAGCAGACAGTATCACACAGGAGAGGATTTGATACACAGCTCAGCAGACAGTATCACACAGGAGAGGATTAGATACACAGCTCAGCAGATGGTATCACACAGGATAGAATTAGATACACTGCTCAGCAGACAGTATCACACAGGAGAGGATTAGATACACGGCTCATCAGACAGTATCGCACAGGAGAGGATTAGATACATAGCTCAGCAGATGGTATCACACAGGATAGGATTAGATGCACAGCTCAGCAGACAGTATCACACAGGAGAGGATTAGATACACGGCTCATCAGACAGTATCGCACAGGAGAGGATTAGATACATAGCTCATCAGACAGTATCACACAGGACAGGATTAGATACACAGCTCAGCAGACAGTATCACACAGGAGAGGATTAGATACATAGCTCATCAGACAGTATCGCACAGGACAGGATTAGATACACGGCTCAGCAGACAGTATCACACAGGAGAGGATTAGATACACAGCTCAGCTGACAGTATCACACAGGAGAGGATTAGATACACAGCTCAGCAGACAGTATCACACAGGAGAGGATTAGATACACAGCTCAGCAGATAGTATCACACAGGATAGGATTAGATATACAGCTCAGCAGACAGTATCACACAGGAGTGGATTAGATGCACAGCTCAGCAGACAGTATCACACAGGATAGGATTAGATACACAGCTCAGCAGATGGTATCACACAGGATAGGATTAGATACACTGCTCAGCTGATGGTATCACACAGGATAGGATTAGATGCACAGCTCAGTAGGCAGTATCACACAGGAGAGGATTAGATACACGGCTCAGCAGACAGTATCACACAGGAGAGGATCAGATACACAGCTCAGCTGACAGTATCACACAGGAGTGGATTAGATACACGGCTCAGCAGATAGTATCGCACAGGGCGGGATTAGATACACGACTCAGCAGACAGTATCACACAGGATAGGATTAGATACACAGCTCAGTAGGCAGTATCACACAGGAGAGGATTAGATACACAGCTCATCAGACAGTATCACACAGGAGAGGATTAGATACACAGCTCAGCTGACAGTATCACACAGGAGAGGATTAGATACACAGCTCAGCAGACAGTATCACACAGGATAGGATTAGACACACAGCTCAGCAGACAGTATCACACAGGAGAGGATTAGATACATGGCTCAGCAGACAGCATCACACAGCATAGGATTAGATACACAGCTCAGCAGACAGTATCACACAGGATAGGATTAGACACACAGCTCAGCAGACAGTATCACACAGGATAGGATTAGATACACAGCTCAGCAGACAGTATCACACAGGATAAGATTAGATACACTGCTCTGCGGATAGTATCACACAGGATAGGATTAGATGCACAGCTCAGCAGACAGTATCACACAGGATTAGATACATAGCTCAGCAGACAGTATCACACAGGAGAGGATTAGATACACAGCTCAGCAGACAGTATCACACAGGAGAGGATGAGATACACAGCATAGGTTTAGATACACAGCTCAGCAGACAGTATCACACAGCATAGGATTAGATACACGGCTCAACAGACAGTATCACACAGGAGGGGATTAGATACACAGCTCAGCAGACAGTATCACACAGGATAAGATTAGATACACAGCTCAGCAGACAGTATCACACAGGAGAGGATTAGATACACAGCTCAGCAGACAGTATTACACAGGAGAGGATTAGATGCACAGCTCAGCAGACAGTAACACACAGGACAGGATTAGATACACAGCTCAGCAGACAGTATCACACAGGAGAGGATTAGATACGCAGCTCAGCAGACAGTATCTCACAGGAGAGGATTAGATACATGGCTCAGCAGACAGTATCACACAGCATAGGATTAGATACACGGCTCAGCAGACAGTATCACACAGGAGGGGATTAGATACAAAGCTGAGGAGACAGTATCACACAGGAGAGGATTAGATACACTGCTCAGCATACAGTATCACACAGCATAGGATTAGATACACAGCTCAGCAGGCAGTATCACACAGTATAAGATTAGATACACAGCTCAGCAGACAGTATCACACAGCATAGGATTAGATACACGGCTCAGCAGACAGTATCACACAGGAGAGGATTAGATACACGGCTCAGCAGACATTATCACGCAGGAGAGGATTAGATACACAGCTCAGTAGATGGTATCACACAAGAAAGGATTAGATACACAGCTCAGCAGACAGTATCACAAAGGATAGGATTAGACACACAGCTCAGCAGCTGGTATCACACAGGATAGGTTTAGATACACTGCTCAGCAGATGGTATCACACAGGATATGATTAGATCCAGGGCTCATCAGACAGTATCACACAGGAGAGGATTAGTTACACGGCTCAGCAGATGGTATCACACAGGATAGGATTAGATACACAGCTCAGCAGACAGTATCACACAGGGCAGGATTAGATACACGGTTCAGCAGACAGTATCATACAGGGTAGGATTAGATACACGGCTCAGCAGACAGTATCACACAGGAGAGGATTTGATACACAGCTCAGCAGACAGTATCACACAGGAGAGGATTAGATACACAGCTCAGCAGATGGTATCACACAGGATAGGATTAGATACCCTGCTCAGCAGACAGTATCACACAGGGCAGGATTAGATACACGGTTCAGCAGACAGTATCACACAGGGTAGGATTAGATACATGGCTCAGCAGACAGTATCACACAGGAGAGGATTAGATACACGGCTCAGCAGACAGTATCACACAGGAGAGGATTTGATACACAGCTCAGCAGACAGTATCACACAGGAGAGGATTAGATACACGGCTCATCAGACAGTATCACACAGGAGAGGATTAGATACACGGCTCAGCAGACAGTATCACACAGGAGAGGATTTGATACACAGCTCAGCAGACAGTATCACAAGGAGAGGATTAGATACACAGCTCAGCAGATGGTATCACACAGGATAGAATTAGATACACTGCTCAGCAGACAGTATCACACAGGAGAGGATTAGATACACGGCTCATCAGACAGTATCGCACAGGAGAGGATTAGATACATAGCTCAGCAGATGGTATCACACAGGATAGGATTAGATGCACAGCTCAGCAGACAGTATCACACAGGAGAGGATTAGATACACGGCTCATCAGACAGTATCGCACAGGAGAGGATTAGATACATAGCTCATCAGACAGTATCACACAGGACAGGATTAGATACACAGCTCAGCAGACAGTATCACACAGGAGAGGATTAGATACATAGCTCATCAGACAGTATCACACAGGACAGGATTAGATACACGGCTCAGCAGACAGTATCACACAGGAGAGGATTAGATACACAGCTCAGCTGACAGTATCACACAGGAGAGGATTAGATACACAGCTCAGCAGACAGTATCACACAGGAGAGGATTAGATACACAGCTCAGCAGATAGTATCACACAGGATAGGATTAGATATACAGCTCAGCAGACAGTATCACACAGGAGAGGATTAGATACACAGCTCAGCTGACAGTATCACACAGGAGAGGATTAGATACACAGCTCAGCAGACAGTATCACACAGGAGTGGATTAGATACACAGCTCAGCAGACAGTATCACACAGGATAGGATTAGATACACAGCTCAGCAGATGGTATCACACAGGATAGGATTAGATACACTGCTCAGCTGATGGTATCACACAGGATAGGATTAGATGCACAGCTCAGTAGGCAGTATCACACAGGAGAGGATTAGATACACGGCTCAGCAGACAGTATCACACAGGAGAGGATCAGATACACAGCTCAGCTGACAGTATCACACAGGAGTGGATTAGATACACGGCTCAGCAGATAGTATCGCACAGGGCGGGATTAGATACACGACTCAGCAGACAGTATCACACAGGATAGGATTAGATACACAGCTCAGTAGGCAGTATCACACAGGAGAGGATTAGATACACAGCTCATCAGACAGTATCACACAGGAGAGGATTAGATACACAGCTCAGCTGACAGTATCACACAGGAGAGGATTAGATACACAGTTCAGCAGACAGTATCACACAGGAGAGGATTAGATACACTGCTCAGCAGACAGTATCACACAGGAGAGGATTAGATACACAGCTCAGCAGACAGTATCACACCGGATAGGATTAGATACACGGCTCAGCAGACAGTATCACACAGCATAGGATTAGATACACAGCTCAGCAGACAGCATCACACAGCATAGGATTAGATACACAGCTCAGCAGACAGTATCACACAGGATAGGATTAGATACACAGCTCAGCAGACAGTATCACACAGGATAAGATTAGATACACTGCTCTGCGGATAGTATCACACAGGATAGGATTAGATGCACAGCTCAGCAGACAGTATCACACAGGATTAGATACATAGCTCAGCAGACAGTATCACACAGGAGAGGATTAGATACACAGCTCAGCAGACAGTATCACACAGGAGAGGATGAGATACACAGCATAGGTTTAGATACACAGCTCAGCAGACAGTATCACACAGCATAGGATTAGATACACGGCTCAACAGACAGTATCACACAGGAGGGGATTAGATACACAGCTCAGCAGACAGTATCACACAGGATAAGATTAGATACACAGCTCAGCAGACAGTATCACACAGGATAAGATTAGATACACAGCTCAGCAGACAGTATTACACAGGAGAGGATTAGATGCACAGCTCAGCAGACAGTATCACACAGGAGGGGATTAGATACGCAGCTCAGCAGACAGTATCTCACAGGAGAGGATTAGATACATGGCTCAGCAGACAGTATCACACAGCATAGGATTAGATACACGGCTCAGCAGACAGTATCACACAGGAGGGGATTAGATACAAAGCTGAGGAGACAGTATCACACAGGAGAGGATTAGATACACTGCTCAGCATACAGTATCACACAGCATAGGATTAGATACACAGCTCAGCAGGCAGTATCACACAGTATAAGATTAGATACACAGCTCAGCAGACAGTATCACACAGCATAGGATTAGATACACGGCTCAGCAGACAGTATCACACAGGACAGGATTAGATACACAGCTCAGCAGACAGTATCACACAGGAGAGGATTAGATACACAGCTCAGCAGATAGTATCACACAGCGTAGGATTAGATACACAGCTCAGCAGACAGTATCGCACAGGAGAGGATTAGATACACAGATCAGCAGACAGTATCACACAGCATAGGATTAGATACACAGCTCAGCAGACAGTATCACACAGGAGTGGATTAGATACACAGCTCAGCAGACAGTATCACACAGGAGGGGATTAGATACACGGCTCAGCAGACAGTATCGCACAGGGCGGGATTAGATACACGGTTCATCAGACAGTATCACAAAGGAGAGTATTAGATACACTGCTCAGCAGACAGTATCACACAGGAGAGTATTAGATACACAGCTCAGCAGACGGTATCACACAGGAGAGAATTAGATACACAGCTCAGCAGACAGTATCACACAGGATTAGATACATAGCTCAGCAGACAGTATCACACAGGAGAAGATTAGATACACATCTCAGCAGACAGTATCACACAGGAGAAGATGAGATACACAGCATAGGTTTAGATACACAGCTCAGCAGGCAGTATCACACAGCATAGGATTAGATACACGGCTCAACAGACAGTATCACACAGGAGGGGATTAGATACACAGCTCAGCAGACAGTATCACACAGGAGAGGATGAGATACACAGCATAGGTTTAGATACACAGCTCAGCAGACAGTATCACACAGCATAGGATTAGATACACAGCTCAGCAGACAGTATCACACAGGAGAGGATGAGATACACAGCATAGGTTTAGATACACAGCTCAGCAGACAGTATCACACAGCATAGGATTAGATACCCGGCTCAACAGACAGTATCACACAGGAGGGGATTAGATACACAGCTCAGCAGACAGTATCACACAGGATAAGATTAGATACACAGCTCAGCAGACAGTATCACACAGGATAAGATTAGATACACAGCTCAGCAGACAGTATTACACAGGAGAGGATTAGATGCACAGCTCAGCAGACAGTAACACACAGGACAGGATTAGATACACAGCTCAGCAGACAGTATCACACAGGAGAGGATTAGATACACGGCTCAGCAGACAGTATCACACAGGGCAGGATTAGATACACGGTTCAGCAGACAGTATCACACAGGGTAGGATTAGATACACGGCTCAGCAGACAGTATCACACAGGAGAGGATTTGATACACAGCTCAGCAGACGGTATCACACAGGAGAGGATTAGATACACGGCTCAGCAGACAGTATCACACAGGAGAGGATTAGATACACGGCTCAGCAGACAGTATCACACAGGAGAGGATTTGATACACAGCTCAGCAGACAGTATCACACAGGAGAGGATTAGATACACAGCTCAGCAGATGGTATCACACAGGATAGAATTAGATACACTGCTCAGCAGACAGTATCACACAGGAGAGGATTAGATACACGGCTCATCAGACAGTATCGCACAGGAGAGGATTAGATACATAGCTCAGCAGATGGTATCACACAGGATAGGATTAGATGCACAGCTCAGCAGACAGTATCACACAGGAGAGGATTAGATACACGGCTCATCAGACAGTATCGCACAGGAGAGGATTAGATACATAGCTCATCAGACAGTATCACACAGGACAGGATTAGATACACAGCTCAGCAGACAGTATCACACAGGAGAGGATTAGATACATAGCTCATCAGACAGTATCACACAGGACAGGATTAGATACACGGCTCAGCAGACAGTATCACACAGGAGAGGATTAGATACACAGCTCAGCTGACAGTATCACACAGGAGAGGATTAGATACACAGCTCAGCAGACAGTATCACACAGGAGAGGATTAGATACACAGCTCAGCAGATAGTATCACACAGGATAGGATTAGATATACAGCTCAGCAGACAGTATCACACAGGAGTGGATTAGATACACAGCTCAGCAGACAGTATCACACAGGATAGGATTAGATACACAGCTCAGCAGATGGTATCACACAGGATAGGATTAGATACACTGCTCAGCTGATGGTATCACACAGGATAGGATTAGATGCACAGCTCAGTAGGCAGTATCACACAGGAGAGGATTAGATACACGGCTCAGCAGACAGTATCACACAGGAGAGGATCAGATACACAGCTCAGCTGACAGTATCACACAGGAGTGGATTAGATACACGGCTCAGCAGATAGTATCGCACAGGGCGGGATTAGATACACGACTCAGCAGACAGTATCACACAGGATAGGATTAGATACACAGCTCAGTAGGCAGTATCACACAGGAGAGGATTAGATACACAGCTCATCAGACAGTATCACACAGGAGAGGATTAGATACACAGCTCAGCTGACAGTATCACACAGGAGAGGATTAGATACACAGCTCAGCAGACAGTATCACACAGGATAGGATTAGATACACAGCTCAGCTCACAGTATCACACAGGAGAGGATTAGATACACAGCTCAGCAGACAGTATCACACAGGATAGGATTAGATACACAGCTCAGCAGACAGTATCACACAGGAGAGGATTAGATACATGGCTCAGCAGACAGCATCACACAGCATAGGATTAGATACACAGCTCAGCAGACAGTATCACACAGGATAGGATTAGACACACAGCTCAGCAGACAGTATCACACAGGATAGGATTAGATACACAGCTCAGCAGACAGTATCACACAGGATAAGATTAGATACACTGCTCTGCGGATAGTATCACACAGGATAGGATTAGATGCACAGCTCAGCAGACAGTATCACACAGGATTAGATACATAGCTCAGCAGACAGTATCACACAGGAGAGGATTAGATACACAGCTCAGCAGACAGTATCACACAGGAGAGGATGAGATACACAGCATAGGTTTAGATACACAGCTCAGCAGACAGTATCACACAGCATAGGATTAGATACACGGCTCAACAGACAGTATCACACAGGAGGGGATTAGATACACAGCTCAGCAGACAGTATCACACAGGATAAGATTAGATACACAGCTCAGCAGACAGTATCACACAGGATAAGATTAGATACACAGCTCAGCAGACAGTATTACACAGGAGAGGATTAGATGCACAGCTCAGCAGACAGTAACACACAGGACAGGATTAGATACACAGCTCAGCAGACAGTATCACACAGGAGAGGATTAGATACGCAGCTCAGCAGACAGTATCTCACAGGAGAGGATTAGATACATGGCTCAGCAGACACTATCACACAGCATATGATTAGATACACGGCTCAGCAGACAGTATCACACAGGAGGGGATTAGATACAAAGCTGAGGAGACAGTATCACACAGGAGAGGATTAGATACACTGCTCAGCATACAGTATCACACAGCATAGGATTAGATACACAGCTCAGCAGGCAGTATCACACAGTATAAGATTAGATACACAGCTCAGCAGACAGTATCACACAGCATAGGATTAGATACACGGCTCAGCAGACAGTATCACACAGGAGAGGATTAGATACACAGCTCAGCAGATAGTATCACACAGCGTAGGATTAGATACACAGCTCAGCAGACAGTATCGCACAGGAGAGGATTAGATACACAGATCAGCAGACAGTATCACACAGCATAGGATTAGATACACAGCTCAGCAGACAGTATCACACAGGAGTGGATTAGATACACGGCTCAGCAGACAGTATCGCACAGGGCGGGATTAGATACACGGTTCATCAGACAGTATCACAAAGGAGAGTATTAGATACACTGCTCAGCAGACAGTATCACACAGGAGAGTATTAGATACACAGCTCAGCAGACGGTATCACACAGGAGAGAATTAGATACACAGCTCAGCAGACAGTATCACACAGGATTAGATACATAGCTCAGCAGACAGTATCACACAGTAGAAGATTAGATACACATCTCAGCAGACAGTATCACACAGGAGAAGATGAGATACACAGCATAGGTTTAGATACACAGCTCAGCAGGCAGTATCACACAGCATAGGATTAGATACACGGCTCAACAGACAGTATCACACAGGAGGGGATTAGATACACAGCTCAGCAGACAGTATCACACAGGAGAGGATGAGATACACAGCATAGGTTTAGATACACAGCTCAGCAGACAGTATCACACAGCATAGGATTAGATACACAGCTCAGCAGACAGTATCACACAGGAGAGGATTAGATACATAGCTCAGCAGATGGTATCACACAGGATAGGATTAGATGCACAGCTCAGCAGACAGTATCACACAGGAGAGGATTAGATACACGGCTCATCAGACAGTATCGCACAGGAGAGGATTAGATACATAGCTCATCAGACAGTATCACACAGGACAGGATTAGATACACAGCTCAGCAGACAGTATCACACAGGAGAGGATTAGATACATAGCTCATCAGACAGTATCACACAGGACAGGATTAGATACACGGCTCAGCAGACAGTATCACACAGGAGAGGATTAGATACACAGCTCAGCTGACAGTATCACACAGGAGAGGATTAGATACACAGCTCAGCAGACAGTATCACACAGGAGAGGATTAGATACACAGCTCAGCAGATAGTATCACACAGGATAGGATTAGATATACAGCTCAGCAGACAGTATCACACAGGAGTGGATTAGATACACAGCTCAGCAGACAGTATCACACAGGATAGGATTAGATACACAGCTCAGCAGATGGTATCACACAGGATAGGATTAGATACACTGCTCAGCTGATGGTATCACACAGGATAGGATTAGATGCACAGCTCAGTAGGCAGTATCACACAGGAGAGGATTAGATACACGGCTCAGCAGACAGTATCACACAGGAGAGGATCAGATACACAGCTCAGCTGACAGTATCACACAGGAGTGGATTAGATACACGGCTCAGCAGATAGTATCGCACAGGGCGGGATTAGATACACGACTCAGCAGACAGTATCACACAGGATAGGATTAGATACACAGCTCAGTAGGCAGTATCACACAGGAGAGGATTAGATACACAGCTCATCAGACAGTATCACACAGGAGAGGATTAGATACACAGCTCAGCTGACAGTATCACACAGGAGAGGATTAGATACACAGCTCAGCAGACAGTATCACACAGGATAGGATTAGACACACAGCTCAGCAGACAGTATCACACAGGAGAGGATTAGATACATGGCTCAGCAGACAGCATCACACAGCATAGGATTAGATACACAGCTCAGCAGACAGTATCACACAGGATAGGATTAGACACACAGCTCAGCAGACAGTATCACACAGGATAGGATTAGATACACAGCTCAGCAGACAGTATCACACAGGATAAGATTAGATACACTGCTCTGCGGATAGTATCACACAGGATAGGATTAGATGCACAGCTCAGCAGACAGTATCACACAGGATTAGATACATAGCTCAGCAGACAGTATCACACAGGAGAGGATTAGATACACAGCTCAGCAGACAGTATCACACAGGAGAGGATGAGATACACAGCATAGGTTTAGATACACAGCTCAGCAGACAGTATCACACAGCATAGGATTAGATACACGGCTCAACAGACAGTATCACACAGGAGGGGATTAGATACACAGCTCAGCAGACAGTATCACACAGGATAAGATTAGATACACAGCTCAGCAGACAGTATCACACAGGATAAGATTAGATACACAGCTCAGCAGACAGTATTACACAGGAGAGGATTAGATGCACAGCTCAGCAGACAGTAACACACAGGACAGGATTAGATACACAGCTCAGCAGACAGTATCACACAGGAGAGGATTAGATACGCAGCTCAGCAGACAGTATCTCACAGGAGAGGATTAGATACATGGCTCAGCAGACAGTATCACACAGCATAGGATTAGATACACGGCTCAGCAGACAGTATCACACAGGAGGGGATTAGATACAAAGCTGAGGAGACAGTATCACACAGGAGAGGATTAGATACACAGCTCAGCAGACAGTATCGCACAGGAGAGGATTAGATACACAGATCAGCAGACAGTATCACACAGCATAGGATTAGATACACAGCTCAGCAGACAGTATCACACAGGAGTGGATTAGATACACGGCTCAGCAGACAGTATCGCACAGGGCGGGATTAGATACACGGTTCATCAGACAGTATCACAAAGGAGAGTATTAGATACACTGCTCAGCAGACAGTATCACACAGGAGAGTATTAGATACACAGCTCAGCAGACGGTATCACACAGGAGAGAATTAGATACACAGCTCAGCAGACAGTATCACACAGGATTAGATACATAGCTCAGCAGACAGTATCACACAGGAGAAGATTAGATACACATCTCAGCAGACAGTATCACACAGGAGAAGATGAGATACACAGCATAGGTTTAGATACACAGCTCAGCAGGCAGTATCACACAGCATAGGATTAGATACACGGCTCAACAGACAGTATCACACAGGAGGGGATTAGATACACAGCTCAGCAGACAGTATCACACAGGAGAGGATGAGATACACAGCATAGGTTTAGATACACAGCTCAGCAGACAGTATCACACAGCATAGGATTAGATACACAGCTCAGCAGACAGTATCACACAGGAGAGGATTAGATACATAGCTCAGCAGATGGTATCACACAGGATAGGATTAGATGCACAGCTCAGCAGACAGTATCACACAGGAGAGGATTAGATACACGGCTCATCAGACAGTATCGCACAGGAGAGGATTAGATACATAGCTCATCAGACAGTATCACACAGGACAGGATTAGATACACAGCTCAGCAGACAGTATCACACAGGAGAGGATTAGATACATAGCTCATCAGACAGTATCACACAGGACAGGATTAGATACACGGCTCAGCAGACAGTATCACACAGGAGAGGATTAGATACACAGCTCAGCTGACAGTATCACACAGGAGAGGATTAGATACACAGCTCAGCAGACAGTATCACACAGGAGAGGATTAGATACACAGCTCAGCAGATAGTATCACACAGGATAGGATTAGATATACAGCTCAGCAGACAGTATCACACAGGAGTGGATTAGATACACAGCTCAGCAGACAGTATCACACAGGATAGGATTAGATACACAGCTCAGCAGATGGTATCACACAGGATAGGATTAGATACACTGCTCAGCTGATGGTATCACACAGGATAGGATTAGATGCACAGCTCAGTAGGCAGTATCACACAGGAGAGGATTAGATACACGGCTCAGCAGACAGTATCACACAGGAGAGGATCAGATACACAGCTCAGCTGACAGTATCACACAGGAGTGGATTAGATACACGGCTCAGCAGATAGTATCGCACAGGGCGGGATTAGATACACGACTCAGCAGACAGTATCACACAGGATAGGATTAGATACACAGCTCAGTAGGCAGTATCACACAGGAGAGGATTAGATACACAGCTCATCAGACAGTATCACACAGGAGAGGATTAGATACACAGCTCAGCTGACAGTATCACACAGGAGAGGATTAGATACACAGCTCAGCAGACAGTATCACACAGGATAGGATTAGACACACAGCTCAGCAGACAGTATCACACAGGAGAGGATTAGATACATGGCTCAGCAGACAGCATCACACAGCATAGGATTAGATACACAGCTCAGCAGACAGTATCACACAGGATAGGATTAGACACACAGCTCAGCAGACAGTATCACACAGGATAGGATTAGATACACAGCTCAGCAGACAGTATCACACAGGATAAGATTAGATACACTGCTCTGCGGATAGTATCACACAGGATAGGATTAGATGCACAGCTCAGCAGACAGTATCACACAGGATTAGATACATAGCTCAGCAGACAGTATCACACAGGAGAGGATTAGATACACAGCTCAGCAGACAGTATCACACAGGAGAGGATGAGATACACAGCATAGGTTTAGATACACAGCTCAGCAGACAGTATCACACAGCATAGGATTAGATACACGGCTCAACAGACAGTATCACACAGGAGGGGATTAGATACACAGCTCAGCAGACAGTATCACACAGGATAAGATTAGATACACAGCTCAGCAGACAGTATCACACAGGATAAGATTAGATACACAGCTCAGCAGACAGTATTACACAGGAGAGGATTAGATGCACAGCTCAGCAGACAGTAACACACAGGACAGGATTAGATACACAGCTCAGCAGACAGTATCACACAGGAGAGGATTAGATACGCAGCTCAGCAGACAGTATCTCACAGGAGAGGATTAGATACATGGCTCAGCAGACAGTATCACACAGCATAGGATTAGATACACGGCTCAGCAGACAGTATCACACAGGAGGGGATTAGATACAAAGCTGAGGAGACAGTATCACACAGGAGAGGATTAGATACACAGCTCAGCAGACAGTATCGCACAGGAGAGGATTAGATACACAGATCAGCAGACAGTATCACACAGCATAGGATTAGATACACAGCTCAGCAGACAGTATCACACAGGAGTGGATTAGATACACGGCTCAGCAGACAGTATCGCACAGGGCGGGATTAGATACACGGTTCATCAGACAGTATCACAAAGGAGAGTATTAGATACACTGCTCAGCAGACAGTATCACACAGGAGAGTATTAGATACACAGCTCAGCAGACGGTATCACACAGGAGAGAATTAGATACACAGCTCAGCAGACAGTATCACACAGGATTAGATACATAGCTCAGCAGACAGTATCACACAGGAGAAGATTAGATACACATCTCAGCAGACAGTATCACACAGGAGAAGATGAGATACACAGCATAGGTTTAGATACACAGCTCAGCAGGCAGTATCACACAGCATAGGATTAGATACACGGCTCAACAGACAGTATCACACAGGAGGGGATTAGATACACAGCTCAGCAGACAGTATCACACAGGAGAGGATGAGATACACAGCATAGGTTTAGATACACAGCTCAGCAGACAGTATCACACAGCATAGGATTAGATACACAGCTCAGCAGACAGTATCACACAGGAGAGGATGAGATACACAGCATAGGTTTAGATACACAGCTCAGCAGACAGTATCACACAGCATAGGATTAGATACACGGCTCAACAGACAGTATCACACAGGAGGGGATTAGATACACAGCTCAGCAGACAGTATCACACAGAATAAGATTAGATACACAGCTCAGCAGACAGTATCACACAGGATAAGATTAGATACACAGCTCAGCAGACAGTATTACACAGGAGAGGATTAGATGCACAGCTCAGCAGACAGTAACACACAGGACAGGATTAGATACACAGCTCAGCAGACAGTATCACACAGGAGAGGATTAGATACGCAGCTCAGCAGACAGTATCTCACAGGAGAGGATTAGATACACAGCTGAGGAGACAGTATCACACAGGAGAGGATTAGATACACGGCTCAGCAGACAGTATCACACAGGAGGGGATTAGATACACAGCTGAGGAGACAGTATCACACAGGAGAGGATTAGATACACTGCTCAGCATACAGTATCACACAGCATAGGATTAGATACACAGCTCAGCAGGCAGTATCACACAGTATAAGATTAGATACACAGCTCAGCAGACAGTATCACACAGCATAGGATTAGATACACGGCCCAGCAGACAGTATCACACAGGACAGGATTAGATACACAGCTCAGCAGACAGTATCACACAGGAGATGATTAGATACACAGCTCAGCAGATAGTATCACACAGCGTAGGATTAGATACACAGCTCAGCAGACAGTATCGCACAGGAGAGGATTAGATACACAGATCAGCAGACAGTATCACACAGGAGAGGATTAGATACACAGCTCAGCAGACAGTATCACACAGGAGTGGATTAGATACACGGCTCAGCAGACAGTATCGCACAGGGCGGGATTAGATACACGGTTCATCAGACAGTATCACAAAGGAGAGTATTAGATACACTGCTCAGCAGACGGTATCACACAGGAGAGAATTAGATACACAGCTCAGCAGACAGTATCACACAGGATTAGATACATAGCTCAGCAGACAGTATCACACAGGAGAAGATTAGATACACATCTCAGCAGACAGTATCACACAGGAGAAGATGAGATACACAGCATAGGTTTAGATACACAGCTCAGCAGGCAGTATCACACAGCATAGGATTAGATACACGGCTCAACAGACAGTATCACACAGGAGGGGATTAGATACACAGCTCAGCAGACAGTATCACACAGGAGGGGATTAGATACACAGCTCAGCAGACAGTATCACACAGGATTAGATACATAGCTCAGCAGACAGTATCACACAGGAGAGGATTAGATACACATCTCAGCAGACAGTATCACACAGGAGAAGATGAGATACACAGCATAGGTTTAGATACACAGCTCAGCAGGCAGTATCACACAGCATAGGATTAGATACACGGCTCAACAGACAGTATCACACAGGAGGGGATTAGATACACAGCTCAGCAGACAGTATCACACAGGAGGGGATTACATACACAGCTCAGCAGACAGTATCACACAGGATAAGATTAGATACACAGCTCAGCAGACAGTATCACACAGGATAAGATTAGATACACAGCTCAGCAGACAGTATTACACAGGAGAGGATTAGATGCACAGCTCAGCAGACAGTATCACATAGGACAGGATTAGATACACAGTTCATCAGACAGTATCACACAGGAGAGGATTAGATACGCAGCTCAGCAGATGGTATCACACAGGATAGGATTAGATACACTGCTCAGCAGACAGTATCACACAGGGCAGGATTAGATACACGGTTCAGCAGACAGTATCACACAGGGTAGGATTAGATACACGGCTCAGCAGACAGTATTACACAGGAGAGGATTAGATACACAGCTCAGCAGACAGTATTACACAGGAGAGGATTAGATGCACAGCTCAGCAGACAGTATCACATAGGACAGGATTAGATACACAGTTCATCAGACAGTATCACACAGGAGAGGATTAGATACGCAGCTCAGCAGACAGTATCTCACAGGAGAGGATTAGATACATGGCTCAGCAGACAGTATCACACAGCATAAGATTAGATACACGGCTCAGCAGACAGTATCACACAGGAGGGGATTAGATACACAGCTGAGGAGACAGTATCACACAGCATAGGATTAGATACACAGCTCAGCAGGCAGTATCACACAGCATAGGATTAGATACACAGCTCAGCAGACAGTATCACACAGCATAGGATTAGATACACAGCTCAGCAGACAGTATCGCACAGCATATGATTAGATACACGGCTCAGCAGACAGTATCACACAGGACAGGATTAGATACACAGCTCAGCAGACAGTATCACACAGGAGAGGATTAGATACACAGCTCAGCAGACAGTATCACAAGCATAGGATTAGATACACGGCTCAGCAGACAGTATCACACAGGACAGGATTAGATACACAGCTCAGCAGACAGTATCACACAGGATAGGATTAGATACACAGCTCAGCAGACAGTATCACACAGGAGAGGATTAGATACACAGCTCAGCAGACAGTATCACACAGCGTAGGATTAGATACACAGCTCAGCAGACAGTATCACACAGGAGAGGATTAGATACACAGATCAGCAGACAGTATCACACAGGAGTGGATTAGATACACGGCTGAGCAGACAGTATCGCACAGGGCGGGATTAGATACACGGTTCAGCAGACAGTATCACACAGGAGAGTATTAGATACACTGCTCAGCAGACAGTATCACACAGGAGAGTATTAGATACACAGCTCAGCAGACGGTATCACACAGGAGAGAATTAGATACACAGCTCAGCAGACGGTATCACACAGGAGAGGATTAGATACACGGCTCAGCAGACAGTGTCACACAGGGTAGGATTAGAGATACAGCTCAGCAGACAGTATCACACAGGAGAGAATTAGATACACAGCTCAGCAGACGGTATCACACAGGAGAGGATTAGATATACAGCTCAGCAGACAGTATCACACAGGATAGGATTAGATACACGGCTCAGCAGACAGTATCACACAGGAGAGGATTAGATACACAGCTCAGCAGACAGTATCACACAGGGGATGATTAGATACACTGTTTAGCAGATAGTATCACACGGGATAGGATTAGATGCACAGCTCAGCAGACAGTATCACACAGGACAGGATTAGATACACAGCTCAGCAGACAGTATCACACAGGATAGGATTAGATACACTGCTCAGCAGACAGTATCACTGTACAGGATTAGATACACAGGTCAGCAAACAGTATCACACAGGATAGGATTAGATACACTGCTCAGCAGATGGTATCACACAGGATGGGATTAGATACACAGCTCAGCAGACAGTATCACACAGGATAGGATTAGATACACGGCTCAGCAGACAGTATCACAGGAGGGGATTAGATACACGGCTCAGTAGACAGTATCACACAGGAGAGGATTAGATACACATCATAGGATTAGATACACAGCTCAGCAGACAGTATCACACAGGAGGGGATTAGATACACAGCTCAGCAGACAGTATCACACAGGATAAGATTAGATACACTGCTCAGCAGACAGTATCACACAGGAGAGGATTAGATACACGGCTCAACACAGTATTACACAGAGGATTAGATACACGGCTCAGCAGACAGTATCACACAGGAGAGGATTAGATACACAGCTCAGCTGACAGTATCACACAGCATAGGATTAGATACACAGTTCATCAGACAGTATCACACAGGAGACGATTAGATACACAGCTCAGCAGACAGTATCACACATTAGAGGATTAGATACACAGCTCAGCAGACAGTATCACACAGGAGGAGATTAGATACACAGCTCAGCAGACAGTATCACACAGGATGGCATTAGATACACAGCTCAGCACACAGTTTTACCAGGAGAGGATTAGATACACGGCTCAGCAGACAGTATCGCACAGGAGAGGATTAGATACACGGCTCAGCAGACAGTATCGCACAGGGCGGGATTAGATACACAGCTCAGCAAACAGTATCACACAGGATAGGATTAGATACACAGTTCACCATCACTGCGTCATAATAGCACTGCAGTATGTGGTGAGGGACTACAACTCCCAGCAAGTGACAGTGCAGGCACCGATCATGTAACTAAACCATCACTGCGTCATAATAGCACTGCAGTATGTGGTGAGGGACTACAACTCCCAGCAAGTGACAGCGCAGGCACTGGTCATGTAACTAAACCATCACTGCGTTATAATAGCACTGCAGTATGTGGTGAGGGACTACAACTCCCAGCAAGTGACAGCGCAGGCACCGATCATGTAACTAAACCATCACTGCGTCATAATAGCACTGCAGTATGTGGTGAGGGACTACAACTCCCAGCAAGTTTATTTCTTTTTATTTTACACGCTGCTGTTTTCCACAGTGAATTACCAGAAAGATCTGCACCATAATCATGGAGTGCAAATTTGCTGTTGTGGATTTTCTTGCGGATTCTTGCTAATTTGCTCTGATTTTCTATGGAAATCCTCCAGGAACAATCTGCCACATTTGAACAGATCTTCAGGCCTCATTCAGACATCTGTAGTTTTCTGGTACATTAAAAAAAAAGCAAAAAAAAACAAAACTGATTTTCATCAAAGGGATCGATCCGAATTGTATCAATGTTTGTTACTATATGCAAATAAAAAAAAAAATATATATATGGATATGTGAGCTGCCCCATAGATGATAAAGGTGCGTATTATGTCTGTCAATAACATGGATGTAAAAAAACAGACGTCTGAATGAGACGTTCACCCACAAGATCATCTAGCAATAGTGCAGCTCTGACCTGACACATAGCATTCACAGAAAGGCTCCTGATCAGCACATATGATGTCTGTGATCTATAAAGAGTCCTCCACATTGTACCCACTACATATACATTCACAATAAAGCTGCCCCCGTAACATCAACTGCCCCACACCTACCACATATAGCCAGGTCCCCGCTCCCCCACACACAGTATATAGCCAGGCCCCCGCTACCCCACACAAAGTATATAGCCAGGTCCCCGCTCCACCACACACAGTATATAGCCAGGTCCCCGCTCCCCCACACAAAGTATATAGCCAGGTCCCCGCTCCCCCACACACAGTATATAGACAAGGTCCCCGCTCCCCCACACAAAGTATATAGCCAAGATCCCCGCTCCCCCACACACAGTATATAGCCAAGGTCCCCGCTCCCCCACACAAAGTATATAGCCAGGTCCCCGCTCCCCCACACAAAGTATATAGCCAAGATCCCCGCTCCCCCACACACAGTATATAGCCAGGTCCCCGCTCCCCCACACAAAGTATATAGCCAAGATCCCCGCTCCCCCACACACAGTATATAGCCAAGATCCCCGCTCCCCCACACACAGTATATAGCCAGGTCCCCGCTCCCCCACACAAAGTATATAGCCAGGTCCCCGCTCCCCCACACAAAGTATATAGCCAGGTCCCCGCTCCCCCACACACAGTATATAGCCAGGTCCCCGCTCCCCCACACAAAGTATATAGCCAGGTCCCCGCTCCCCCACACAAAGTATATAGCCAAGGTCCCCGCTCCCCCACACAAAGTATATAGCCAGGTCCCCGCTCCCCCACACAAAGTATATAGCCAGGTCCCCGCTCCCCCACACAAAGTATATAGCCAGGTCCCCGCTCCCCCACACAAAGTATATAGCCAGGTCCCCTCCTCCATGTATAGCATATTTATCCAGGTCTCCCTCCCCCACACAAAGTATATAGCCAAGGTCCCCTCCTCCATGTATAGCATATTTATCCAGGTCTCCCTCCCCCACACAAAGTATATAGCCAGGTCCCCTCCTCCATGTATAGCATATTTATCCAGGTCCCCGCTCCCCCACACAAAGTATATAGCCAGGTCCCCTCCTCCATGTATAGCATATTTATCCAGGTCTCCACTCCCCCACATATAGCAAAGAGAACCAAGTCCAGCACCCCCTCCCCCACCACACAGCATACGGTATATAGACAAGACCCCCACACACAGCATACGGTATATAGACAAGTCCCCCACACACAGCATACGGTATATAGACAAGTCCCCCACACACACAGCATACAGTATATAGACAAGTCCCCCACACACAGCATACAGTATATAGACAAGTCCCCCACACACAGCATGCGGTATATAGACAAGTCCCCCACACACAGCATACGGTATATAGACAAGTCCCCCACACACAGCATACAGTATATAGACAAGTCCCCCACACAGCATACGGTATACAGACAAGTCCCCCACACACAGCATAAAGTATATAGACACGTCCCCCCCACACAGCATACAGTATATAGACAAGTCCCCCCACACAGCATACGGTATATAGACAAGTCCCCCACACAGCATACGGTATATAGACAAGTCCCCCACACACAGCATACGGTATACAGACAAGTCCCCCACACACAGCATACAGTATATAGACAAGTCCCCCACACACAGCATACGGTATATAGACAAGTCCCCCCACACAGCATACAGTATATAGACAAGTCCCCCCACACACAGCATACGGTATATAGACAAGTCCCCTGCACAGCATACAGTATATAGACAAGTCCCCCACACACAGCATACGGTATATAGACAAGTCCCCCACACACAACATACAGTATATAGACAAGTCCCCCACACACAGCATACGGTATATAGACAAGTCCCCCCCACACACAGCATACAGTATATAGACAAGTCCCCCCCACACAGCATACGGTATATAGACAAGTCCCCCACACACAGAATACAGTATATAGACAAGCCCCCACACACAGCATACGGTATATAGACAAGTCCCCCACACACAGCATACAGTATATAGACAAGTCCCCCATACACAGCATACGGTATATAGACAAGTCCCCCACACACAGCATACGGTATATAGACAAGTCCCCCACACACAGCATACGGTATATAGACAAGTCCCCCACACACAGCATAGAGTATATAGACAAGTCCCCCATACACAGCATACGGTATATAGACAAGTCCCCCATACAAAGCATACGGTATATAGACAAGTCCCCCACACACAGCATACGGTATATAGACAAGTCCCCCACACACAGCATACGGTATATAGACAAGTCCCCCATACACAGCATACGGTATATAGACAAGTCCCCCACACACAGCATACGGTATATAGACAAGTCCCCCACACACAGCATACGGTATATAGACAAGTCCCCCACACACAGCATACAGTATATAGACAAGTCCCCCATACACAGCATACGGTATATAGACAAGTCCCCCACACACAGCATACAGTATATAGACAAGTCCCCCACACACAGCATACGGTATATAGACAAGTCCCCCATACACAGCATAAAGTATATAGACACGTCCCCCCCACACAGCATACAGTATATAGACAAGTCCCCACACACAGCATACAGTATATAGACAAGTCCCCCACACACAGCATACGTTATATAGACAAGTCCCCCACACACAGCATACGGTATATAGACAAGTCCCCCCCACACAGCATACAGTATATAGACAAGTCCCCCACACAGCATACGGTATATAGACAAGTCCCCCCCACACAGCATACATTATATAGACAAGTCCCCCCACACAGCATACAGTATATAGACAAGTCCCCCACACACAGAATACGGTATATAGACAAGTCCCCCCCACACACAGCATACAGTATATAGACAAGTCCCCCCCACACAGCATACGGTATATAGACAAGTCCCCCACACACAGCATACAGTATATAGACAAGTCCCCCACACACAGCATACGGTATATAGACAAGTCCCCCACACACAGCATACAGTATATAGACAAGTCCCCCATACACAGCATACGGTATATAGACAAGTCCCCCACACACAGCATACGGTATATAGACAAGTCCCCCACACACAGCATAGAGTATATAGACAAGTCCCCCATACACAGCATACGGTATATAGACAAGTCCCCCATACACAGCATACGGTATATAGACAAGTCCCCCACACACAGCATACGGTATATAGACAAGTCCCCCACACACAGCATACGGTATATAGACAAGTCCCCCATACACAGCATAAAGTATATAGACACGTCCCCCCCACACAGCATACAGTATATAGACAAGTCCCCACACACAGCATACAGTATATAGACAAGTCCCCCACACACAGCATACGGTATATAGACAAGCCCCCCACACAGCATACGGTATATAGACAAGTCCCCCACACACAGCATACGGTATATAGACAAGTCCCCCCCACACAGCATACAGTATATAGACAAGTCCCCCACACAGCATACGGTATATAGACAAGTCCCCCCCACACAGCATACATTATATAGACAAGTCCCCCCACACAGCATACAGTATATAGACAAGTCCCCCCCACACAGCATACGGTATATAGACAAGTCCCCCACACACAGAATACGGTATATAGACAAGTCCCCCCCACACACAGCATACAGTATATAGACAAGTCCCCCCCACACAGCATACGGTATATAGACAAGTCCCCCACACACAGCATACAGTATATAGACAAGTCCCCCACACACAGCATACGGTATATAGACAAGTCCCCCACACACAGCATACAGTATATAGACAAGTCCCCCATACACAGCATACGGTATATAGACAAGTCCCCCACACACAGCATACGGTATATAGACAAGTCCCCCACACACAGCATAGAGTATATAGACAAGTCCCCCATACACAGCATACGGTATATAGACAAGTCCCCCATACACAGCATACGGTATATAGACAAGTCCCCCACACACAGCATACAGTATATAGACAAGTCCCCCATACACAGCATACGGTATATAGACAAGTCCCCCACACACAGCATACGGTATATAGACAAGTCCCCCACACACAGCATACGGTATATAGACAAGTCCCCCACACACCGCATACAGTATATAGACAAGTCCCCCATACACAGCATACGGTATATAGACAAGTCCCCCATACACAGCATACGGTATATAGACAAGTCCCCCACACACAGCATACGGTATACAGACAAGTCCCCCACATAGCATACAGGATATAGACAAGCCCCCACACACAGCATACGGTATATAGACAAGTCCCCCCCACACAGCATACGGTATATAGACAAGTCCCCCACACACAGAATACAGTATATAGACAAGCCCCCACACACAGCATACGGTATATAGACAAGTCCCCCACACACAGCATACAGTATATAGACAAGCCCCCACACACAGCATACAGTATATAGACAAGTCCCCCCACACAGCATACAGTATATAGACAAGTCCCCCACACACAGAATACAGTATGTAGACAAGCCCCCACACACAGCATACGGTATATAGACAAGTCCCCCACACACAGCATACAGTATATAGACAAGTCCCCCATACACAGCATACAGTATATAGACAAGTCCCCCCACACAGCATACAGTATATAGACAAGTCCCCCACACACAGAATACAGTATATAGACAAGTCCCCCCACACAGCATACAGTATATAGACAAGTCCCCCCCACACAGCATACGGTATATAGACAAGTCCCCCCCACACAGCATACAGTATATAGACAAGCCCCCACACACAGCATACGGTATATAGACAAGTCCCCCCCACACAGCATACGGTATATAGACAAGTCCCCCCCACACAGCATACGGTATATAGACAAGTCCCCCACACACAGCATACAGTATATAGACAAGTCCCCCCACACACAGCATACGGTATATAGACAAGTCCCCCATACACAGCATACGGTATATAGACAAGTCCCCCATACACAGCATACAGTATATAGACAAGTCCCCCACACACAGCATACGGTATATAGACAAGTCCACCATACACAGCATACGGTATATAGACAAGTCCCACACACACAGTATACAGTATATAGACAAGTCCCCCACACACAGCATACGGTATATAGACAAGTCCCACCCACACAGCATACAGTATATAGACAAGTCCCCCACACACAGCATACGGTATATAGACAAGTCCCACACACACAGCATACGGTATATAGACAAGTCCCCCCCACACAGCATACAGTATATAGACAAGTCCCCCACACACAGCATACGGTATATAGACAAGTCCCACACACACAGCATACAGTATATAGACAAGTCCCCCACACACAGCATACGGTATATAGACAAGTCCCACACACACAGCATACGGTATATAGACAAGTCCCACACACACAGCATACAGTATATAGACAAGTCCCTCACACACAGCATACAGTATATAGACAAGTCCCACACACACAGCATACAGTATATAGAAAAGTCCCCCACACACAGCATACGGTATATAGACAAGTCCCCCACACACAGCATACGGTATATAGACAAGTCCCACACACACAGCATACGGTATATAGACAAGTCCCCCCCACACAGCATACGGTATATAGACAAGTCCCCCACACACAGCATACGGTATATAGACAAGTCCCACACACACAGTATACAGTATATAGACAAGTCCCACACACACAGCATACAGTATATAGACAAGTCCCCCACACACAGCATACGGTATATAGACAAGTCCCCCACACACAGCATACGGTATATAGACAAGTCCCACACACACAGTATACAGTATATAGACAAGTCCCACACACACAGCATACAGTATATAGACAAGTCCCCCACACACAGCATACGGTATATAGACAAGTCCCCCACACACAGCATACGGTATATAGACAAGTCCACCATACACAGCATACGGTATATAGACAAGTCCCCCACACACAGCATACGGTATATAGACAAGTCCCCCACACACAGCATACGGTATATAGACAAGTCCCCCCCACACAGCATACGGTATATAGACAAGTCCCCCACACACAGCATACGGTATATAGACAAGTCCCCCACACACAGCATACAGTATATAGATAAGTCCCCCACACACAGCATACGGTATATAGACAAGTCCCCCACACACAGCATACGGTATATAGACAAGTCCCCCCCCACACACACAGCATACAGTATATAGACAAGTCCCCCCCACACACAGCATACGGTATATAGACAAGTCAAACCACACACCCCCACACACACAGCATACGGTATATAGACAAGTCCCCCACACACAGCATACAGTATATAGACAAGTCCCCCACGACACAGCATACAGTATATAGACAAGTGCATAGCTGTGCTAGGGTAGGAGTGGGAGGAGACTTCCTTCTCTTGTCAGTGCTGGCCCTGCAGTGGAGCCCACCGGGGAATTCCCCAGCAGGCCAGTCCGAGCCCGGTCACATGCTGACTAGAGTCTCAGACACCTCTCTGAGTAGCCCACTGATAGAAGAAGATGAGAATCTAGTCGGCATTTGACCTCAACTATTACATCATAACACCGGCTTTATCTTTTTAAAGCTTTGTAACCTTTACTCACTTTATGAATCAGCCACAGATAAAACTCAATAAGGATGGGTTGCTACTGTGTGCAATTTGCCAGCCAGCCCAGAACAGCGGTGACCTGAGCTGACAGCAGCGACTTGAGTAGACTGTGGCCACCTGAGCCAACAGCGGCATTTAAATTGCGCTATCGCCAGGAAATGGATGACAATGGCAGTCAGGGGAATGGTGAAGGCCTGCATGGCTGCCATCTTGGTACTCCTGTGAAGTTCATCCACAGTCTGGACTTAATCTTATAAACTGTATACTGCATTACTAGAGGATTACTGTATACAGAATAAGCAGTCAAGAGATCGCAGGTTCAAGTGCCCTAAGGGGACATAAAAAAAGAAAGTAAAAATGGAAAAAAAAGAAAAAAGTTTTACAAAGGAAAAAAAATAAACAAAAATGTTAAATCACCCCTATTTTCCAAGGTAAAAAAAAAGAAATTAAAAAAGAAACATTTTATATTGTCGTGTCTGTAAAAGTCCGACCTATCAAAGCCCAAATTATTTAAACCGCACGTTAAATAGCGGAAAAATAAATGAAGAAGCCAGAATTGCCGTATTATGGTGTCACCAAACAGTAATAAATAACCCGGTATTGTGTCACCATTTTGTGAGACCCTGCATTTGTTCCATGTTTCTGCTGATGAATCTGGGCGAGGTTCGCTTTCTGCTCGCCGACCTGCGGGGGTTATTGATGCCATTCTCTGCCGTCTACAAACTTTTCATCTCTTTTTGATGCATTTTTGGGAGGTAAAATTACCCATAAAGAAAAAAAAATTTTGTGTTTAGATTATCTTTGCTGTTGGGCATTTGCTGTAGGGGTTAATATATTTATGATGTGATAGATCGGACTTTTTGTCAGTGTGTCAATACTAAATAAATAAATATACAGTCATATGAAAAAGTTTGGGCACCCCTATTAATCTTAAGCTTAATGTTTTATAAAAATTGGTGTTTTTGCAACAGCTATTTCAGTTTGATATATGTAATAACTGTTGGATACAGTAATGTTTCTGCCTTGAAATGAGGTTTATTGTACTAACAGAAAATGTGCAATCTGCATTCAAACAAAATTTGACAGGTGCATAAGTATGGGCACCTCACCAGAAAAGTGACATTAATATTTAGTAGATCCTCCTTTTGCAAAAATAACAGCCTCTAGTCGCTTCCTGTAGCTTTTAATGAGTTCCTGGATCCTGGATGAAGGTATTTTTGACCATTCCTCTTTACAAAACAATTCCAGTTCAGTTAAGTTTGATGGTCGCCGAGCATGGACAGCCTCTTCAAATGATCCCACAGATGTTCAATGATATTCAGGTCTGGGGACTGGGATGGCCATTCCAGAACATTATAATTGTTCCTCTGCATGAATGCCTGAGTAGATTTGGAGCGGTGTTTTGGATCATTGTCTTGCTGAAAGATCCATCCACTGCGTAACTTCAACTTTATCACTGATTCTTGAACACTATTGCCAAGAATCTGCTGATACTGAGTGGAATCCATGCGTCCCTCAACTTTAACAAGATTCCCAGTGCCGGCATTGACCACACAGCCCCAAAGCATGATGGAACCTCCACCAAATTTTACTGTGGGTAGCAAGTGTTTTTCTTGGAATGCTGTGTTTTTTTGCCACCATGCATAACGCCTTTTTGTATGACCAAACAACTCAATCTTGGTTTCATCAGTCCACAGGACCTTCTTCCAAAAAGAAATAGGCTTCTTCAAATGTGCTTTTGCATACCTCAGCCGACTCTGTTTGTGCGTACTTGCAGAAACGGCTTCTTTCGCATCACTCTCCCATACAGCTTCTCCTTGTGCAAAGTGCGTTGTATAGTTGACCGATGCACAGTGACACCATCTGCAGCAAGTTGATGCTGCAGCTCTCTGGAGGTGGTCTGAGGATTGTCCTTGACTGATCGCACCATTCTTCTTCTCTGCCTTTCTGATGTTTTTCTTGTCCTGACACTTCTGGCCTTAACAAGAACTGTCCCTATGTTCTTCCATTTCCTTACTATGTTCCTCACAGTGGAAACTGACAGGTTAAATCTCTGAGACAGCTTTTTGTATCCTTCCCCTGAACAACTATGTTGAATAATCTTTGTTTTCAGATCATTTGACAGTTGTTTTGAGGAGCCCATGATGCCACTCTTCAGAGGAGATTCAAACAGGAGAACAACTTGCAAGTGGCCACTTTAAGTAGCTTTTCTCATGATTGCATACACCTGGCTATAAAGTTCAAAGCTCAATGAGGTTACAAAACCAAAAAAAGTGCTTTAGTAAGTCAGTAAAAAGTAGGCAGGAGTATTTAAAACAAGAAAATGATAAGGGTGCCCATACTTATGCACCGGTCAAATTTTGTTTGAATGCAGATTGCACATTTTCTGTTAGCACAATAAACCTCATTTCAAGGCAGATACATTACTGTGTCCAACAGTTATTACATATATCAAACTGAAATAGCTGTTGCAAAAACACCAATTTTTATAAAACATTAAGTTTAAGATTAATAGGGGTGCCCAAACTTTTTCATATGACTGTATATATATAATCTTTTAGTCTTGCTTTGTATTGACAAATGGAGGTAGGAAATTTCAAAGGATTTTTTTATATATATAAATTTCAATTTTAATACTTTTCTATCACATTATTTTTTGGTCCCGTTGGGCAACTTGAATCAAAAATCCACAACTCATTGGAATTGCGACACTTAAATTCTGCGGATGTCGGGAAGGGGATAAAGAGAATAAAGTAACTTTGCAGAAGGCTTCCGTTTTGTGTACACAGCTCCTGTGCTGACTTAGTGTTCTCTTTGGTTACACCACACACCCATTCTGTGTCCGGCCCCCACAGATCGCCATCTCCATATATATATGGGGGGATTTCCTCATGTGACGACCCCTCTGCCGATGTATACAGATCACATGTGGCTTCACCTTCAGCTTTGATCTCCGCAGTCTTCAGTTCCGGATCCTCCAGGATGAGGGATAAATCTTTCTTGCTCTTCATTCCCCTCCGTGGCTGATACAGCAGCTCCACCGCGCCGACGTTCCCCTCATAGGGAGGAATCGCTCCGCAAAGACTGTTCTCAGCCACAGGACGATCCGCCGGATACAGGAGGAAAGTTCTCCTCTCTGCAATGAAGGATTATTCAACTTTTCTGCCATTTGTAAGATCTCTGCTTGTTGTCTGAGAATAAAATCATTCTTGTTAATATCCAGAACCTGAAAAAAATCTAATCCTGACAGCAGCGGAGCATTTATTACAATGGTATTCAGTCTAGACATCCCCCTCCTGTCCTGACCGTTTGCTACAATGTATCAGTGCAGGGAAAATCTATCAGTTCGGACTTGGTTTCCCTTACAAAGGATTGTCCAGGCCAGACACCATTGTACCGAGTGGCGTCCCGCCAATGGCGGCAGGCCACGCGACTGCTATGGGGCCCGTGAGCTGGGGGGGCCCCATAGCAGTCGCCTGCACTGTGTACCCCCGCATCGGGTCCCCCTCCTGCACCCAGGCAAGCGGCGGGGCCCTGAGCAGGCGGGGGGCTTACTCGCCGTCGGGCATCCCGCGCACTATGGGCCCCCCCGTCTGCTCAGGGCCCCGGCCGTCACAATAATTACCTCTTCATGTGCCCTAGACACTAGAATGTATGGGATCCTTCCAGGTGTGATGTCATTTCCGGGGGCGTGTTCTAGTTCAGCACCAGACGCCAGAGTCTCATGCAGAGACAGAGCTGCCGGTGAAGCTGCAGGAGGAGGTCAGTATCCTAAGCTGAGAAACAGGAGATTGTTCTATTAATTGCTGGTCTGATGTCTTTTCTTCTTGTTGTTTTTGGGGTGAGGGGGCTTGATACTTGCGAGTGAGGGATTTGGGGGGGTTAATGCTGGAGGGCAGTCTGGTGGGGTTAATTAATGCTTGTGGAGATCTTAGGGGGCTCTGGGGAATAATGCAGGGATAATGCGTGCTTGTGGGGGCCCTAAGGGGATGCTACGGGGTTGTGAGGGCTCTGGGGGGGATGCTGCGGGCTTAGGGGGGCCCTAAGGGGGATTCTGCGGTCTTGTGGGGGCTCTGGGGGGGATGCTGCGAGCTTGTGGGGGCTCTGGGGGGGTGAATGCTGTGGGCTTGTGGGGCCCTGGGGGGGATGCTGCGGGCTTGTGGGGCCCTGGGGGGATGCTGTGGGCTTGTGGGTGCTCTGGGGGGGATGCTGCAGGCTTGTGGGGCCCTGGGGGGGATGCTGTGGGCTTGTGGGGGCTCTGGGGCGGGAATGCTGTGGGCTTGTGGGGCCCTGGGGGGGATGCTGCGGGCTTGTAGGGCCCTGGGGGGATGCTGCGGGCTTGTGGGGCCCTGGGGGGATGCTGTGGGCTTGTGGGTGCTCTGGGGGGGATGCTGCAGGCTTGTGGGGCCCTGGGGGGGATGCTGTGGGCTTGTGGGGGCTCTGGGGTGGGAATGCTGTGGGCTTGTGGGGCCCTGGGGGGGATGCTGCGGGCTTGTGGGGCCCTGGGGGGATGCTGCGGGCTTGTGGGGCCCTGGGGGGATGCTGTGGGCTTGTGGGTGCTCTGGGGGGGATGCTGCGGGCTTGTGGGGCCCTGGGGGGATGCTGTGGGCTTGTGGGTGCTCTGGGGGGGGATGCTGCGGGCTTGTGGGTGCTCTGGGGGGATGCTGCGGGCTTGTGGAGGCTCTGGCGGGGATGCTGCGAGCTTGTGGGGGCTCTGGGGGGGGGATGCTGTGAGCTTGTGGGGGCTCTGGTGGGGGGATGCTGTGGGCTTGTGGGGGCCCTGGGGGGGATGCTGTGGGCTTGTGGGGGCCCTTGGGGGATACTGCGGGCTTGTGGGAGCTCTGGGGGGGTGTGCTGCAGGCTTGTGGGGGCCCCGGGGGGATGCAGCAGGCTTGTGGGGGCCCTGGGGGGGATGCATCGGGCTTGTGGGTGCTCTGGGGGGGATGCAGCGGGCTTGTGGGTGCTCTGGGGGGGATGCTGCCGGCTTGTGGGTGCTCTGGGGGGGGATGCTGCGGGCTTGTGGGGGCTCTGGGGGGGATGCTGCAGGCTTGTGGGGGGCTTGTGGGGCCTCTGTATGGGGTCCAGCCTGCATATGGCATTACATGGGGACCAGGCAGTATTCTCTATGGTGAATTATATGGGATCCAGTATTTTGTATGGAGCATTATATGGGGCTCATAATACTGTATGGAGGACTATGTGGTGCCCATAATATTGTATGGAGTTCTTAGTGGTGCCATAACACTGTATGGAGGACTATACTGTCCGGTCTGCACTGTGCGCTGTGAGGATTCACCGGTTTCTGAGCTATTGTAGAATTTACAATAGATATCACTCATGAAATGTAAGAAGTCAGTGAAATGTTTGGCATTGTACTATATCTATATCTATAATTTCTCTGCTGTATCTGTGCATCATGAATGGTTGGATGTGTTAAAGGGGCCACTGAGACTCTTTCGCCCGGGGCCCACGAAAATCTGGAGGAGGGAGCATCATGTGACACTCCCTCTCCCATCATTCCTCCTCTGCGTCTGACGCAGCGGCATGATGACGCGCCACGCTGTGTCAGACAGTGGAGCTGGCAGCTGCTGAGGTGATCAGCTGCAGAGACTGAAGCAGCAGGGAACGAGGAGCGGTAAGTATGTATTTATTTATAAATCAGTGTGTACTGATAATACTGGAGGAATGGGGCTGCATTTTACCCTACGGGTGGGGGGGGGCTGCATTTTACCCTATGGGGGGCTGCATTATACTGCGTACAGGACCATGGGGGAATGCATTATACTGAGTGGAGAACCATGGCGAGTGTCTTATACTGTGTGGAGGACCATGGGGGAGTACATTGTACTGTGTGGAGGACCATGGGGGAGTGCATTGTACTGTGTGGAGGACCATGGGGGAGTGCATTGTACTGTGTGGAGGACCATGGAGGAGTGCATTGTACTGTGTGGAGGACCACGTGGGAGTGCATTATACTGCGTGGAGGACCACAAGGGAGTGCATTATACTGCGTGGAGGACCACGAGGGAGTGCATTATACTGCGTGGAGGACCATGGCGAGTGCCTTATACTGTGTGGAGGACCATGGCGAAAGTCTTATACTGTGTGGAGGACCATGGCGAGTGCATTATACTCTATGGAGTGTGGAGAGGTGTGGGGCAGTTGGGGGATCATACTTTACCCTGGGAGTTGAGGTCGGGTACAGTAGGGTCATTATACTGCGCATATGGAGGAATTCACCATGGGGGTATCATACCGTGTTTGGGGGGCACTTTTGTTGGCACCACACTTTATGGGCAATGAAAAAGGGATCTAGGACTTCAGCAGGAGGAAAATTACTATGTAAAGGTTGGAAGGTTGTGAGATCTGCTCTTCTGTGACCCCGACAATTATTTACATTTTTACATATTTTTGTTGGGGGGGGGGCCCAATTAGAACTTCTGCTATGGTGCCCCATGATTCCTATGTACGCCCCTGATTGTATCAAATCCTCAGCTGTGCTGGTACTAAGGATATGGACACTCAGACATTTTGGGCTAAATATATACATACAAATATTTTTTCAATAACGTTTCATAAACAATTTGGCTTTTTTATTTCCTTTGCATTGCTAGTTGCAGAATGAGCTCACTGAGAATTTATCAGTGAGCTCATTCTGACCTTCTCTGTGCTGATTATGTTCACAGACCAGCATGAAAGTTGGGCTGATCTCTGATGCAGTCATAAATCATCGCAGAAATAAAAGAGCTGGAAACTCCACATCATAAGGAGCTCACTGACTGAATCTCAAGTTAACTCATTCTGCAGCCATCAATGTGCTGCTGGGAAACAAAAAGCTGGTAAAGGCCGAACAGAGCAAATGTTACATGAAGCAAAATAGTAAAAAGTATTTTTAGAGCAATATACATGTATTTAAAGGGATTGTCCGGTGTGAAGCTGAAGGCTGCAGTCATCTGTGTGACTCTCTGTGACTGCAGACTTGTAATCCTCACATCATGTAGACTGCGCGCTGCCAGCATTATTCTCAGCCCAGAGATGGCAGAAGCCCCTGTATCATGTGTACAGGAATTGTGCCCCCTCTCCCCGAGGAGCAGCAGCGCCTCGTCCTCCAGATACATGAGGGTCCCATCGGGGAGATCCGCATGTACCGGCCATGATGTCATCTCCATGGATACGGCATCAATGTGCAGAGCAGAAGACCCCTGTAAGGGAGAGCTCAGACGTGGGGGGATTGATGTGGAGGTGAGGAGCAGATCCCCCCATATTCACAGATAATCGCACAATACATGTGGCCTTGCACAGGAAAAACTGTGAGGAAAGAAGAAATCAGATTTCTTACAATATAGAATAATGTCCTCCTGCCCTCGCTCATGTCCAGTATTATTTATCCCCTGACCTTTTGGGTGGGGAACCCCTCCTGAGCCCCCTCCATTATATAGGAGCCATATATCTGCTCCATTACTGGCAGAAGGTAAGGAGCCAATCACACTGCACGACTTCTACTTCCTGCTCTAAGCCCCGCCCACCTGCCTTCCCTTGAGATCTCCATGACAACCCTTGTGTGACTACAGTGACAGGCCACGCCCCCGAGGATTCTGACCAGTGCGGATGTCTCCATATTGCTGAGGACTGTGAGCGGCTGATGGTCGGAGCCAGCAGCGATGTGAGGGGCGGAGCCAGCAGCGATATGAGGGGCGGAGCCAGCAGCGATATGAGGGGCGGAGCCAGCAGCGATATGAGGGGCGGAGCCAGCAGCGATATGAGGGGCGGAGCCAGCAGCGATATGAGGGGCGGGGCCAGCAGCGATATGAGGGGCGGAGCCAGCAGCGATATGAGGGGCGCTCTCAGCACTGACAGGAGCAGGTGTGTGTGCAGCCAGTTCCTCTGCTGTGGGTGTTGTGGTGTGTGAGCTTCGCCGTGTATATAATATCCACATATATATATATATATATATATACACAGGTGAAATCAGAAGTTTCCATACACTGTATAAATAGACACATCTGCAGGTTTTTCTCAATATCTGACATGAAATCAGAATAAACCTTTCCCTTTTTAGGTCAATTAGGATTACCATCATTTTTAATATTTGCCAAATGCCAGAATAATGGGAGAGAGAGAATGTTTTAGGACATTTTTATTACTTACTGCTAAGTCAAAAGTTTACCTCTTTCCCTCTCCTCATTCATTGGGAGTGGGGCGCGGAGGATGCTGGGTGGGACGCGCGGGGTAACCCCCGCCCACAGCCCAGCATCCACCGCGGGGTCCGCGACACTAATGTCACCCCTCATTTGACGTGACATCAGCGGAAGAAAGAGCCGGCTGCAGCCGGGGGGTCACGTGATGCCTGTGAGTGGCGCTATCGCCAGTCCCTCCTACAGGAAATCAACCCCACATGATGCTGCCTCCCCCATGTTTCACAGTTGGGATGGTGTTCTTAGGCTTCCAAGCTTCTCCTTTTTTCTTCCAAAAGTAACGATGGTCACTATGCCCAAAAAGTTCAGTTTTAGTTTCATCAGACCACGGGACATGTCTCCAAAAATTAAGGTCTTTGTTCCTGTGTGCATTTGCAATCATTAATCTGGCTTTTTTATCTTTCTTTTGGAGTAATGGCTTCTTCCTGGCACAGTGGCCTTTCAGCCTATATTGATACAGTACTCATTTCACTGTGGATATAGACACAATCTTATCAGCTTCCCCTATCATCTTCACAAGATCTTTTGCTTTTGTCCTTGATATGCACATATCGGACCAAAGCACGTTCATCTCTGGGACACAGAACCCGTCTCCTTCCTGAGCGGTATGATGGCTGGACAGTCCCATCTTTTTTGTACTTGCATATAATTGTTTGTACAGATTAACGAGACACCTTCAGGTATCTTGAAATTGTACCCAAGGATGAGCCAGACTTGTGCAAGTCCACAATTCTCTTCCTGATATCTTGGTTGATTTCTTTAGACTTTCCCATGATGCTACACAAAGAAGCAGTGTGTTTCAGGTGTGCATTAAAATACATCCACAGGTGTGTCTCTAATTAACTGAGATGTTGCCAAAAAAGCTATCAGAAGTTTCCAAACACATGACATCATCATATGGGCAGTCCAGAATTTTTTAAAGGTATAGCAATATTAGTGTATGTAAATTTATGACTTTGCAGTAAGTAATAAAAATGCTTTAAAACATTCTCTCTCTCTCTTATTATTCTGGCATTTGGCAAATCTTAAAAATGATGGTAATCCTAATTGACCTAAAACGGGAAGGTTTATTCTGATTTCATGTCAGATATTGAGAAAAACATGCAGATGTGTCTTTTTATTGTTATGATCTGCAACAAGTACTAAGGAAAGAAAGGAGAAAGCTATCCCTACAGTAAGACTAAGCTGAATCCCTACGATGTAGCGGGCTGCCTGTTCCTAGCGAACAGACCCGCCTTAGTCCTCGGCTAGTCTGAACGAAGACCTATAGCATAAAGGAGAGGGGTCCCTAAAAGAACTAAGGACTGGAACAAAAATGGGACATCTCCTAAACAGAGAAGTTGTTACAGAACACAAAAAGATAAACTGACAAAAAGGTACTAGAGGTCCCAGAAGGACCAAGCGAACTGACAGAGAAAGGCACAGAAGCACCTGGCTAGCAAAGCAGTCAAACAACACTGAAGTCCAACACAGCCAAAAGGGCGGAGCTGGAATATAAAGGCAGATGGTCTTGTGACCGCAAAGCACAAGATGGAAAAAACAAACAGGAGGGTTCTAACATTTATATAGTGTATGTAAATTTCTGGTTTCAACTGTGTATACAGGTGACAGGAGCAGGTGTGTGTGCAGCCAGGTCCGCTCTTTTTGTGGTGCCGCAGCGGAGCGTGTTGTGGTGTGTGAGCTCTGCCGTGCATATAGTACAGAGGAGTATATATATATGTGTATGTATATATATATATACATACACACACATACACACACACACACGGGGCATGCAGGAGTTTTTAGTTTACCAGTTTGGGTCCATGCGGAGCAGCTATAGGATTCACTGGTAACATTTTGGGGAACAGACAAAGTTTTTATAATTTTTATTCCATTTTTCTTTTGCGTGAGATTAATAAAAAAACAATTCTGCTGATGTTTTTTTATTTTTTCCAGCATTCAATGGCAAAACCCCAGGAATGGTTCTTATATTTTTTCTTTCCAGCGTTTATCGTGCAGTATAGAGACAAAATGAACAAAAGCTACAATTTTGCCATTAATTCTTACTATTTTATTCTTGATGCTGTTTTTCGTGCCGGATAAATCATGTGATCGTTGTACAGTTTGGGTTGTTGTTCTCTGCGATGTTAATCAGGTTTAGTTGTTTTGTTCTTGTTTTTTGGGGGTTTATTTTAATAAAATCTAGTTTTAATGTAAGAAAAAAAATTATATTTGAGTTTTTACTTTGTATATTTCCAAATATTTTATTGAAACGGAGTAAAGGAAAGAAGGATGAACTAGTGGGAGAGCAACTGTAAAGGACCCCTGCCAGTCCCTAAAACTAAAGGGGCCTGTGACGACACAGCATTTAATCGTAATTATCCAGATGTAAATTCCATAGGCCCAGAATGATAGACTATTGCCTGAATTATTAACTATTGAATTTATGTGTTTCTTTCTTCGGTTGGTCAACGCACATGATCTTTTGTCATTAGTCCGAATGTTGACTCATCTTGTAGGTTGAGGTGATATTTGTTAATTGATAAATGGTTATTTACCTCTTATATCAACTCTTCTGGTTTATTGTACTGTTATCTTTACAATACAGGGACGCAGGCTCTTTGAACAATGGATGTTTTCTAAATATGTTGATTACCATTTTAGAAGTCCATGCAATTTGTTGACTTGCATTGTTTCGGAATTTATAGTTTATCCTTCAATGTTTGCAATGTTTGCAAGTCAACATTGGGGGATGAACTGTGGATGCTCCAGTAATGGGAATTAGTAACACCACCCCTTTCTCTTGACCTGTGGATGAAGTCATGAAGAAGGACAGTTGTAAACTACATAAAGGAGTCTTTTTACAAAACCACTGCCAGGAACACTCTATGGGACAGCTCTACAGAACACCATGAATCCATTAAGAGGGACATAGATTTGGTTTCTACAGGATGCCAGCTTAAGGGACCACAGCCCTGGCTGGAGGAATACAGATCTGCTCCATTGACTACTATAGAACCCATGGATACATCTGGGAAAACCAGGTTGGGACCCACCAGTCACCTGGTCCCATGGAGATGTTTGGAGTAGCCAGGTTGGGACACTCCGGCCACCTGGAACTCGTGAATATGCTTGGAAAAAGCCAAGTCGGGACCTTCCGGTCACCTAGTTCCATGGATATGTTCGGAGAAGCCAGGTTGGAACTTTCTGGTCTCCTGGCCACGTACCTCAATGGACTGTCAGCTTTCTAAGCTTGTTGTTACCTCCTCTTTGTGGGTGCTCTTTGGTGGGGGTGCCATTGGTGGGGGTAGTCAGCCCCAGAAGCCCCTCGGATTGGCAGCTGCTTTAATCCCAGCGAGTCAGCGGAAGGGTGAGACTCTGTAATTTGCACCATATTAGGTATTTACTGGGACTGTTTGATATGTTTATTGTGTGTTTGGTGGCTCAATAAAATATTACCTCACTGTTTTACAATCATCCTGTGTTGTTGTTTATGTATCTTCTATCAGTGATGGATTATAATGAGTGTGATCTGCTCCACCATGAGGGGCCCGATCCTCCCGGGGGCCCATGTTCAAAGATCCCAGCACGGCTCAGGACGGATTGTTGTAGTGCTGATGTTTGATAAATAGGATAATAGAGCGCTCATAGAAAATAAATGTCTGACCTCTTCTTTCTGATGGGCATTTTAGAGCGAGGAGCTGCGCTCTGGACTCACCGCTGCACTCCCCATGCCATTGCGGTGGCCATCTTAATATCGATCTGTGCGGAGGAGACTGTGGGAGTCAGACGGAGGTGTCAAATGTACGGACCCTTTTAATCACAGGATGGAGGGTCACTGTGAATATTAATTCATGAACCACTGTGCATAGTGACTCGCCCCCAGGGCCGTGGGGCACTCGGCAGCCGGGACTCTGGTTGCCGGGGGATATCACGGTGGCTGGCCCGGTCCGTGGCCCAGGGCGGTCACTCAAAAGGGGGGGGGGGAATGTTTATAGGGGAAATTGTCGTGACGCCACCTGTGGATTCTGGTAAGAGGTTACCAGCGCTGCGACAGTCCACTGAGGCTGATGTTAGGGGCAGCTATGATGGGACGGCTCCCCACAGGTAGGGAGATGGCAGGACGGTTCCAGAGGAAGTACAGGCACACACACAAGGGTAAACTTCAATACCTTTACTGGTGGTGATGCAGGTACGGTCCAGGGCTTGTGGGGGCCCCGGGGGGATGCTGCGGGCTTGTGGGGGCCCTAAGGGGATGCTGCGGGCTTGTGGGGCCCTGGGGGGATTCTGCGGGCTTGTGGGGCCCTGGAGGGGATGCTGTGGGCTTGTGGGTGCTCTGGGGGGGATGCTGCAGGCTTGTGGGGTCTATGGGGGGGATGCTGCAGGCATGTGGGGGCTCTGGGGGGGGTGATGCAGGCTTGAGGGGGGCCCTGGGGGAATGCAGCCGGCTTGTGGGGGCCCCGGGGAGGATGCAGCGGGCTTGTGGGGCCTCTGTATGGGGTCCAGCCTGCATATGGCATTACATGGGGACCAGGCAGTATTCTCTATGGTGAATTATATGGGATCCAGTATTTTGTATGGAGCATTATATAGGGCTCATAATACTGTATGGAGGACTATGTGGTGCCATAACACTGTATGGAGGACTATACTGTCCGGTCTGCACTGTGCGCTGTGAGGATTCACCGGTTTCTGAGCTATTGTAAAATTTACAAAAGATATCACTCATGAAATGTAAGAAGTCAGTGAAATTTTTGGCATTGTACTATATCTATATCTATAATTTCTCTGCTGTATCTGTGCATCATGAATGGTTGGATGTGTTAAAGGGGCCACTGAGACTCTTTCGCCCGGGGCCCACGAAAACCTGGAGGAGGGAGCATCATGTGACACTCCCTCTCCCATCATTCCTCCTCTGCGTCTGACGCAGCAGCATGATGACGCGCCACGCTGTGTCAGACAGTGGAGCTGGCAGCTGCTGAGGTGATCAGCTGCAGAGACTGAAGCAGCGGGGAACGAGGAGCGGTAAGTATGTATTTATTTTTAAATCATTGTGTACTGATAATACTGGAGGACTGGGGCTGCATTTTACCCTACGGGTGGGGGGGGGGGGGGGCTGCATTTTACCCTATGGGGGGCTGCATTATACAGCGTACAGGACCATGGGGGAATGCATTATACTGAGTGGAGAACCATGGCGAGTGTCTTAAGGCCCCGTCACACTAAGCGATGCAGCAGCGATCCCGACAACGATACGACCTGTCAGGGATCGTTGCTGCATCGCTAATACATCGCTGGTGAGCTGTCAAACAGGCAGGCTCACCAGCGATCAGGGGAGCAGCGATATCGTGGAAAGAATCGTTCCACGATGTCCTGCTCCTGTTACCAGCCTGCTGCTTAAGCAGGAGCAGGCTGGTAACTATGGTAAACATCGGGTTACTAAGTGCGCGTGTGCCCCTAGTAACCCGCTGTTTATCATGGATACCACTCTGCTAAGGTGAACGGTAGCCTCCGCGCACCGTAGCAGAGTGGTATCCATGGTAAACAGCGGGTTACTAAGTGCGCGCGTGCCCCTAGTAACCCGATGTTTACCATGGTTACCAGCCAGATCGTTGGTCCCGCTGGTCACACACAGCGATGTGTGCTGGCCAGCGGGAGGCCAATGACCAAAAAATGGTCCAGGACACTTTGCAGCGATCAGCAACCTCACAGCAGGGGCCTGATCGTTGCAAAGTGTCACACATAGCGACATCGCTGGTGAGGTCGCTGGTGAGTCACCAAAACCGTGACTCAGCAGCGATCTCGCTAGCGATATCGCTATGTGAGACGGGGGCTTTATACTGTGTGGAGGACCATGGGGGAGTACATTGTACAGTGTGGAGGACCATGGGGGAGTGCATTATACTGTGTGGAGGACCATGGGGGAGTGCATGGTACTGTGTGGAGGACCATGGGGGAGTGCATTATACTGTGTGAAGGACCACGGGGAGTGCATTGTACTGTGTGGAGGACCACGAGGGAGTGCATTATACTGCGTGGCGGACCACGTGGGAGTGCATTATGCTGCGTGGAGGACCACGAGGGAGTGCATTATACTGCGTGGAGGACCATGGCGAGTGCCTTATACTGTGTGGAGAACCATGGCGAGAGTCTTATACTGAGTGCATTATACTCTATGGAGTGTGGAGAGGTGTGGGGCAGTTGGGGGATCATACTTTACCCTGGGAGTTGAGGTCGGGTACAGTAGGGTCATTATACTGCGCATATGGAGGAATTCACCATGGGGGTATCATACCGTGTTTGGGGGGCACTTTTGTTGGCACCACACTTTATGGGCAATGAAAAAGGGATCTAGGACTTCAGCAGGAGGAAAATTACTATGTAAAGGCTGGAAGGTTGTGAGATCTGATCTTCTGCGACCCCGACAATTATTTACATTTTTGTTGCTGGGGGGGGGGGGCCCAATTAGAACTTCTGCGTCCTATGTACGCCCCTGATTATACCAAATCCTCAGCTGTGCTGGTACTAAGGATATGGACACTCAGACATTTTGGGCTAAATATATACATACAAATATTTTTTCAATAACGTTTCATAAACAATTTGGCTTTTTTATTTCCTTTGCATTGCTAGTTGCAGAATGAGCTCACTGAGAATTTATCAGTGAGCTCATTCTGACCTTCTCTGTGCTGATTATGTTCACAGACCAGCATGAAAGTTGGGCTGATCTCTGATTCAGTCATAAATCATCAAAAGAGCTGGAAACTCCAGATCATAAGGAGCTCACTGACTGAATCTCAAGTTAACTCATTCTGCAGCCATCAATGTGCTGCTGGGAAACAAAAAGCTGGTAAAGGCCGAACAGAGCAAATGTTACAAGAAGCAAAATAGTAAAAAGTATTTTTAGACCAATATACATGTATTTAAAGGGATTGTCCGGTGTGAAGCTGAAGGCTGCAGTCATCTGTGTGACTCTCTGTGACTGCAGACTTGTAATCCTCACATCATGTAGACTGCGCGCTGCCAGCATTATTCTCAGCCCAGAGATGGCAGAAGCCCCTGTATCATGTGTACAGGAATTGTGCCCCCTCTCCCCGAGGAGCAGCAGTGCCTCGTCCTCCAGATACATGAGGGTCCCATCGGGGAGATCCGCATGTACCGGCCATGATGTCATCTCCATGGATACGGCATCAATGTGCAGAGCAGAAGACCCCTGTAAGGGAGAGCTCAGACGTGGGGGGATTGATGTGGATGTGAGGAGCAGATCCCCCCATATTCACAGATTATCGCACAATACATGTGGCCTTGCACAGGAAAAACTGTGAGGAAAGAAGAAATCAGATTTCTTACAATATAGAATAATGTCCTCCTGCCCTCGTTCATGTCCAGTATTATTTATCCCCTGACCTTTAGGGTGGGGAACCCCTCCTGAACCCCCTCCATTATATAGGAGCCATATATCTGCTCCATTACTGGCAGAAGGTAAGGAGCCAATCACACTGCACGGCTTCTACTTCCTGCTCTAAGCCCCGCCCACCTGCCTTCCCTTGAGATCTCCATGACAACCTTTGTGTGACTACAGTGACAGGCCACGCCCCCGAGGATTCTGATCAGTGCGGATGTCTCCATATTGCTGAGGACTGTGAGCGGCTGATGGGCGGAGCCAGCAGCGATATGAGGGGCGGAGCCAGCAGCGATGTGAGGGGCAGAGCCAGCAGCGATATGAGGGGCGGAGCCAGCAGCGACATGAGGGGCGGAGCCAGCAGTTATATGAGAGGCGGAGCCAGCAGCGATATGAGGGGCGGAGCCAGCAGCGATATGAGGGGCGCTCACAGCACTGACAGGAGCAGGTGTGTGTGCAGCCCGTTCCTCTGCTGTGGGTGTTGTGTTGTGTGAGCTTCGCCGTGTATATATTATACACATATATATATATATATATATATATATACATACATACACAGTTGAAATCAGAAGTTTCCATACACTGTATAAATAGACACATCTGCATGTTTTTCTCAATATCTGACATGAAATCAGAATAAACCTTTCCCATTTTAGGTCAATTAGGATTACCATCATTTTTAATATTTGCCAAATGCCAGAATAATGAGCGTCTCTTGTAAGGGGCATTAAAAAAGTCTTGTTATACCACTCTGACCTCCACGTGTCTTGTAAGGGGCATTAAAACCGTCTTGTTATACCACTCTGACCTCCACGTGTCTTGTAAACGGCATTAAAACCGTCTTGTTATACCACTCTGACCTCCACGTCTCTTCAGAGGGGCATTAAAACCATCTTGTTATACCACTCTGACCTCCACGTCTCTTCTGAGGGGCATAAAAACCGTCTTGTTATACCACTCTGACCTCCACGTCTCTTCTGAGGGGCATTAAAAGCGTCTTGTTATACCACTCTGACCTCCACGTGTCTTGTAAGGGGCATTAAAACTGTCTTGTTATGCCACTCTGACCTCCACGTCTCTTCTGAGGGGCATTAAAAGCGTCTTGTTAAGCTACTGGGACCTCCACGACTCTTCGAACGGGCATTGCATTTCCTCATAATTTTTGGAAGCTTTTGCTTGGAAGGCATAAGCAAATACTATGGGAGACCCACTCCCCAACAATGGGAATAATGTTTTTAAGATGCTGTACTGTATGGCTCTTGTAAGGGGCATTAAAACCGTCTTGTTAAGCTACTGTGACCTCCACGTCTCTTCAAAGGGGCATTAAAAGCGTCTTCTTAAGCCACTCTGAACTCCACAGCTCTTCCAAGGGGCATTGAAATGTTGTTTTTAATTACCTTACCTCTAATCTCCATGACTCTTCCAACGGGCATTGCATTTCCTCCTAATTTTAGTCAGCTTTTGCTTTTCAATGCAAAGGTGAAAACTAAGGGAGACACACTCCCCAATAATGGGTAGAAGGTTTTTAGTACGCTGTAATCCACGTCTGTTTCCAGGGGCATTGCAGTTCCTTATAATTTTTGGAAAGCCTTCCATTCACTGCTTAGGCCAACAGTGCACAGGAGACCCAGTTGCCATAAATGGAAAAAAAGGTTTAGTTAAGGCCCTCTGACCTCCATGTCATTTCCAAGGGGCATTGGAGTGCCTCAAAAGTTTTGGTAGGCATTGCACTCACTGTATGCCCTATAACTGTGTAGCCAAACCACTCCTTTTGTTACAGAAACATATCCTACAAGACATATGTGGTTGACTGGCCTGATATTGATGTGAATGGTCCCTGTTCCTCCTGCTCTTTCTCCTTTGCCACTACCTCATCCATCATTTATCACTTGAAGCTTTGTTTTAACGAGAGTCATAGAACTTGGATAGTAGCAGGAAAACATCCAGCAATCCTCGGAGGAGGTAGGATATGCGCCAAAACGCTGACCACCTCAGGCCTAGCCGCTACTACATACATAGAATCATAGAATCATAGAATGGTAGAGTTGGAAGGGACCTCCTGGGTCATCTGGTCTAACCCCCTGCTCAAAGCAGGATTCACTAAATCATCTCAGACAGATGTCTGTCCAGCCTCTGTTTGAAGACGTCCAAACAGAGGACGCTTGCATTCCTTGAAAACAAAGCAGATGCTAACTTCTATCATCCTCATCATGCTCCTCACCTTGGCACTCTCAACTCCCCTGATAGAGAAGCCAGGGCCCACCGGAGAAGTCGGGTTCTTTGGTGGGCTCGTCCAATGCTGCCCTAAAGCAGGCCAGTCTAAGAAAAGTGTGTGGGGATGTTCCGCGGAGAAATCGGGGCGGCTTGGAACCGTTTATGGACACCTGGCCGCGGGGCGGCTGGGGACCGAGCATGGACTCCCGGCCGCCGGGCGGCTGGGGACTGAGTATCGATACCTCGCTGCCGAAGTAGCCATGAGGTAGTGGCCAGCTCTGGCCTCCACATGCCTAAAAGGCCCAATTTCAAGTGCACGCATGCTAGCAGTATGGTATTGCAGCCTCGGGGTGGGTTGGTGGCAGGTTGCACACTTATGCTTGCATTCCAACAAAACAAAGCAGATGCTAACTTCTATCATCATCATGCTCCTCACCTTGGCATTCTCACCTCCCCTGATGGAGTCGGGTTCTCTAGTGGGCTCGTCCAATGCTGCCCTAAAGCAGGCCAGTCTAAGAAAAGTGTGTGGGGATGTTCCGCAGAGAAATCGGGGTGGCTGGGGACCGTCTATGGACACCCCGCCGCCCCCAGGCGGCTGGGGACCAGGTGTGGACACCCGGCCGCCGGGGACTGAGTATGGATACCTCGCTGCCGAAGCAGCCATGAGGTAGTGGCCAGCTTCGGCCTCCTCAAAACTAAAAGGCCCAATTTCAAGTGCAAGCTAGCAGTATGGTATTGCAGCCTGGGGGTGGGTGGGTGGTTGGCTGCATATTTGCGCTTGCATTGCAAGGAATGGGGGAGGTACAATTGAACACTGCCCTGGGACAAGGACTTGCACGGGGATAGTTGCAAGTCTGCATCTTCTGATGCGGCAAGGATCACTTCTGATGGGCACACTTTTAGGCAGTGACCTGGGAGTCAGAGATCCTTCCAGGGGTCTTCCCCATGCTGTTCCCATGTCTTTTCAGCACTGTATGCATGTGTCACACAGCACATGGCCAGATAAGGTTGTAAAATGTTAAAATGACATTTCCCGGTGAATGCATTTGTCACAGTTGAAAGCAATACAAAAGTGCAAAAACGCATAAAAAATGCTACTTGTGAACATAGCCCAAGGTGTGGAGGAGTATTTTTGTTTTTGGTTATTTATTTTACCTTATACATAAGTCTTTACCCTGGAAAAGAAATTCCTTAACATATTTCACAGGAAAAAAGTTTCACTTTTGTTTTTGAACATTTTCTTATGAGCCTGTAAAAGTGGCTTAATACCTCTGACCACGTTGTTGACAACAGTGACCTGGGGGTCAGAAATGCTTCCTGGGGCGATCCCCATGCTGTCCCCATGTCATCTGAGCACTGTCACTATCATTTTGGGCACTTTTTAGGCTTTCTACAGACTGCTGGGGGTGCCTCCGCAAAAATGCTCGGGTCTCCCATAGACTAACATGGGCTCGTTGCTCGGGTCGAGCACCCGAGTATCACGGCGAGCTCAGGCCGAGCTTCGAGCACCCGAGCATTTTAGTGCTCGCTCAACACTATTTATAATGGGAGCACAAGCTAGTGACTGATTTATATTCTCAGTGGAGCAGACTTCATTGTGGTGAATGATATACTCATGGGCACAGTGTGGCACATATTTGCATTTGGTGGCACAGTGGGCGGCATCATTTATTTAAGTCGCTTATATTTGTAACATTTTTGTTTTTCAGGAGTGCGGTGATCTGCTGAAAAGTGCGGAGCAGCCGAAACCTGGACAGCAAACTGCAAAGACGAATCATGGCGGGAAGTCGTCACGAAAGACTGGACTAGGTAAAGAAGAGAAGAAAGAGAGCGACTGCAGTGTATAAACTGGAGGGTTAGGTGGGGCCCATTATATTATAATAAATCTATGTGGAGCCCATTATATTATAATAAATCTATGTGGGGTCCATAATATTAAAGGGACGGATATGTGGGGCCCATTATATTATAATAAATCTATGTGGGGCCCATTATATTATAACAAATCTATGTGCGGTCCATAATATTAAAGGGACGGATATGTGGGGCCCATTATATAATAATAAAATCTATGTGGGGTCCATAATATTATAATAAATCTATGTGGGGTCCATAATATTAAAGGGACGGATATGTGGGGCCCATTATATAATAATAAAATCTATGTGGGGTCCATAATATTATAATAAATCTATGTGGGGTCCATAATATTAAAGGGACGGATATGTGGGGCCCATTATATTATAATAAATCTATGTGGTGCCCATTATATTAAAGGGAAAGCTATGTGGGGCCAATTATATTAAAGGGAAAGCTATGTGGGGCCAATTATATTAAAGGGAAAGCTATGTGGGGCCCATTATATTAAAGGGAAAGCTATGTGGGGCCCATTATATTAAAGAGAAAGCTATGTGGTGCCCATTATATTAAAGAGAAAGCTATGTGGGGCCCATTATATTAAAGAGAAAGCTATGTGCGGCCCATTATATTAAAGAGAAAGCTATGTGGGGCCCATTATATTAAAGAGAAAGCTATGTGGGGCCCATTATATTAAAGAAAAAGCTATGTGGGGCCCATTATATTAAAGGGAAAGCTATGTGGGGCCCATTATATTAAAGGGAAAGCTATGTGGGGCCCATTATATTAAAGGGAAAGCTATGTGCGGCCCATTATATTAAAGAGAAAGCTATGTGGGGCCCATTTTATTAAAGAGAAAGCTATGTGGGGCCCATTATATTAAAGAGAAAGCTATGTGGGGCCCATTATATTAAAGGGAAAGCTATGTGGGGCCCATTATATTAAAGGGAAAGCTATGTGGGGCCCGTTATCTTAAAGGGACATCTACGTAGGGCCCATTATATTAAATGGATGGCTATGTGGGGCCCATTATATTAAAGAGAGAGCTATGTGGGGCCGATTATATTAAAGGGAAAGCTATGTGGGGCCCATTATATTAAAGAGAAAGCTATGTGGGGCCCATTATATTAAAGGGAAAGCTATGTGGGGCCCATTATATTAAAGAGAAAGCTATGTGGGGCCCATTATATTAAAGGGAAAGCTATGTGGGGCCCATTATATAATAATAAAATCTATGTGGGGCCCATTATATTAAAGGGAAAGCTATGTGGGGCCCGTTATCTTAAAGGGACATCTACGTATATGATAAATTCTATATGGGGCCCATGATATTTAATGGAAGGCTATGTGAGGCCCATTATATTAAATAGAGAGCTATGTGGGGACCAATACATTAAAAAGAAAGCTATATTGGGGCCCACTATGTTATCTGGAAGGTTTTGTGGGGCCCTCTGTATTAAATTGAGGGCTATGTGAGGCCTATTAAATTAAATGGAAAGCGTTGCGGGGCCCATAATATTATATGGAGGGCTATGTGAGGCGCATTTATCAAATAAAGGGCTATGTAGCGCCAATTATATTAAATGGAAGCCTGTGTTTTGTCCATTATATTAAATAGAGATGTATCTTGGCTCCATTATAATAAATGGAAGGCAATGTGGGGACCATTATATTAAATGGAGGGTTATGTGGGGCCCATTATATTAAATGGAAGCCTATATGGAGCCCAGTGAATTAAATGTAAAGCTATGTGGGGCCCAATATTTTAAATGGAAGGTTAAGTGGGGCCAATTGTATTAAATAGAGGGCTATGTGGTGCCCAATATAAAACATGGAAGGCTTTTTGGTGCCCATTATATTAAATAGAGGGATATTTTGGCCCCATTTTATTAAATGGAAGGCTATGTCAGGTCCAATATATTAAATGGAGTCCAGTGCGGCCTATTATATTAAATTGACGGTTATGTGGGGTTCAATAAATTAAATGAAAAGCTATGTGGAGCCCAATAAATTAAATTATAGTACATGGAAGGCAATGTGCGGCTCATTATACTATATAGAGGGCTATGTGGGGGCCATTATACTTTATAGAATTCTATGTGGGGGTCCATTATACTTTTGCCAATGGCAAATTGTGTGTTCCGGTGGCACTCCAAAGGTAAAGGGTGTGCTCCGGTGGCACTCCAACGTCATAGGGTGTGCTCTGGTGGCACACCAATGGCAAAAAGGCCAAAGAGTAGACTCTGGTGGCAGACTGAGCAGCCCTAGAGTGCGCCCCAGTGATAAGCAATAAGGCCAAAGAATGTACCCTGGTGGTAGGCTAAAAAGCCCTAGAGTGCGCCCCAGTGGTAAGCAATAAGGCCAAAAAGTGCACCCCGGTGGCAGGCTAAAAAAGCCTAAAATGAGTGCCCCGGTGGTAAGCAAAATGGTCAGAGTGTACCCCGGTCGCAGTTAAAAAGCCCAAGTTGGGTGCCCCGGTGGTAAGCTAAAAGGCCAAAGAGTGCACCCCGGTGGAAGCTAAAAAGCCCAAGATGGGTGCCCCGGTGGTAAGCAAAAAAGGTCACATATTGGGCCCCTCTGGTAGGCCTACGGGAAATAGAGTTCTCCGATGGCACACCAACGGTAAAGGGTGTGCCCGATGGTACTCCAATGGTAAAAGGTGTGCTTCAGTGGCATGCCAGTGGCAAAAAGTGTATTCCGGTGGCATGCTAATGGTGAAAGGTGTGCTCTGTTGGCACCCCAACTGTAAAGAGTGTGTTCCAGTGGCACCCCAGCAGCCAATGGTGTACTTCGGTGGCAGACCATCGGGAAATGGTGTGATATGTAAGGCTCATCATAACAAAAGGGAGGGCTATGTGGGACCCATTATTTTATATGGAAAACAAGGTGGGGCCCATTATATTAATTAGGGGCTTATGTGGGGCTCTTTATATTAAATAAAAACATATGTGGGTCCCATTAAATAAAATGGAAGGCTATGTGGACCCCATTAAATTAAATGGAAGGCTATGTGGACCCCATTAAATTAAATGGAAGGCTATGTGGGGCCCATTATATTAAATGGAAGCCTATATGGGGCCCAATAAATTAAATGAAAAGCTACAGTATGTACAGCAATAATAAAAATGGTAATAATACAGGGTGGGCTATTTATATGGATACACCTAAATTAAATGGGAATGGTTGGTGATGTCAACTTCCTGTTTATGGCACATTAGTATATGGGAGGGGGAAACTTTTCCAGATGGGTGGTGACTATGGCGGCCATTTTGAAGTCGACCATTTTGGATCTAACTTTATTTTTTTCAATGGGAAGAGGGTGATGTGACACATCAAACTCATTGAGAATTTCATAAGAAAATACAATGGTGTGCTTGGTTTTAACATAATTTTATTCTTTCATGAATTTTTTACAAGTTTATGACCACTTATAAAATGTGTTTAAAGTGCTGCCCATTGTGTTGGATTGTCAATGCAACCCTCTTCTCCCACTCTTGACACACTGATAGCAACACCGCAGAAGAAATGCTAGCACAGGCTTTCAGTATCCGTTGTTTCAGATGCTGAAAGGTTATATGGGGCCTATTAAAATAAATGGAAGACTATGCAGGACCTCTTGTAATAACTAGAAGGCAATTTGTGGCCCATCATATTAAACTAGATGGTGGCCCGATTCTAACTCATCGGGTATTCTAGAATATGTATGCGGCCGGCCGCGACCAATCAGCGAACCGTGTTAGTGAGGACCGGAGAGCATGTTTAAATTTGGCGCCAAAACCGGTGATTGGTCACGGCTGGCGGCCGCAACCAATCAGCGAATCGTATTAGTGAGAACCGGGGAGCGGGTACTTCCACTGTGAGCAGCCGGGAGATGACCGGCTGCTCGCAGCAGAAGTATCCCAACCGGCGGCGCCGCTCCCCGGTCCTCCCTTCACACTTGCCGTCGGGAGATCAGCGGCCCTAGCCGCTGATCTAGCGACGGTAGCCGCATGGAGGTCAGCGGCGCCGCAGTTCGGGGTACTTCTGCTGCAAGCAGCCGGGAGATGACCGGCTGCATCGCCACTGACCTCTATGCAGAGCGGTGTTTAAATTTGGAGCCAATATCGCTGATTGGTCGTGGCCGCCGAATCGTATTAGTGAGGACAGGGGATCGGCGCTGCCTGTGCGGGTACTTCCACTGCGAGCAGCCGGGAAATGACCGGCTGCTCGCAGCAGAAGTATCCCGACCGGTGGCGCCGCTCCCCGGTCCTCCCTTCACACTTTCCGTCGGAAGATCAGCGGCCCTAACCGCTGATCTCCCGACGGTAGCCGCATGGAGGTCAGCGGCGCCGCTGGTCGGGGTACTTCTGCTGCGAGCAACCGGGAGTTGACCGGCTAGCGCCGGTCATCTCCCGGCTACATCGCCGCTGACCTCCGTGCGGCAGATGAGCTGCTAATGGCCACCATCTTTTTCTGAAATCCCACGTCGCTGATTGACCACGGTCGGACCAATCAGCGACGCAGGACTTCCTGGACAGAAGGACAGACAGACAGACATGATAAGACGATTATATATATTAAATGTAAGGTTATGTAGGGCCCAATATATTCAATGAAAAACTATATGGGCCCATTATATAAAAGAAAAAGCTAAGTGTGGCCAATTTTATTAAATGGATGATGGCGTGCTCCCTTGGCAAGCCAGCGGGAAAGTGGCGTGCTTCCGGTGGCAAGCCAGCGGGACAGTGGCGTGCTCCGGTGGCAAGCTAGCGGGAAAGTGGCGTGCTCCGGTGGCAAGCCAGCGGGAAAGTGGCGTGCTGCAGTGGCAAGCCAGCGGGAAAGTGGCATGCTCCGGTGGCAAGCCAGCGGGAAAGTGGCGTGCTCCGGTGGTAAGCCAGCGGGAAAGTGGCGTGCTCCGGTGGCAAGCCAACGGGAAAGTGGCGTGCTCCGGTGGCAAGCCAACGGGAAAGTGGCGTGCTCCGGTGGCAAGCCAACGGGAAAGTGGCGTGCTCCGGTGGCAAGCCAACGGGAAAGTGGCGTGCTCCGGTGGCAAGCCAACGGGACTGTGGCGTGCTCCGGTGGCAAGCCAACGGGAAAGTGGCGTGCTCCGGTGGCAAGCCAACGGGAAAGTGGCGTGCTGCGGTGGCAAGCCAACGGGAAAGTGGCGTGCTCCGGTGGCAAGCCAACGGGAAAGTGGCGTGCTCCGGTGGCAAGCCAACGGGAAAGTGGCGTGCTCCGGTGGCAAGCCAACGGGAAAGTGGCGTGCTCCGTTGGCAAGCCAACGGGAAAGTGGCGTGCTCCGGTGGCAAGCCAACGGGAAAGTGGCGTGCTCCGGTGGCAAGCCAACGGGAAAGTGGCGTGCTCCGGTGGCAAGCCAACGGGAAAGTGGCGTGCTCCGGTGGCAAGCCAACGGGAAAGTGGCGTGCTCCGGTGGCAAGCCAATGGGAAAGTGGCGTGCTCCGGTGGCAAGCCAACGGGACTGTGGCGTGCTCCGGTGGCAAGCCAACGGGAAAGTGGCGTGCTCCGGTGGCAAGCCAATGGGAAAGTGGCGTGCTCCGATGGCAAGCCAACGGGAAAGTGGCGTGTTCCGGTGGCAAGCCAACGGGAAAGTGGCGTGCTCCGGTGGCAAGCCAACGGGAAAGTGGCGTGCTCCGGTGGCAAGCCATCGGGACTGTGGCGTGCTCCGGTGGCAAGCCAACGGGAAAGTGGCGTGCTCCGGTGGCAAGCCAACGGGAAAGTGGCGTCCTCCGGTGGCAAGCCAACGGGAAAGTGGCATGCTCCGGTGGCAAGCCAACGGGAAAGTGGCGTGCTCCGGTGGCAAGCCAACGGGAAAGTGGCGTGCTGCGGTGGCAAGCCAACGGGAAAGTGGCGTGCTCCGGTGGCAAGCCAACGGGAAAGTGGCGTGCTCCGGTGGCAAGCCAACGGGAAAGTGGCGTGCTCCGGTGGCAAGCCAACGGGAAAGTGGCGTGCTCCGTTGGCAAGCCAACGGGAAAGTGGCGTGCTCCGGTGGCAAGCCAACGGGAAAGTGGCGTGCTCCGGTGGCAAGCCAACGGGAAAGTGGCGTGCTCCGGTGGCAAGCCAACGGGAAAGTGGCGTGCTCCGGTGGCAAGCCAACGGGAAAGTGGCGTGCTCCGGTGGCAAGCCAATGGGAAAGTGGCGTGCTCCGGTGGCAAGCCAACGGGACTGTGGCGTGCTCCGGTGGCAAGCCAACGGGAAAGTGGCGTGCTCCGGTGGCAAGCCAACGGGAAAGTGGCGTGCTCCGATGGCAAGCCAACGGGAAAGTGGCGTGTTCCGGTGGCAAGCCAACGGGAAAGTGGCGTGCTCCGGTGGCAAGCCAACGGGAAAGTGGCGTGCTCCGGTGGCAAGCCATCGGGACTGTGGCGTGCTCCGGTGGCAAGCCAACGGGAAAGTGGCGTGCTCCGGTGGCAAGCCAACGGGAAAGTGGCGTCCTCCGGTGGCAAGCCAACGGGAAAGTGGCATGCTCCGGTGGCAAGCCAACGGGAAAGTGGCGTGCTCCGGTGGCAAGCCAACGGGAAAGTGGCGTGCTCCGGTGGCAAGCCAACGGGAAAGTGGCGTGCTCCGGTGGCAAGCCAACGGGACAGTGGCGTGCTCCGGTGGCAAGCCAACGGGACAGTGGCGTGCTCCGGTGGCAAGCCAACGGGACAGTGGCGTGCTCCGGTGGCAAGCCAACGGGACAGTGGCGTGCTCCGGTGGCAAGCCAACGGGACAGTGGCGTGCTCCGGTGGCAAGCCAACGGGAAAGTGGCGTGCTCCGGTGGCAAGCCAACGGGAAAGTGCCGTGCTCCGGTGGCAAGCCAACGGGAAAGTGGCGTGCTCCGGTGGCAAGCTAACGGGAAAGTGGCGTGCTCCGGTGGCAAACCAACGGGAAAGTGGCGTGCTCCGGTGGCAAGCCAACGGGACTGTGGCGTGCTCCGGTGGCAAGCCAACGGGACTGTGGCGTGCTCCGGTGGCAAGCCAACGGGACTGTGGCGTGCTCCGGTGGCAAGCCAACGGGACTGTGGCGTGCTCCGTTGGCAAGCCAACGGCAAAGTGGCGTGCTCCAGTGGCAAGCCAACGGGAAAGTGGCGTGCTCCGGTGGCAAGCCAACGGGAAAGTGGCGTGCTTCGGTGGCAAGATAACGGGAAAGTGGCGTGCTCCGGTGGCAAGCCAACGGGAAAGTGGCGTGCTCCGGTGGCAAGCCAACGGGAAAGTGGCGTGCTCCGGTGGCGAGCCAACGGGAAAGTGGCGTGCTCCGGTGGCGAGCCAACGGGAAAGTGGCGTGCTCCGGTGGCGAGCCAACGGGAAAGTGGCGTGCTCCGGTGGCGAGCCAACGGGAAAGTGGCGTGCTCCGGTGGCGAGCCAACGGAAAAGTGGCGTGCTCCGGTGGCGAGCCAACGGGAAAGTGGCGTGCTCCGGTGGCGAGCCAACGGGAAAGTGGCGTGCTCCGGTGGCGAGCCAACGGGAAAGTGGCGTGCTCCGGTGGCGAGCCAACGGGAAAGTGGCGTGCTCCGGTGGCGAGCCAACGGGAAAGTGGCGTGCTCCGGTGGCAAGCCAACGGGAAAGTGGCGTGCTCCGGTGGCAAGCCAACGGGAAAGTGGCGTGCTCCGGGGGCAAGCCAACGGGAAAGTGGCGTGCTCCGGTGGCAAGCCAACGGGAAAGTGGCGTGCTCCGGTGGCAAGCCAACGGGAAAGTGGCGTGCTCCGGTGGCAAGCCAACGGGAAAGTGGCGTGCTCCGGTGGCAAGCCAACGGGAAAGTGGCGTGCTTCGGTGGCAAGCCAACGGGACAGTGGCGTGCTTCGGTGGCAAGCCAACGGGAAAGTGGCGTGCTCCGGTGGCAAGCCAACGGGACTGTGGCGTGCTCCGGTGGCAAGCCAACGGGACTGTGGCGTGCTTCGGTGGCAAGCCAGCGGGAAAGTGGCGTGCTCCGGTGACAAGCCAACGGGAAAGTGGCGTGCTCCGGTGGCAAGCCAACGGGAAAGTGGCGTGCTCCGGTGGCAAGCCAACGGGAAAGTGGCGTGCTCCGGTGGCAAGCCAACGGAAAAGTGGCGTGCTCCGGTGGCAAGCCAACGGGAAAGTGGCGTGCTCCGGTGGCAAGCCAACGGGAAAGTGGCGTGCTCCGGTGGCAAACCAACGGGACTGTGGCGTGCTCCGGTGGCAAGCCAACGGGAAAGTGGCGTGCTCCGGTGGCAAGCCAATGGGAAAGTGGCGTGCTCCGGTGGCAAGCCAACGGGAAAGTGGCGTGCTCCGGTGGCAAGCCAACGGGACTGTGGCGTGCTCCGGTGGCAAGCCAACGGGAAAGTGGCGTGCTCCGGTGGCAAGCCAACGGGAAATTGGCATGCTTCGGTGGCAAGCCAACGGGAAAGTGGCGTGCTCCGGTGGCAAGCCAACGGGACTGTGGCGTGCTCCGGTGGCAAGCCAACGGGACTGTGGCGTGCTCCGGTGGCAAGCCAACGGGACTGTGGCGTGCTTTGGTGGCAAGCCAGCGGGAAAGTGGCGTGCTCCGGTGCAAGCCAACGGGAAAGTGGCGTGCTCCGGTGGCAAGCCAACGGGAAAGTGGCGTGCTCCGGTGGCAAGCCAACGGGAAAGTGGCGTGCTCCGGTGGCAAGCCAACGGGAAAGTGGCGTGCTCCGATGGCAAGCCAACGGGAAAGTGGCGTGCTCCGGTGGCAAGCCAACGGGAAAGTGGCGTGCTCCGGTGGCAAGCCAACGGGAAAGTGGCGTGCTCCGGTGGCAAGCCAACGGGAAAGTGGCGTGCTCCGGTGGCAAGCCAACGGGAAAAGGTGTGCTCCGGTGTCATGCTAATGGTAAAGGTGTGCTCCAGTGGCATTCTAACGGTAAAGGTGTGCTGCGGTCACATGCTAATGGTAAAGGTGTGCTCCGGTGGCATGCTAACGGGAATAGGTGTGCTCCGATGGCATGCTAACGGGAATAGGTGTGCCCGGTGGCATACTAACGGGAAAAGGTGTGCTACGGTGGCATGCTAGCGGGAAATGGTGTGCTTCGGTGGCATGATAACGAGAAAAGGGGTACTCCATTGGCACCACAATGGTCAAGGGACTTGGAAATGTCACATGTGAAGTCATACTCGCATAGTGTCTGTTGTTGCAGGGATCAAAAGAGCGACCCGGTGGAACAAGATGTGGAGACTGTGCGGCAGATGGTGGTTTAAGGACAACAAACAGCAAAATAAGACCAAGCAACAGCAAGGAAACAATCCAAGAATTACCGCAGCAGACAAGTAAGTGATTGTGATTCTTTTAAACGGTGATGTATGATCAGATGAAGTGGAATGCAGTAAGTTTGGAAATATGATTAACATGTTAATAAAGTGTCTGAAATGTATGAGCGAGAAAGAGAAAAAGGTGGATTGTTACAGGGGGACAGCTGAGAGTAGGGAGTTGCAGAGAAAGTCCTTGTGACAGGTTTAGGATCTATACGGCTGTTTATTGCCTCCACATACAAAGGCAGGAGATGAGACTATCAATCTATTGAACTTGGAGTTGTCAGTAATGTTGGAGGCAAAATTAATAAAGCAAGTAAAATGGGAAAGAAAAAAAGGGGATGTATGTTTGCCTGCTCAGAGGGATGTTTGCCTGGTCATGGGGATGTTTGTCTGGTCAGGGGGATGTTTGCCTGGTCAGGGGGATGTTTGCCTGGTCAGGGGTATGTTTGTCTGGTCAGGGGGATGTTTGCCTGGTCAGGGGCATGTTTGTCTGGTCAGGGGGATGTTTGCCTGGTCAGGGGGATGTTTGCCTGGTCAGGGGGATGTTTGTCTGGTCAGGGGGATGTTTGTCTGGTCAGAGGGATGTTTGCTTCACGTTGGGGAAGAGGGAAAGGACTGAATGATCCGGCACCTGTCCTATCCACAGGATGGTCAGCTAGTGCCGCCATAGGGAAAGAGCTGACCTAGTGTCACTATCAATCATCAGAGTCTGCAGTACAACTGATTAGGGGTCCAGCAGGGGGGCGCTGATGACACAGGTGGACCTTGGGGCGGTTTTCCGGTTGCGGACGCTGCACCTAGAGGGTTTTCTTCATGTAATTATCCTCCTCACATTGCAGACTTGTGAACTTTATAAATTTTCTTCATTTGCTTATTTTCTTCCTTCTCTCCCAAACACGTTGCTGAAGTGCTGTCTCACCCCCACTGCCCCCATCCAGAAGCTTCTTGTGGCTGCTGTTCAGTGAGATTTGTCCTCTATATACCAGCAGTCTGTGTATGGGCCTGTCCCTGTCTGATCCTCTCTGCTCTCCACCCCTGCACTCAGACATGGGAAACCCTGTACTCGGATTACTTCACATCTTGGTGAACAACAGCTGAAAGGACCCTATAAAGGAGCCTGTACCAGGCAGGTGACAGCGGTGCAGCATTGTGCTTGTGGGGGCTATCGGGCGGTGGAGTCAGAAATTGGGGAATACTTGGGTGCTCTCTGGACGGACAATATTAGTGCTGCAGTAATTTCCCACAAGTTTTTGCACAGAGCGGCCACTAATATAGAATAAAGTAAAACAATTGTGCCCTGTAAATAATGGCTGTGCTTTGCTACAAATGCTTCATGTTTGCAGGAGGTTTTTTTTTCTTTAATAAATTTTATTTAGTTTATAATTGATTTTTTCTCTTTCTGCTAGATATCAGCACATGATAGAGGCCGTACGGGACTGGTATAAGAAGTTCTTGGCTGAGAAGGAAAGAAGCTTCATTCCTCCATGAGCTGCAGTTCTTTGTGTCCAGTCGGGAACTCTATTAGTAAGTAGATTTTATCACCGGCGCAGACATTTCCGGGAAGGTTCCAATTGGCCGAATACAAGACGTTCATTAAACTCTTCATTTGAAATAAACGTCTGGTTATCATCCACAAAACTTAATACCGGTCACTTGTCACAAATTTGTACATTTTTTACCTGTTATAAAATGCTGCTCATCCCTTGAATCTTTTCTTTTTTTTTGTCATTTTAGACAAAACATTACATATTCCTGACAAGTCCCAGGTCTTTTCACACCACTCGTTTTGCAGGTTCTTTAATGCTACAGCACTTATGTTATTGGGGTCATTTTTGTGCAGTTTGCAGTTACATGATTTTTTATACATGTTTTTTTTAGCTTTGTCTTGTTATTACATCACATTCATCTTTTTCCTCTCTTGCTTTCCTGGACTGAAGGAAACATATCTCCAAGTCACTCTGAGCTGCCGGCAGGAGAGATGGACCCTCAGGAGCCTCCTAGTCTTCAGAATCCACATGAAGGAGAAGTCCAAGAACAAGAAAGGCCTCCGACAGCAGAGCAACCTGTCCGCCAAAAAGTCCCAGAAGAAGAAGCGATGGTCCCGCAGCTCATCTGTGTTTTTCCTAAATGTGGATTATACTTTTACTGATTGTAATTTTCTTGGTCGATACCAGATAAAGTTTTGGATGACAACTGTCTGGACTTGTGTCTTATTTTACATTTCTCCTTTTTTCTTCTTGCTTCCCCTCCAGTGAGATCTGGCTTAGGTGATAAAAGCCTTTCTCTATCCGGCATTTTTGCAGCAGGCTGGAGAAAGACTTTCTGGATGATAACTTGCCTTAGTCTCAGATGCCCATACACTAGTTAGCTTTAGACCGGACGCTTGTCCACACAACACATCCCGACTCCCCCATATACATGAATGTGGTTATATGTGTGGGGGAGATGGCCCCATACACAGCACATGGTCGGCTGCTCCAGCAAAAATCCTTGGGTTTGACCTACCTTCCTGTAATATATATGGGGGGCCATTAGTTGGATGTTTGCAGGACCCCTCTTTGTCCGACAGCTTCCCTCCCCCACACATAGCAAGCAGTGTACATACAAGCTCCCTTCCCGCACATACAGTATATATAGCATATAAAGAAAAAACCTAGAAGTCTGAACTGAAACATAAATTGATGTGCATGCAAAATGTAAATGCATGTTCACACAAGGCCACTAGACAAAGAAAAACCAAAGACAAGCAAAATACCCAAGTAACCGGAAGTGAATGGGTAAATCGCAAAGTGCAAAAATAATAAATAATGAAGGGTATTTAGTTAACATAATTTTGATAAAAATAATGCAAAAGCTATCCCGCCACATCACGGCAACCCTTATGGGAGAGTCCTAACTCTAATATTAAAACCTTACCATTTGTCAAGTGACGTACATATGGATAAGGGCAGAGAGACTGACCCCCTAGTAGAAGCATAGACCTGAGGCAGAATAAACATTTCAGCTCAGACAAAGGGTGGCCACACCCTAATATGCACTAAAGCACACTGAACTACAAAGAAAAAACCTAGAAGTCTGAACTGAAACATAAATTGCAGGCAAAATGTAAATGCATGTTCACATAAGGCCACTAGACAAAGAAAAACCAAAGGCAAGCAAAATACCCAAGTAACCGGAAGTAAATGGGTAAATCGCAAAGTGCAAAAATAATAAATAATGAAGGGTATTTAATAGTGAAGAGCGAGCACTAAAATGCTCGGGTGCTCGAAGTTCGGGCCGAGCTCGCCATGATACTCGGGTGCTCGACCTGAGCCACGAGCCCAATGTTAGTCTATGGGAGACCCGAGCATTCTCGCGGCGGCATCCCCGGATGTCTTTTAAAAGCCTAACAAGTGCCCAAAACGATAGTGACAGTGCTCAAATGACATGGGGACAGCATGGGGATCGCCCCAGGAAGCATTTCTGACCCCCAGGTCACTGCTCTCAACAATGTGGCCAGAGGTATTAAGCCACTTTTAAGGGCTCACAATAAAACGTTCAAAAACTAAACTGAAACTGCTTTCCTGTGAAATATGTTAAGGAAGTTCCTTTCCAGGGTAAAGACTTGTGTATAAGGTAAAATAAATAACCAAAAAAAAAAATACTCCTCCACACCTTGGGCTATGTTCACAAGTAGCATTTTTAATGCGTTTTTGCACTTTTGCTTCAATCGTGACAAATGCATTCACTGGGAAATGTAATTTTAACATTTTACAACCTTATCTGGCCATGTGCTGTGTGACACATGCATACAGTGCTGAAAAGACATGGGGACAGCATGGGAAAGACCCCTGGAAGCATCTCTGACTCCCCAGTCACTGCCTAAAAGTGTGCCCATCAGAAGTCATCCTTGCCGCATCAGAAGATGCAGACTTGCAACTATCCCCGTGCAAGTTCTTGTCCCAGGGCAGGGTTCAATTGTACCTCTCCCATTCCTTGCAATGCAAGCGCAAATATGCAGCCAACCACCCACCCACCCCCAGGCTGCAATACCATACTGCTTGCTTGCACTTGAACTTGGGCCTTTTAGGCATGTGGAGGCGGAATCTGGCCACCATGTCATGGCAGCGTTGGCGGCCTGGTATCCATACTCAGTCCCAGCCGCCTGGGGGCAGCCGGGTGTCCATAAACGGTCCCCAGCCGCCCCTATTTCTCCTTGGAACATCCCCTCACACACTTTTCTTAGCCCGGCCTGCTTTAGGGCAGCATTGGACGAGCCCACCAGAGAACCAGACTCCTCCGGTGGGCCCTGGCTTCTCCATCAGGGGAGTTGAGAGTGACAAGGTGAGGACCATGATGATGATGATACAAGTTAGCATCTGCTTTGTTTTCTTGGAATGCAAGCGTAAGTGTGCAGCCTGCCACCCACCCACCGCCAGGCTGCATTACCATACTGCTTGCTTGCTTGCACTTGAAATTGGGCCTTTTTAGGCACGTGGAGGCGGAATCTGACCACCGAGTCATGGCAGCATTGGCGGCCTGGAATCCATACTCAGTCCCCAGCCGCCCGGCAGCCAGGTGTTCACACTCGGTCCCCAGCCGCCAGGGGGCGGCCGGGTGTCCATACTCGGTCCCCAGCCGCCCCGCGGCCGGGTGTTCACACACGGTCCCCAGCCCCCTGGGGGCAGCCGGGTGTCCATAAACGGTCCCCAGGGGCCCCTATTTCTCCTTGGAACATCCCCCCACACACATTTCTTAGCCTGGCCTGCTTTAGGGCAGCATTGGACGAGCCCACCAGAGAACCAGACTCCTCCGGTGGGCCCTGGCTTCTCCATCAGGGGAGTTGAGAGTGCCAAGGTGAGGACCATGATGATGATGATTACAAGTTAGCATCTGCTTTGTTTTCTTGGAATGCAAGCGCATGTATGTAGTAGCGACTAGGCCTGAGGTGGTCAGCGTTTTGGCGCATATCCTACCTCCTGCGAGGATTGCTGGATGTTTTCCTGCTACTATCCCAGTTCTATGACTCCCATTAAAACAAAGCTTCAGGTGATGAATGATGGATGAGGTGGTGGCAAAGGAGAAAGAGCAGGAGGAACAGGGACCATTCACATCAATATCAGGCCAGTCAACCACATATGTCTTGTAGGATATGTTTCTGTAACAAAAGGAGCGGTTTGGCTACACAGTTATAGGGCATACAGTGAGTGCAATGCCTACCAAAAATTTTGAGGCACTCGAATGTACCTTGGAAATGACATGGAGGTCAGAGGGCCTTAACTAAACCGTTTTTTTCCATTTATATCAACTGGGTCTCCTGTACACTGTTGGCCTAAACAGTGAATGGAAGGCTTTTCAAAAATTATGAGGAACTGCAATACCCCTTGAAACAGACGTGGATTACAGCGTACTAAAAACCTTCTACCCACTATTGGGGAGTGGGTCTCCCTTAGTTTTCGCCTTTGCATTGAAAAGCAAAAGCTGACTAAAATTAGGAGGAAATGCAATGTCCGTTGGAAGAGTTGTGGAGGTTAGAGGTAATTAAAAACAACATTTCAATGCCCCTAGGAAGAGCTGTGGAGTTCAGAGTGGCTTAAGAAGACTTTTGATGTCCCTTTGAACAGACGTGGAGGTCACAGTAGCTTAACAAGATGGTTTTAATGCCCGTCGGAAAAGACGTGGAGGTCCCAGTAGCTTAACCAGACGTTTTGAATGCCCCTCGGAAAAGGGGCTTTTAATGCCCCTTCCAAGAGCCATACAGTACAGCATAGTACAAACATTATTCCCATTATTGGGGAGTGTGTATCCCATAGTCATAGCTTATGCCTTCCAAGCAAAAGCTGCCAAAAATTAGGATGGAGAAACTTGCAATGCCCCTTACAAGAGCCATGCAGTACAGCATATTCCAAACATTATTCCCATTATTGGGGAGTGGGTCTCCCATAGTCTTTGCTTATGCCTTCCAAGCAAAAGCTGCCAAAAATTAGGACGAAGGAGCTTGCAATGCCCCTTACAAGAGCCATGCAGTACAGCATATTACAAACATTATTCCCATTATTGGGGAGTGGGTCTCCCATAGTCTTTGCTTATGCCTTCCAAGCAAAAGATGCCAAAAATCAGGACGGAGGAACTTGCAGTGCCCCTTACAAGAGCCATGCAGTACAGCATATTACAAACATTATTCCCATTACTGGGGAGTGGGTCTCCCATAGTATTTGCTTATGCCTTCCAAGAAAAAGCAGCCAAAAATTAAGAGGAAATGCAATGCCCGTTCGAAGAGTCGTGGAGGTTAGAGTTAATTAAAAACAACATATCAATGCCCCTTGGAAGAGTTGTGGAGTTCAGAGTGGTTTAACAAGACATTTTTAATGCCCCTCAAAAGAGATGTGGAGGTCCCAGTAGCTTAACAAGACGGTTTTAATGCCCCTCAGAAAAGTGGTGGAGGTCACAGTAGCTTAAGAAGACGCTTTTAATGCCCCTCAGAAGAAACGTGGAGATCCTAGTAGCTTAACAAGATGGTTTTAATGCCCCTTGGAAAAGTGGTGGAGGTCGCAGTAGCTTAACAAGACGGTTTGAATGATCCTTGGAAGAGACGTGGAGGTCACAGTACCTTAACAAGACGGTTTGAATGCCCCTTGGAAGAGACGTGGAGGTCGCAGTAGCTTAACAAGACGCTATTAATGCCCCTCAGAAGAGACGTGGAGGTCCCAGCAGCTTAACAAGACGGTTTTAATGCTCCTCAGAAAAGTGGTGGAGGTCCCAGTAGCTTAACAAGATGATTTTAATGCCCCTCAGAAACGTGGTAGAGGTCCCAGTAGCTTAACAAGACACTTTTAATGTCCCTCAGAAGAGACGTGGAGGTCCCAGTAGCTTAACAAGACGGTTTGAATGCCCCTTGGAAGAGACGTGGAGGTCCCAGTAGCTTAACAAGACGGTTTTCATGCTCCTCAGAAAAGTGGTGGAGGTCCCAGTAGCTTAACAAGATGCTTTTAATGCCCCTTGGAAAAGTGGTGGAGGTCGCAGTAGCTTAACAAGACGGTTTGAATGCCCCTTGGAAGAGACGTGGAGGTCCCAGTAGCTTAACAAGACGGTTTGAATGCCCCTCGGAAGAGACGTGGAGGTCCCAGTAGCTTAACAAGACGGTTTTATTGCCCCTTGAAAAAGTGGTGGAGGTCACAGCAGCTTAACAAGACACTTTTAGTGCCCCTCAGATAAGTGGTGGAGGTCCCAGTAGCTTAACAAGACGGTTTGAATGCCTCTTGGAAGAGACGTGGAGGTCCCAATAGCTTAAGAAGATGGTTTTAATGCCCCTCGGAAAAGTTGTGGAGGTCACAGTACCTTAACAAGATGCTTTTAATGCCTATTAGAAGAGACGTGGAGGTCCCAGTAGCTTAACAAGATGGTTTGAATGCCCCTTGGAAGAGACGTGGAGGTCCCAGTAGCTTAACAAGACGGTTTGAATGCCCCTTGGAAGAGACGTGGAGGTCCCAGTAGCTTAACAAGACGCTTTTAATGCTTCTCGGAAAAGTGGTGGAGGTCCCAGTAGCTTAATAAGACGCTTTTACTGCCCCTCGAAAAAGTGGTGGTCGCAGTAGCTTAACAAGACGGTTTGAATGCCCCTTGGTGGAGACGTGGAGGTCCCAGTAGCTTAACAAGACGGTTTGAATGCCCCTTGGAAGAGACGTGGAGGTCCCAGTAGCTTAACAAGACGGTTTTAATGCCCCTCGGAAAAGTGGTGGAGGTCACAGTAGCTTAACAAGTCGCTTTTAATGCCCCTGAGAAGAGAAGTGGAGGTCGCAGTAGCTTAACAAGACGGTTTGAATGCCCCTTGGAAGAGACGTGGAGGTCCCAGTAGCTTAACAAGACGGTTTTAATGCTTCTCAGAAAAGTGGTGGAGGTCCCAGTAGCTTAATAAGACGCTTTTACTGCCCCTCGAAAAAGTGGCGGAGGTCGCAGTAGCTTAACAAGACGGTTTGAATGCCCCTTGATAGAGACGTGGAGGTCGCAGTAGCTTAATAAAACGGTTTGAATGCCCCTTGGAAGAGACGTGGAGGTCCCAGTAGCTTAACAAGACAGTTTGAATGCCCCTCGGAAGAGACGTGGAGGTCCCAGTAGCTTAACAAGACGGTTTTATTGCCCCTCGAAAAAGTGGTGGAGGTCACAGCAGCTTAACAAGAAGCTTTTAATGCCCCTCAGATAAGTGGTGGAGGTCCCAGTAGCTTAACAAGACGGTTTGAATGCCCCTTGGAAGAGACGTGGAGACGTGACATGCTAATGGTAAAGGTGTGCTCCGGTGGCATGCTAACGGGAATAGGTGTGCTGCGATGTCATGCTAACGGGAATAGGTGTGCCCGGTGGCATACTAACGGGAAAAGGTGTGCTACGGTGGCATGCTAGCGGGAAATGGTGTGCTTCGGGGGCATGATAATGAGAAAAGGGGTACTCCATTGGCACCACAATGGTAAAGGGACTTGGAAATGTCACATGTGAAGTCATACTCGCATAGTGTCTGTTGTTGCAGGGATCAAAAGAGCGACCCGGTGGAACAAGATGTGGACACTGTGCGGCAGATGGTGGTTTAAGGACAGCAAACAGCAAAATAAGACCAAGTAACAGCAAGAAAACAATCCAAGAATTACAGCAGCAGACAAGTGAGTGTGATTCTTTTAAACGGTGATGTATGATCAGATGAAGTGGAATGCAGTAAGTTTAGAAATATGATTAACATGTTAATAAAGTGTCTGAAATGTATGAGCGAGAAAGAGAAAAAGGTGGATTGTTACAGGGGGACAGCTGAGAGTAGGGAGTTGCAGAGAAAGTCCTTGTGACAGGTTTAGGATGTATACGGCTGTTTATTGTCTCCTCCACATACAAAGGCAGGAGATGAGACTATCAAACTATTGAACTTGGAGTTGTCAGTAATGTTGGAGGAGAAATTAATAAAGGAAGTAAAATGGGAAAGAAAATAAGGGGTTGTATGTTTGCCTGGTCAGAGGGATGTTTGCCTGGTCAGAGGGATGTTTGCCTGGTCAGGGGGATGTTTGCCTGGTCAGGGGGATGTTTGTCTGGTCAGGGGGATGTTTGTCTGGTCAGGGGGATGTTTGCCTGGTCAGGGGGATGTTTGCCTGGTCAGGGGGATGTTTGTCTGGTCAGGGGGATGTTTGTCTGGTCAGGGGGATGTTTGTCTGGTCAGAGGGATGTTTGCTTCACGTTGGGGAAGAGGGATAGGACTGAATGCTCCGGCACCTGTCCTATCCACAGGATGGTCAGCTAGTGCCGCCATAGGGAAAGAGCTGACCTAGTGTCACTATCAATCATCAGAGTCTGCAGTACAACTGATTAGGAGTCCAGCAGGGGGGCGCTGATGACACAGGTGGACCTTGGGCGGTTTTCTGGTTGCCGACACTGCACCTAGAGGGTTTTCTTCATGTAATTATCCTCCTCACATTGCAGACTTGTGAACTTTATACATTTTCTTCATTTGCTTATTTTTTTCCTTCTCTCCCAAACACGTTGCTGAAGTGCTGTCTCACCCCCACTGCCCCCATCTAGAAGCTTCTTGTGGCTGCTGTTCAGTGAGATTTGTCCTCTATATACCAGCAGTCTGTGTATGGGCCTGTCCCTGTCTGATCCTCTCTGCTCTCCACCCCTGCACTCAGACATGGGAAACCCTGTACTCGGATTACTTCACATCTTGGTGAACAACAGCTGAAAGGACCCTATAAAGGAGCCTGTACCAGGCAGGTGACAGCGGTGCAGCATTGTGCTTGTGGGGGCAATCGGGCGGTGGAGTCAGAAATTGGGGAATACTTGGGTGCTCTCTGGATGGACAATATTAGTGCTGCAGTAATTTCCCACAAGTTTTTGCACAGAGCGGCCACTAATATAGAATAAAGTAAAACAATTGTGCTCTGTAAATAATGGCTGTGCTTTGCTACAAATGCTTCATGTTCGCAGGAGGTTTTTTTTTCTTTAATAAATTTTATTTAGTTTATAATTGATTTTTTCTCTTTCTGCTAGATATCAGCACATGATAGAGGCCGTACGGGACTGATATGAGAAGTTCTTGGCTGAGAAGGAAAGAAGCTTCATTCCTCCATGAGCTGCAGTTCTTTGTGTCCAGTCGGGAGCTCTATTAGTAAGTAGATTTTATCACCGGCGCAGACATTTCCGGGAAGGTTCCATTTGGCCGAATACAAAATGTTCATTAAACTCTTCATTTGAAATAAACGTCTGGTTATCATCCACAATACTTAATACCGATCACTTGTCACAAATTTGTATATTTTTTACCTGTTATAAAATGCTGCTCATCCCTTGAATCTTTTCTTTTTATTTGTCATTTTAGACAAAACATTACATATTTCTGACAAGTCCCAGGTCTTTTCACACCACTCGTTTCGCAGGTTCTTTAATACTACAGCACTTACGTTATTGGGGTCATTTTTGTGCAGTTTGCAGTTACATGATTTTTTATACATGTTTTTTTTTAGGTTTGTCTTGTTATTACATCACATTCATCTTTTTCCTCTCTTGCTTTCCTGGACTGAAGGAAACATATCTCCAAGTCATTCTGAGCTGCCGGCAGGAGAGATGGACCCTCAGGAGCCTCCTAGTCTTCAGAATCCACATGAAGGAGAAGTCCAAGAACAAGAAAGGCCTCCGACAGCAGAGCAACCTGTCCGCCAAAAAGTCCCAGAAGAAGAAGCGATGGTCCCGCAGCTCATCTGTGTTTTTCCTAGATGTGGATTATACTTTTACTGATTGTAATTTTCTTGGTCGATACCAGATAAAGTTTTGGATGACAACTGTCTGGACTTGTGTCTTATTTTAAATTTCTCCTTTTTTCTTCTTGATTCCCCTCCTGTGAGATCTGGCTTAGGTGATAAAAGCCTTTCTCTATCCAGCATTTTTGCAGCAGGCTGGAGAAAGACTTTCTGGATGATAACTTGCCTTAGTCTCAGGTGCCCATACACTAGTTAGCTTTAGACCGGACGCTTGTCCACACAACACATCCCGACTCCCCCATATACATGAATGTGGTTATATGTGTGGGGGAGATGGCCCCATACACAGCACATGGTCGGCTGCTCCAGCAAAAATCCTTGGGTTTGACCTACCTTCCTGTAATATATATGGGGGGCCATTAGTTGGATGTTTGCAGGACCCCTCTTTGTCCGACAGCTTCCCTCCCCCATACATAGCAAGCAGTGTACATACAAGTTCCCTTCCCGCACATACAGCATATATAGCATATAAAGAAAAAACCTAGAAGTCTGAACTGAAACATAAATTGATGTGCATGCAAAATGTAAATGCATGTTCACACAAGGCCACTAGACAAAGAAAAACCAAAGACAAGCAAAATACCCAAGTAACTGGAAGTGAATGGGTAAATCGCAAAGTGCAAAAATAATAAATAATGAAGGGTATTTAGTTAACATAATTTTGATAAAAATAATGCAAAAGCTATACCGCCACATCACGGCAACCCTTATGGGACAGTCCTAACTCTAATATTAAAACCTTACCATTTGTCAAGTGACGTACATATGGATAAGGGCAGAGAGACTGACCCCCTAGTAGAAGCATAGACCTGAGGCAGAATAAACATTTCAGCTCAGACAAAGGGCGGCCACACCCTTATATGTACTAAAGCACACTGAACTACAAAGAAAAAACCTAGAAGTCTGAACTGAAACATAAATTGATGTGCATGCAAAATGTAAATGTATGTTCACACAAGGCCACTAGACAAAGAAAAACCAAAGACAAGCAAAATACCCAAGTAACCGGAAGTGAATGGGTAAATCGCAAAGTGCAAAAATAATAAATAATGAAGGGTATTTAGTAGTGAAGAGCGAGCACTAAAATGTTCGGGGGCTCGAAGCTCGGGCCGAGCTCGCCATGATACTCGGTTGCTCGACCTGAGCCACGAGCCCAATGTTAGTCAATGGGAGACCCGAGAATTTTCGCGGCGGCATCCCCGGCTGTCTGTTAAAAGCCTAACAAGTGCCCAAAACGATAGTGACAGTGCTAAAATGACATGGGGACAGCATGGGGATCGCCCCAGGAAGCATTTCTGACCCCCAGGTCACTGCTGTCAACAACGTGGTCAGAGGTATTAAGCCACTTTTAAGGGCTCACAATAAAACGTTCAAAAACGAAACTGAAACTGCTTTCAGTTAAGGAAGTTCCTTTCCAGGGTAAAGACTCGTGTATAAGGTAAAATAAATAACAAAAAAAAAAATACTCCTCCACACCTTGGGCTATGTTCACAAGTGGCATTTTTTATGCGTTTTTGCACTTTTGTATTGCTTCAACCGTGACAAATGCATTCACCGGGAAATGTCATTTTAACATTTTACAACCTTATCTGGCCATGTGCTGTGTGACACATGCATACAGTGCTGAAAAGACATGGGGACAGCATGGGGAAGACCCCTGGAAGCATCTCTGACTCCCCGGTCACTGCCTAAAAGTGTGCCCATCAGAAGTCATCCTTGAAGCATCAGAAGATGCAGACTTGCAATTATCCCCGTGCAAGTTCTTGTCCCAGGGCAGGGTTCAATTGTACCTCTCCCATTCCTTGCAATGCAAGCGCAAATATGCAGCCAACCACCCACCCACCCCCAGGCTGCAATACCATACTGCTTGCTTGCACTTGAAATTGGGCCTTTTAGGCATGTGGAGGCGGAATCTGGCCACCATGTCATGGCAGCGTTGGCGGCCTGGTATCCATACTCAGTCCCCAGCCGCCCGGCGGCGGGGTGTCCACACTCGGTCCCCAACCGCCAGGGGGCGGCCGGGTGTCCATACTCGGTCCCCAGCCGCCTGGGGGCAGCCGGGTGTCCATAAACGGCCCCCAGCCGCCCCTATTTCTCCTTGAAACATCCCCCCACACACTTTTCTTAGCCCGGCCTGCTTTAGGGCAGCATTGGACGAGCCCACCAGAGAACCAGACTCCTCCGGTGGGCCCTGGCTTCTCCATCAGGGGAGTTGAGAGTGACAAGGTGAGGACCATGATGATGATGATACAAGTTAGCATCTGCTTTGTTTTCTTGGAATGCAAGCAAAGTGTGCAGCCTGCCATCCACCGCCAGGCTGCAATACCATACTGCTTGCTTGCTTGCACTTGAAATTGGGCCTTTTTAGGCACGTGGAGGCGGAATCTGACCACCGCGTCAAGGCAGCATTGGCGGCCTGTAACCCATACTCAGTCCCCAGCCGCCCGGCTGCCAGGTGTCCACACTCGGTCCCCAGCCGCCAGGGGGCGGCCGGGAGTCCATACTCGGTCCCCAGCCGCCCCGCGGCCGGGTGTTCACACACGGTTCCCAGCCGCCTGGGGGCAGCCGGGTGTCCATAAACGGTCCCCAGTCGCCCCTATTTCTCCTTGGAACATCCCCCCACACACTTTTCTTAGCCTGGCCTGCTTTAGGGCAGCATTGGACGAGCCCACCAGAGAACCAGACTCCTCCGGTGGGCCCTGGCTTCTCCATCAGGGGAGTTGAGAGTGACAAGGTGAGGACCATGATGATAATGATACAAGTTAGCATCTGCTTTGTTTTGTTGGAATGCAAGCGCATGTATGTAGTAGCGGCTAGGCCTGAGGTGGTCAGCGTTTTCGCGCATATCCTACCTCCTCCGAGGATTGCTGGATGTTTTCCTGCTACTATCCCAGTTCTATGACTCCCGTTAAAACAAAGCTTCAGGTGATGAATGATGGATGAGGTGGTGGCAAAGGAGAAAGAGCAGGAGGAACAGGGACCATTCACATCAATATCAGGCCAGTCAACCACATATGTCTTGTAGGATATGTTTCTGTGACAAAAGGAGCAGTTTGGCTACACAGTTATAGGGCATACAGTGAGTGCAATGCCTACCAAAAATTTCGAGGCACTCCAATGTACCTTGGAAATGACATGGAGGTCAGAGGGCCTTAACTAAACCGTTTTTTTCCATTTATAGCAACTGGGTCTCCTGTACACTGTTGGCCTAAGCAGTGAATGGAAGGCTTTCCAAAAATTATGAGGAACTGCAATGCCCCTTGAAACAGACATGGATTACAGCGTACTAAAAACCTTCTACCCACTATTGGGGAGTGGGTCTCCCTTAGTTTTCGCCTTTGCATTGAAAAGCAAAAGCTGACTAAAATTAGGAGGAAATGCAATGTCCGTTGGAAGAGTCGTGGAGGTAAAAGGTAATTAAAAACAACATTTCAATGCCCCTTGGAAGAGCTGTGGAGTTCAGAGTGGTTTAACAAGACACTTTTAATGCCCCTCAAAAGAGATGTGGAGGTCCCAGTAGCTTAACAAGACGGTGTTAATACCCCTTGATAAAGTGGTGGAGGTCCCAGTAGCTTAACAAGACGGTTTTAATGCCCCTCGGAAAAGTGGTGGAGGTCACAGTAGCTTAAGAAAAAGCTTTTAATGCCCCTCAGAAGAAAAGTGGAGATCCCAGTAGCTTAACAAGACGGTTTTAATGCCCCTTGGAAAAGTGGTGGCGGTCACAGTAGCTCAACAAGACGCTATTAATGCCCCTCAGAAGAGACGTGGAGGTCCCAGTAGCTTAACAAGACGGTTTGAATGCCCCTTGGAAGAGACGTGGAGGTCCCAGTAGCTTAACAAGACGGTTTTAATGCTCCTCAGAAAAGTGGTGGAGGTCCCAGTAGCTTAACAAGACGGTTTTAATGCCCCTCGGAAAAGTGGTGGAGGTCACAGTAGCTTAACAAGACGCTTTTAATGCCCCTCGGAAGAGACGTGGAGGTCCAAGTAGCTTAACAAGACGGTTTGAATGCCACTCGGAAGAGACGTGGAGGTCCCAGTATCTTAACAAGACGGTTTTAATGCCCCTCGGAAATGTGGTGGAGGTCACAGTAGCTTAACAAGACGCTTTTAATGCCCCTCAGAAGAGACGTGGAGGTCCCAGTAGCTTAACAAGACGGTTTGAATGCCCCTTGGAAGAGACGTGGAGGTCCCAGTAGCTTAACAAGATGGTTTAAATGCTCCTCAGAAAAGTGGTGGAGGTCCCAGTAGTTTAACAAGATGCTTTCAATGCCCCTCGGAAAAGTGGTGGAGGTCCCAGTAGCTTAACAAGACGGTTTTAATGCCCCTTGGAAAAGTGGTGGAGGTTGCAGTAGCTTAACAAGATGGTTTGAATGCCCCTTGGAAGAGACGTGGAGGTCCCAGTAGCTTAACAAGACGGTTTGAATGCCCCTCGGAAGAGACGTGGAGGTCCCAGTAGCTTAACAAGACGGTTTTAATGCCCCTCGAAAAAGTGGTGGAGGTCACAGTAGCTTAACAAGACGCTTTTAATGCCCCGCAGATAAGTGGTGGAGGTCCCAGTAGCTTAACAAGACGGTTTGAATGCCCCTTGGAAGAGACATGGAGGTCCCAGTAGCTTAACAAGACGCTTTTAATGCCTCTCAGAAGAGACGTGGAGGTCCCAGTAGCTTAACAAGACGGCTTGAATGCCCCTTGGAAGAGACGTGGAGGTCCCAGTAGCTTAACAAGACGGTTTTAATGCTTCTCGGAAAAGTGGTGGAGGACCCAGTAGCTTAATAAGACGCTTTTACTGCCCCTTGAAAAAGTGGTGGAGGTCGCAGTAGCTTAACAAGACGGTTTTAATGCCCCTTGGTAGAGACGTGGAGGTCCCAGTAGCTTAACAAGACGGTTTGAATGCCCCTTGGAAGAGACGTTGAGGTCCCAGTAGCTTAAAAAGACGGTTTTAATGCCCCTCCGAAAAGTGGTGGAGGTCACAGTAGCTTAACACGTCGCTTTTAATGCCCCTCAGAAGAGAAGTGGAGGTCCCAGTAGCTTAACAAGACGGTTTGAATGCCCCTTGGAAGAGACGTGGAGGTCCCAGTAGCTTAACAAGACTGTTTTAATGCCCCTCGGAAAAGTGGTGGAGGTCCCAGTAGCTTAACAAGACGGTTTTAATGCCCCTTTGAATAGTGGTGGAGGTCGCAGTAGCTTAACAAGACGGTTTGAATGCCCCTTGGAAGAGACGTTTAGGTCCCAGTAGCTTAACAAGATGGTTTGAATGCCCCTTTGAAGAGACGTGGAGGTCCCAGTAGCTTAACAAGTCGGTTTTAATGCCCCTCGCCAAAGTGGTGGAGGTCGCAGTAGCTTAGCAAGACGGTCAGAATGCCCCTTGGAAGAGACGTGAAGGTCCCAGTAGCTTAACAAGATGGTTTTAATGCTCCTCGGAAAAGTGGTGGAGGTCCCAGTAGCTTAACAAGATGGTTTTAATGCTCCTCGGAAAAGTGGTGGAGGTCCCAGTAGCTTAACAAGATGCTTTTAATGCCCCTCGGAAAAGTGGTGGAGGTCCCAGTAGCTTAACATGACGCTTTGAATGCCCCTTGGAAGAGACGTGGAGGTCCCAGTAGCTTAACAAGACTGTTTGAATGCCCCTTGGAAGAGACGTGGAGGTCCCAGTAGCTTAACAAGACGGTTTGAATGCCCCTCGGAAAAGTGGTGGAGGTCACAGTAGCTTAACAAGACGCTATTAATGTCCTCAGAAGAGACGTGGAGGTCTAAGTAGCTTAACAAGACTGTTTGAATGCCCCTTGGAAGAGACGTGGAGGTCCCAGGAGCTTAACAAGACGGCTTGAATGCCCCTTGGAAGAGACATGGAGGTCCCAGTAGCTTAACAAGATGGTTTTAATGCTTCTCGGAAAAGTGGTGGAGGACCCAGTAGCTTAATAAGACGCTTTTACTGCACCTCGAAAAAGTGGTGGAGGTCGCAGTAGCTTAACAAGACGGTTTGAATGCCCCTTGGTAGAGACATGGAGGTTCCAGTAGCTTAACAAGACGGTTTGAATGCCCCTTGGAAGAGACGTTGAGGTCCCAGTAGCTTAACAAGACTGTTTTAATGCCCCTCGGAAAAGTGGTGGAGGTCACAGTTGCTTAACACGTCGCTTTTAATGCCCCTCAGAAGAGAAGTGGAGGTCCCAGTAGCTTAACAAGACGGTTTGAATGCCCCTTGGAAGAGACGTGGAGGTCCCAGTAGCTTAACAAGACTGTTTTAATGTCCCTCGGAAAAGTGGTGGAGGTCCCAGTAGCTTAACAAGACGGTTTTAATGCCCCTTTGAATAGTGGTGGAGGTCGCAGTAGCTTAACAAGACGGTTTGAATGCCCCTTGGAAGAGACGTTTAGGTCCCAGTAGCTTAACAAGACGGTTTGAATGCCCCTTTGAAGAGACGTGGAGGTCCCAGTAGCTTAACAAGTCGGTTTTAATGCTTCTCGGAAAAGTGGTGGAGGACCCAGTAGCTTAATAAGACGCTTTTACTGCCCCTTGAAAAAGTGGTGGAGGTCGCAGTAGCTTAACAAGATGGTTTTAATGCCCCTTGGTAGAGACGTGGAGGTCCCAGTAGCTTAACAAGACGGTTTGAATGCCCCTTGGAAGAGACGTTGAGGTCCCAGTAGCTTAAAAAGACGGTTTTAATGCCCCTCCGAAAAGTGGTGGAGGTCACAGTAGCTTAACACGTCGCTTTTAATGCCCCTCAGAAGAGAAGTGGAGGTCCCAGTAGCTTAACAAGACGGTTTGAATGCCCCTTGGAAGAGACGTGGAGGTCCCAGTAGCTTAACAAGACTGTTTTAATGCCCCTCGGAAAAGTGGTGGAGGTCCCAGTAGCTTAACAAGACGGTTTTAATGCCCCTTTGAATAGTGGTGGAGGTCGCAGTAGCTTAACAAGACGGTTTGAATGCCCCTTGGAAGAGACGTTTAGGTCCCAGTAGCTTAACAAGATGGTTTGAATGCCCCTTTGAAGAGACGTGGAGGTCCCAGTAGCTTAACAAGTCGGTTTTAATGCCCCTCGCCAAAGTGGTGGAGGTCGCAGTAGCTTAGCAAGACGGTCAGAATGCCCCTTGGAAGAGACGTGAAGGTCCCAGTAGCTTAACAAGATGGTTTTAATGCTCCTCGGAAAAGTGGTGGAGGTCCCAGTAGCTTAACAAGATGGTTTTAATGCTCCTCGGAAAAGTGGTGGAGGTCCCAGTAGCTTAACAAGATGCTTTTAATGCCCCTCGGAAAAGTGGTGGAGGTCCCAGTAGCTTAACATGACGCTTTGAATGCCCCTTGGAAGAGACGTGGAGGTCCCAGTAGCTTAACAAGACTGTTTGAATGCCCCTTGGAAGAGACGTGGAGGTCCCAGTAGCTTAACAAGACGGTTTGAATGCCCCTCGGAAAAGTGGTGGAGGTCACAGTAGCTTAACAAGACGCTATTAATGTCCTCAGAAGAGACGTGGAGGTCTAAGTAGCTTAACAAGACTGTTTGAATGCCCCTTGGAAGAGACGTGGAGGTCCCAGGAGCTTAACAAGACGGCTTGAATGCCCCTTGGAAGAGACATGGAGGTCCCAGTAGCTTAACAAGATGGTTTTAATGCTTCTCGGAAAAGTGGTGGAGGACCCAGTAGCTTAATAAGACGCTTTTACTGCACCTCGAAAAAGTGGTGGAGGTCGCAGTAGCTTAACAAGACGGTTTGAATGCCCCTTGGTAGAGACATGGAGGTTCCAGTAGCTTAACAAGACGGTTTGAATGCCCCTTGGAAGAGACGTTGAGGTCCCAGTAGCTTAACAAGACTGTTTTAATGCCCCTCGGAAAAGTGGTGGAGGTCACAGTTGCTTAACACGTCGCTTTTAATGCCCCTCAGAAGAGAAGTGGAGGTCCCAGTAGCTTAACAAGACGGTTTGAATGCCCCTTGGAAGAGACGTGGAGGTCCCAGTAGCTTAACAAGACTGTTTTAATGTCCCTCGGAAAAGTGGTGGAGGTCCCAGTAGCTTAACAAGACGGTTTTAATGCCCCTTTGAATAGTGGTGGAGGTCGCAGTAGCTTAACAAGACGGTTTGAATGCCCCTTGGAAGAGACGTTTAGGTCCCAGTAGCTTAACAAGACGGTTTGAATGCCCCTTTGAAGAGACGTGGAGGTCCCAGTAGCTTAACAAGTCGGTTTTAATGCCCCTCGCCAAAGTGGTGGAGGTCGCAGTAGCTTAGCAAGACGGTAAGAATGCTCCTTGGAAGAGACGTGGAGGTCACAGTAGCTTAACAAGATGGTTTTAATGCTCCTCGGAAAAGTGGTGGAGGTCCCAGTAGCTTAACAAGATGGTTTTAATGCTCCTCGGAAAAGTGGTGGAGGTCCCAGTAGCTTAACAAGATGCTTTTAATGCCCCTCGGAAAAGTGGTGGAGGTCCCAGTAGCTTAACATGACGCTTTGAATGCCCCTTGGAAGAGACGTGGAGGTCCCAGTAGCTTAACAAGACTGTTTGAATGCCCCTTGGAAGAGACATGGAGGTCCGAGTAGCTTAACAAGACAGTTTGAATGCCCCTCGGAAAAGTGGTGGAGGTCACAGTAGCTTAACAAGACGCTATTAATGTCCTCAGAAGAGACGTGGAGGTCTAAGTAGCTTAACAAGACTGTTTGAATGCCCCTTGGAAGAGACGTGGAGGTCCCAGTAGCTTAACAAGACGGTTTTAATGCTCCTCAGAAAAGTGGTGGAGGTCCCAATAGCTTAACAAGATGCTTTTAATGCCCCTCGGAAAAGTGGTGGAGGTCCCAGTAGCTTAACAAGACGGTTTTAATGCCCCTTGGAAAAGTGGTGGAGTTCGCAGTAGCTTAACAAGACTGTTTGAATGCCCCTTGGAAAAGTGGTGAAGGTCCCAGTAGCTTAACAAGACGGTTTGAATGCCCCTTGGAAGAGACGTGGAGGTACCAGTACCTTAAAAAGACGGTTTTAATGCCCCTCGGAAAAGTGGTGGAGGTCCCAGTAGCTTAACAAGACGCTTTTAATGCTTCTCGGAAAAGTGGTGGAGGTCCCAGTAGCTTAATAAGACGCTTTTAATGCCCCTCGAAAAAGAGGTGGAGGTCGCAGTAGCTTACCAAGACGGTTTGAATGCCCCTTGGAAGAGACGTGGATGTCCCAGTAGCTTAACAAGACAGTTTGAATTCCCCTTGGAAGAGACGTGGAGGTCCCAGTAGGTTAGCAAGACGGTTTTAATGCTTCTCGGAAAAGTGGTGGAGGTCCCAGTAGCTTAATAAGACGCTTTTAATGCCCCTCGAAAAAGAGGTGGAGGTCGCAGTAGCTTACCAAGACGGTTTGAATGCCCCTTGGAAGAGACGTGGATGTCCCAGTAGCTTAACAAGACAGTTTGAATTCCCCTTGGAAGAGACGTGGAGGTCCAACTAGCTTAACAAGACGTTTTTAATGCCCCTCGGAAAAGTGGTGGAGATCGCAGTAGCTTAACAAGACGGTTTGAATGCCCCTTGGAAGAGACGTGGAAGTCCCAGTAGATTAACAAGACGGTTTTAATGCTCCTCGGAAAAGTGGTGGACGTCCCATTAGCTTAACAAGACGCTTTTAATGGCCCTCGGAAAAGTGGTGGAGGTCACAGTAGCTTAACAAGACGCTTTTCATGCTCCTCGGAATAGTGGTGGAGGTCGCAGTAGCTTAACAAGACGCTTTTAATGCCCCTTACAAGAGCCATACAGTACAGCATTTTAAATATATTATTCCCATTATTGGGGAGTGGGTCTCCCACAGTCTTTGCTTATGCCTTCCAAGCAAAAGCTGACAAAAATAAGGACTGAGGAACTTTCAATAATGGCAACACGGACCACGGTCACCCTGGTGGTATAGTGGTGGTGGAGGCTGAGGATAAGGAGAAGAACATAAAACAGCCGAAATGAGGAAGCGTATACCCATGTGTGGGTGTGAAGTGGTGCATTTGAATACACCTCCCGAAATAACACAGTGGATTTGACTTTATGTTACTCTGCTGTCATTTGGTGGTGATGAGAAGTCTGGCCCAATCCAGCTCTTGTTCATTTTGATAAGGGTCAGCTTGTCAGCATTGTCAGTTGACAGGCGAGTGCGCTTATCAGTTATAATTACCCCAGCAGCACTAAAAACACGCTCCGATAACACTCTAGCGGCAGGGCAGGCCAGGACCTCCAAGGTGTACAGAGCGATTTCATTCCAAGTGTCCAGCTTGGATACCTAATAATTAAAAGGCACAGAGGAATCACGGAGGACGCTGGTACGGTCGGCAAGGTACTCCCTCACCATCTTTTGAAACTTTCCACTCCTTGTGAGAGTACCCCGCGCCTCAGGGCCTGTAAGCTGGGCAGGTCTCAGAAAACTGTCCCAGAATGTTGACAGTGTTCCCCTGCCTCTGCTGGATTGGAGTTGCCTCTCTCTCGCTTGTTCGCCTTGGTTGGTCAACGAACTGTGACCTCTGCCGCTAGTGTCTTCAGATGGAATTTTTTTTTAACAGTTCTGCAGCAAGGGCCTTCTGGTACTGCCCCATTTTTGTAGACCTCTCCACCTCAGGAATAAGAGAGTGAACGTTCTCCTTGTAGCGGGGGTCTAAAAGTGTCACCAACCAGTAATGACTGTCACCCAACATTTTGACAACGCGAGGGTCACGGTTAAGGCAGAGTAACAAAGTCAGCCATGCGTGCCAGACTGGTAACGGGCAAGACTTCCGTGTCCACACCAAGATGACGAATGACCATGCTCTCCTCCTCCTCCTCCCCCCTGTCCTCAGGCCACCCACGCTGAACCGACGGTATGACAGTTGTACAGGTACTACCGCCTACAGCGCATGATACAAGCTCCTGTTCTTCCTCCTCCTCCTCTCCCTCATTGTCCCCCAATGCACGTTGGGATGAGATGAGGCTGGGCTGTGTGTAATAGACCGCTACGGCTTCTTGATCCATCTCATCATACTCTGGCTGCAATGCCTCCTCTTTAATTCTCTGCAGAGAGCATTGCAAAAGACAGACAAGTGGAATGCTGACGCTAATGATGGAGTCATCGCAACTCACCATCTTGGTGGACTCCTCAAAGTTGGTCAAGATGGTACATACAGTACAGACCAAAAGTTTGGACACACCTTCTCATTTAAAGATTTTTCTGTATTTTCATGACTATGAAAATTGTACATTCACACTGAAGGCATCAAAACTATGAATTAACACATGTGGAATTATATACTTAACAAAAAAGTGTGAAACAACTGAAAATATGTCTTATATTCTAGATTCTTCAAAGTAGCCACCTTTTGCTTTGATGACTGCTTTGCACACACTTGAGAGACTGCCATAAAGACTGAGAGGAGGGGGCATCTTTGCATGCAGTATGGACAGGGGATTGCCATGCACACACAACAGGTGACACCTGCTGACACTGGTCGTGGACCCTGGGGTTCGCCCCACAAAGTCGGGTGCTTTACTGCCATGTGCCTGATCATGCTGGTGGTGGTCAGGCTGGTAGTTTTGTCACCCCTGCTGATGCTGGCATGGCAGGTGGTACAAATGGCCTTTTTGGGGTTATCAGCAGAGTCTTTAAAAAAATTCCAGACTCTGGAAGACCCACAGGTTGTACTGGCAACGTCCCTCGTGTTGGTGTTACGGGGAACTGTTGCCGGCCTTCTGTGTGCGGCCACCACACTGCTTCTTCCTGCCTGTTGGAATACTCTGTCTCCCTCACCCGGTCTGCTGCTGGCCTTGCTCTGCATGTCCTCCTGCCACGTTGGGTCAGTTACTAGATCATCCACCACCTCCTCCTCTTCCACTTGCGCACCACGATCCTCCTCCTCACTTCTTGGCAATTGTGTTTCGTCATCATCAACCTCTTGTGACAAATTGCCAGCGTTGACTTCCTGTGGCCGTGGCTGTTCAAATATTTGGGCATCTCTACATGGGATCTCCTCTTCCACCACTTCAAGCGGAGCAGGCGAGGGGCACAAATCTGGAAATGGACCAGTGAACAGCTCTTCAGAGTGTCCAAGTGTGGGATCAGTTGCTGTCTGACGATACTCGGCATGGTGGGAGGAAGGAGCATCACGGTGAGGAGGAGTATGCGGTCGAGACTCACGGCTACTAAGAGTTGACCGTGTGGAAGACAGACCGGAAGTGGCGGTCTGCTATTCAATTAATAACCTGTTCACACTGATCAGTTCGCAATACTGGTGTTGTTCTGTGCTTCCCTAGTAATTCGGTCAAGAAGTGGGAGCGAGAAGATATGGCTGTTGGTTGTGGCACATTTTCACCTTGGCCACGGCCCCGTCCTCTACATGTACCATCACCAGAACGTCCACTTCCATGTCCCTTGCCACGCGCCTTGCCCATTGTAAAGTAAGTAAAATAGCTTACACTCGCACTATCAATGGAAAAAGGGTAATAAAGTAGATTAGAACCGTGGAAGAGGAAAATCACAGTTCTATTTCTCTGGCCTACACCCGACTCTTTTAAACAATCTGAACAATCAGGGAGAAACTATTACTGTTTTTCTTTACGGAAAAAATACCAAAAGGTGAATAATAGAGATTTTTACCGTGGAATGGCAAAACCACAGTTATTGTTTACTGGGGTATACCAGAAAATTTTGAAAAGATATATTTGTGGCTGAACAATGAGCGACACACTCAAACTGTTTATTTTTAGGTAAAAATGGCCCAAAAGTGGATAATACAAAGATTTGACCCGTGGAACTGCAAAACCACACTTGTATTTCTCGGGCCCACACCAGACTATTTTCAACAGATATACCGTATATTCCGGCGTATAAGACGACCTGGTGTATAAGACGACCCCCCTACTTTCCTGTTAAAATATAGAGTTTAGGATATATTCACCGTATAAGACTACCCCTTTTCCAACGCATACCAAACACCGGTAAAAATAAAAAAAAAACAGATTTGAATTTAACATGGTCCTTTTTTAATTTAAATTCTTATGACATGCAGGTATATAGCAGGAAAACTGTCACTCATAAACATATTAAAATAGGGGGGACCCCACGTCATTTTTTGGGGGGGTCCCCCATTCTAATAGCTAGTAAAGGCTAGGTATTCAGCTGGGGGCTGATATTAGTAGCCTGGGAAGCTCCGTGGGTATTACCCTCTTCCCAGACTTCAAACATCTGCCCCAGCCGTCTGCTTAACCTCCGCTAGAGACTATAATGATGGTGGATCCCACGCCAATTTTCTTTTTAAAAAATCCTTTATTTTAACACTAAATGACAATTGAGGGGTTAATAAAGATGCAGTCCCTAAATTATTAATTTTGTAATTAATTTTTCCCAAAAATGTTGACGTGGGGCTTCGCCATATTTTTGTGTCCAGCCAGGTACAGCAGGCAGGAACGGGCTGCCCCCAACCACCAGCTGCCTATTTGTACCTGGCCGGACACAACAATATAGGGAAGCCCTTTTTTTTTTAAATTATTTCATGAAATAATTAAAAAAAAAAATACGTGGGGCTTCGCCCTATTTTTGTGTCCAGCCAGGTACAACTAGGCAGCTGGGGGCTGGAATCTGCAGCGCAGGGAGGCCCAAGCTTTCTGGGCCCCCCCCGCTGCAAATTGCAGTCCGCAGCCGCCCCGGAAAATGGCGCGTTCATAGAAGCGCCATCTCCTGGCGCTGTACCCAACTCATCCAGGGCCCTGGTGCGGTGGCTCACTGGGTAATAAAGGGGTTAAGGCCAGCTTGGCATTATCAGCTGGCCCTAAGCCTGAAATTCATGGGGTCACGCCAGTATTAGACATGACCGCCATGAATTTCTAGTAAAGTATTTAAAAAAAACACAACACCCAGAAAAAAGTCCTTTAATTGAAATAAACACACAATTCTTTATTGTTCTAAATTAAACCATACTTACCATCACGCCCATTCCAGCTGAAGCCAACGATCTCCTGCAATAAAAGTAAAATAATAAACCAACCTCATCCTTCCTTTCCATGGTTCCCAGGACCGATCCAGCTCTGCTACATTCACATGGGGCTCATATTAGTAGCCTGGGAAGCTCCGTGGGTATTACCCCCTTCCCAGGCTTCAAACATCTGCCCCAGCCGTCTGCTTAACCTCCGCTAGAGACTAAAATTAAGGGGAACCCCACGCCAATTTTTTTTTTAATAAATCCGTTATTTTAACACTAGATGACAAGTACAGTAAGCAACACTGTCACTGTACTTATTATAAATGTCACTGACATGTTTCTATGTATCTAATCTATGTGTGATGCTCTATCTTTCTGTTATAAATTGTCGGGTACAGATGCTGAATTGCCGGCCGGCTTTTTTAAAGAGACGGTGCATGAAAACACTATTATTTTTTTTGATAAATCCTTTACACTAAATGACAAGTACAGTAAGCAACACTGTCACTGTACTTCATATATATGTGACTGACATGTTTCTATCTATCTAATCTATGTGTGATTCTCTATTCTTTCTATTCTAAATTGTCGGGTGCCGGCTTATGCCGCTGCTGAATTGCCGGCTTTTCATATATTGTCACAGAAGCGATGCGAACTTCCCTGCTCCGGACACAGCGCAGCGCTTCTGTGACAAGTGAAAGCTGTCGGCACAGAAGCCCTGCGCTGTGTCCGGAGCTGGGAATACGCAGCGATGTGTCCGTTTCAGCACAGAAGCGCTGACTGTCTGGAACTACCGCCGCCGTATTTTAACTCCCTCCACCTTATATTAACTCCGACATGGCAGGGATACGGCCACGGCAGCTTATTAACACCCCCAGAGTATCCCCGCATGTCAATTTCTGAAAGTTCAAAAGCAATACCGGCGTATAAGACGACCCCAGACTAGACAGAAGATTTTTCAGTCTTCAAAAGTCGTCTTATACGCCGGAATATACGGTATTTGTGTCTGAAAAATCAGGGAGACACTATTAGTTTTTTTTTACGGCAAAAAATGCCAAGATCAGGATAATAGAGATTTTTACCGTGGAACAGCAAAACCACAGTTATAATTTAGTGGTGTATACCAGACTATTTTCAACAGATATATTTGTGTCTGAACAATCAGGAGACACTACTACTGTTTTTCTTTGCGGCAAAAAATGCCAAAAGCAGGATAATAGAGATTTTTTACAGTGGAACAGCAAAACCACAGTTATAATTTACTGGTGAATACCAGACTATTTTCAACAGATATATTTGTGTCTGAACAATCAGGAGACACTATTAGTTTTTTTTTTAAAGTGACACATATTACTATAACTTGCACCCATAGTGCAAAAAAAAAAAAAACCCTAAAAAAACACAATGGGTTCAACCGTACTCAAATTGTTAACTAGGAGCAATGATTATTGTGAATAATATAATATTTTGATTGGAGATGATCCACCCTCTGGTTCCACCACTGATCCTGAGAATGAAGGAATGGGGAACCTATCAGCTTTTTTTTTCCTGCACAGCTGTGCTCCCAACCACCCACAGTGCAAAAAAAACCCCTAAAAAAACAATAGGTATAACCGTACTCAAATTGATAATTGGGAGCAACGATTAGTGTGAAGGATATAATATTGTGATTGGCGATGTTCCATCCACTGATTCTGAGAAAGAAGGAATGGGGAACCTATCAGCTTTTTTTCCTGCACAGTTGTGCTCCCACCCATTGAGCAAAAATACCCTAAAAAAAATACCCTAAAAAAATGCACGTACTCAAATTGTTAATTGTGAGCAATGATGAGTGTGAAGGGATATAATATCTTGATTGGCGATGGTCCGACCTGTGGTTCTGCCACCGATCCCAAGAATGAAGGAATTGAGAACCTGTAAGCTTTTTTTTTCCTGCACAGCTGTGCTCCCAACCACCCACCCATAGTGCAAAAAATAAAAAAAACAATAGATCCAACTGTACTCAAATTGTTAAATTGGGAATGTGAAAAAAATAATGCATCCACTTCTTTCTAAATTAGGCTGTCAGACCCCCAAGAATGACATCCTAGTAATATGCCATGACTTATACCTCTTTAAATGTATGCAAAGGATAAACCTGGATATCCAGGTATACGTTCTATTGATTGATTTCTATAAGGGCCTATTTACACATGTAAATGTGTATCTGCTACGGACATGAATGATCGGCTGCAGCCCTTCCACTTGGCCAGTCAATGGATCCGCAAATCACAACAAGTAATTCAAGGAAATGGAAAAGTAAAAAAAAAAATTCTAGTAACATTGCATAGCGTACCGGTGATTGCGCTATTTAACTTGCCATCAGTGATTGACAGCATATAAATGGTTAAACAGCAGTGATTGACGCTCCGCTCTGGCCGCTGCTGTTACAGCAAGATGTCAGCTGTGTAGGATGGGGGCTCTGCTCCTGAGCCCACCCGAAACAGCAATCCAATGGACGGTTTCACACACCACATTATCCAGTGGTGTTTAATTTGCTTTCCTATTTAGGAAACAAAACCGTTTTAATAACGTTTTCCTTCTCTGGTATCTAGGAGCCATTTCAGCTATTTGTAAAGGGAATCTGTCAGCAGGTTTTTCTTGGCTATTCTGAGAGCAGCATGATGGGGTGAGCGCCACACTAGGAGTAGGACCACCGAGCCCAGAGCTATTGCAAGACGTGCAGACAATATATACCAGGTATGAATGAATCCAATACAACATTATTGTTACTTGGGAATGAACCTACTTGGATATAATACATCCCTTGATATGTATATACCATAAGGTCATTATCTTGGGAATGCCTATATTGGCTTTTATTATTTGGGATTATATCCTTTTACTATGTGACCTAGGATATACTATCAGTATGCATTAGCACAATTGGAGCTACTACTATTTAGCCCTGGTGTCTCTGCAATTCAAATATTTACATTATACCTCCTCACTATTATATGGTATTACTACATATATGTGTGTGTGCTCTTTTCTTTCCCGCCATGTACCCAAATTGTTATAATAAAGGTCTTTTTTAACACATTGACCCCTTGTCGGATGTACTATATATTGGTTGTTGTTGAGAGCAGCATGATGTAGAGACAAAGACCCTGATTCTAGGGACGTCTCACTTACAGGGCTGCTTGTTGTAGTTTTGATAAAAATCACACTTTTATTAGCAGAAGATTATCACTAGAGGACTAGTAAACCTGCAGCCAGGTAGTCCAACCACGCCCCCCACCACTGATTGGCAGTTTATATACAGTGTACACAGAAAGCTGCCAATCAGTGGTGTGGGTGGGGTTATTATACAGAGCTCAGCATTCAGAGATCTGCATGAGAAAAAAAAAACTGCAATTTTATCAAAATAACACCAAGCAGCCCAGTAAGTGATACATCGTTGGAATCAGGGCCTCGGATTATGCTGCTCTCAAATGGGATAGCAAAAACCTGCTGACATATTCCATTTAAAGGGGCAGCTGCTACTAAATCCAGACATGGTGCAAAATGTAAATTCTGCTGCAGATTTACTGCTGTAGATTTTTAATTCCTAAAAATCCCTGTAGATTCAGAGGATTTCAACCTTTTCAATGCAAATTATTTTCAAGACTTATTCACAGATATTATGAAATATTACAGTAGAAATAAAAAAAAAAAAAGCACAATACCTAAACTCCTTCCTTGGGAAAAATATACGGCAAGTATAAGAAAGACAAAAATTTATTCTGGAGTCATATTGAAGTCTAAATAGAATTGTAACCATACAATGTAAACAGCAGCGAATGTAAGTAGGATCCACTGGATCTATATAAGAGGAACGTTTTCCAAAGCCGATCTTCTGAGCCCACCGCTATGCTGGCTGGACCGGCATTGTGATCGTCAGCACCTGGAATATACGTCACGTTTTACTGCAGCTCATAGAACCAAATGATAAGACACAGAGCAGTGCGAGGCTTGTGACTCGCTATACACAAAATATACGACATGTTTGATGAATGGCATAAAGGAAAGCCGATGCATTCAGATGTCTCTGGGCAACTATATGTTGTGATAGATAAGTTCCTGTCAGGGTGAGGGGCAGCATCCTATCTGCTCACTCATCATGACAGGTTTACAACATGTTGACTCATGGACGTGATCAGTCAGTCAATCAATGACAGATGCACGTTCTTGATTCCGACAGGTAGGTCAGAGAAGTCCGTCTCAAACAGTTTACTTTCACCCATCTAGGATGGATGGCTGCTGACATCGTTGGCCATTATGTCCATACACAATTATTATCCCCTAATTGTGATGTACAGTACAAATTTATATTGTGGTACCGTGTTAGCCAGAAAATTTGATGGAAATAATTTTATGCCCAAAAATGGCAAAATTATTCTCGGAGTGATACCTTTATTGGCTAACCAGAAAAAAAAATATATATATGCAAACTTACAGAGCACACAGGCTCCTTCTTCAGGCAGGATTACAAATGTTATGAATTCATGTGTAATATTTCCTGAAGAAGGAGCCTCTGTGCTCTGAAAGCTTGCATATATATTTTTTTTCTGGTTAGCCAATAAAGGTATCACTCCGAGAATACTTTTGCCATTTTTGGGCATAAAAGTATTCACATAGAATTATTCACTAATTAAAACAATTTATTTTTGCTAAATAAATGTATACATTTTTTAAAATTTTATTATATACATTTTCTCAGAGAACCTCTTTAAGAAGATGATATCAGAATGGGCTAGAAGACATGTCCAGCTTTGCTTAATTGTCTCACCTTACTGTCCTTGTTGAACTGAGCTCCACTTTGTTCTTGGATGATATTGTAAGGAATGAAGACGTCTAGATGATACAAATCGGGACGTCTGACTATTCTGTCTTCACCCAAGTCCAACACAAGAGATCTAGCAGAAGACTGTAAAGAGAAGACCAGCGTGGTAACAACGCTTATGTCGCTGAATGCTTCTGTACAGGAAAGAAAGTTGTAACCAACAAGTGCACAAAAATCTAAACTTTTATCTTGATACGTGGCCAACTAGAAGTTACTGTGTAGCTCCACACGTCTCATACATTAAATCTGACACGTGGAGGAACTGCTCACAGAAAATGCTGAAAAATATTTTTTAAGATTCACACTGCATTAAAAGGGGTTGTCCACCACTTTAATACTAATGGAATATCCTTAGGATAGGTCATCAATATTAAAGTGCCAGGCAACCCCTTTAAGTGAGGCACAATGAATGGTACCAGAATTTCACATAATGTAGCCTTCATTAGGCAGAAGGCCCACTCGGTTATATGAAGAAATCTGGGGTCCCCAAAAGCAAACCCAGTAATCACCAGATTCCCGTGTGGTGACTACTTAATCTGCTTTTTGGGAAGACCAGAACTGACCCCTATATTTAACCAAGTGGGTCCCCTCAAGCTACATTATCCTGTCTGATGAAGGCTACATTAGCTGAAACATTCTTAATCTTCATTATGCCTCATTTAACGCAATGTGAATCATGGACATGAGAAAAATCAAATTAAAAAATAAATACATTTAAAGCATTTTCTGTGCGATTCCTCCAAATGTCGCATTAATATAGAAAAAATAAAGAGCGGCGTGTTCTACACTATTGCAACAAGCCTCTTTCATCATTTATATCATCATTATAACATCATTTATATGCACCAGCACCATGGAATCAATGGCACTATATAATTAAATAATAATAATAATATATATATCTTCCCACCAGCTTGTTTTCCCTCTATCTCCTCTCTGGATCTATGAAGCCAGAACTGTCAAAGAAGAGGTGATGGTGGAGATGGAGGGGAAACAAGCAGGGGGGGAGGCTTATATAAATGACTGGTCCCGCCGTGAAGCACTGGGCGTCTGTGCTTGGTTTGAACAGTCGTTCTCTGCTGACAGAGTCGTTTACAGAGATCTTCTTTCCCATTCCAACAGCTTGCAAACAACCCACCATGGTATGAAAAAAAAATTAGATCATCATCATCCAGCAAATGTATCACAGCTGCCAGCAATTGGCTACTGTGGACACATCAAAGCTGTGATGATAAAAGTTGGCAGAGGAGGACCGGTAGCACGAGGTTGGCACAGACTTTTAATAAGGGAAGACTATTGGAAATCACATGAAATACAAAAAGGTCACAATCCTAAACCACATCTGAGGGTCTCACCACTTTAGGTAAAGAGATTTCAGCCACCAGAAAACTTGGGTGTCCTACAGGAGGTTCCGCCACAATCATGTAATCTGGTTTCACGGGTGAACTGATAAAAAAAGGAAGGAAGCAGTATACTGCAAGGGTACACCATCAATTTATGATCTGTTGGGGTCGATCTCTAATATAATAAAGGGGCACTGATGCTGGTAATGAGGAACAGCCCCTTTCACAGTCATTCCCTGCACATCGGCATCATGGCCTCCACTGTGCAGCGGAACGACAGCATAGATCCAGCAAAGTGAATGGGCTTAGCTGCAGTTCTCCTGCATAGTGAATATCCGGGTAGCTGCCCCACACCAGCATATTCTTTAAAAAGGGCAGCGGGGTTACTTCCAGGCTGCAGCCCCCTTATTCTTGGAGTCCAAGAAGTTGGATATCCTATATCTTTTGTAAGATGGGATTCTAAAAAAAGTAAATGCATGCATTAAACCTCAAAGAAACCCAAACCTTTCAACTTCTGAGATTAGGGACTTGCTTGGAGTTAGCTGGGAGGGTCTGTAGGAAAAAAATAAAGAACATAAAGGCATAATAGTTAAAACAAAAACAAAAAAAAACAATGTCCACATTGTTCTTGCACCATAACAAGCCATTCTGCAGCTTCCCCCATCTGTTGGGTTTAACCCATCACCACGAGGAGTGGGGCTCCCCCATCTGTTGGGTATAACCCATGACCACGAGGAGTGGCACTCCCCCATCTGTTGGGTATAACCCATCACCACGAGGAGTGGCGCTCCCCCATCTGTTGGGTATAACCCATCACCTCAAGGAGTGAAGCTCCCCCATCTGTTGGGTGTAACCCATCACCACAAGGAGTGGAGCTCCCCCATCTGTTGGGTGCAGCCCATCACCACGAGAAGTGGCGCTCCCCCATCTGTTGGGTATAACCCATCACCACGAGGAGTGGCGCTCCCCCATCTGTTGGGTATAACCTATCACCTCAAGGAGTGGCGCTCCCCCATCTGTTGGGTATAACCCATCACCAAGAGGAGTGGAGCTCCCCCATCTGTTGGGTGTAACCCATCACCACGAGGAGTAGCGCTCCCCCATCTGTTGGGTGTAACCCATCACCACGAGGAGTGGCGCTGCCCCATCTGTTGGGTATAACCTATCACCAGGAGGAGTGGCGCTCGTCATACTTTGTGTCCCTAGGGGAAATGTGGTATTATAAGATATCCAATCAATTGAATGACCGACTATGTACTGCATGGATGAGCGAGGAACATCAGAGAAGAAGCCGTCGATGCTCAACAGCACCCTACTCTGTCGTCTTTTACAGACTGTATGCCATAGACTTGTACCTTAGAGTTGGGACTTAACCCTATTATGAATCATCGGTTTTGATTTGGTTCTGATATTCTGTTCAAAAATGGATCCCAGGAACTTCCGATTTTTCAGCATTTTCCACTCTGAAGGGAAACCATAGATGATTAACAGGGTCGGACTGGAACTGAAACTCAGCCCTGGCATGTGAGAGGACGCAGGCCCGCCCGACGCGCGTTGAATGTGAAATATTTTCATGAATGATTTGGGTATATGTCACAATAAAAATTGCTGCAAACTGCACTTTATCATCGATAGACAAAAACTGACATAATGTAAAATATAAACTTCCCTCCAGGAAAATGTTAATTTCTTTCAACTGGAGGGACGGACATATTTGTAATATAGAGCTCCAAGTTCCCAAAAACGCTATGCTTGATAGTACCAGGAAAAGCAGGAAAAGTGAATCCTTGCAGATTTGAAGCAGTTTCATGTCTATTCTTTCAGTATTTTTGCAGCGTTTCTAAAGAAAGGGAAAAAAAAATCTCAAAAAACGCAACATCAACGGGATTTTCCTGCCGAGCGACACGTTTTTTGTGCAGAAATGTTCTTCCCTTTCTTTTTTGTTTATATTTTGTGTTATACACTAGTGGCCAAAATTGAGGCAACACTTTCAGTTTTTCACCATCACCAATATTTAATGGAGGATTTCACTGACCTACTTACTTGTACACACGCCCTCTTCTGCGATATGTATTCTATGTTGGTTTATAGTGACCTGGGTGTGATGTAAGACAGATATTGTGCGATTAAAATGCGGTTTTTATATTTTAAAGCCAGTTTGTCATCAGAAGGTAAGCAATTACATGTTTTCGTTCTCAAAGTGTGTAAGCGGTTTCAAGAGACTGGTTCGATAAAGAATAAACCAGGTAGAGAAAGGAAGAAGGCTACAACTCCTCAGACTGATAGAAGAATTGTTAGAATCGCCCTAAATAACAGGAAATAAACGGCTGTTAACATCAACAAGGAGCTTGTCAACACCGGAGTGACAGTGTCTGATCGGACGGTTCGACGACGACTGGTAAACGCGGGGTTAAGAGCCAGAATACCAGGTAAAAAGCCATTTCTGAATGCCTCACAGCGTCAGAAACGTCTGCAGGGGCCAAAGAACATTGTAAATGGACCATTGAACAATGGAGAAATGTTATATGGAGCGATGAGACACGCATATCCATCTTTGGCAGCGACGGTGTCCGCTACGTTCGACGACGACCTGGAGAGGACTGGTTGCCAGAGGGTACAATACCCACCATGAAGCCTCCTCTGAGTGTTATGGTAGGGGGCTGCGTGTCCAGAGATGCAGGTGGTCGGCTGCAGGTAATTGAAGAAAAAGTTAATGCTGAAAAGTACATCAAGGACGTCCTTCAGCCTAAACTCATTCCTTCGGCACGTGATGTATTTAGTGAAGGGACACCGTTTATTTTTCAGCAAGATGGAGCCCCATGCCATACAGCTAAAAAATGTCTCTCTTGGTTCAAGGACAAAAATGTCCAGCTATTGAATTGGCCAGGAAACAGCCCAGATCTCAATCCTATTGAGAATCTCTGGGCTCGGCTCAAAAGAGCGGTGTCAAAACAGCGGGCTTCACACAAGCAGGAACTCATTGCAGCCATCATCACATCATGGCTTCATATCATCACACCATCTGATTTACACAAACTGGTAGATAGCATGCCAAGTAGATGCCAGGCAGTCATCAAGGCCGAGGGCTGTCCAACTGAGTATTAACATTTAGTGTTAGATATGAAAATAGGACAAATCAATGGCTTTTCTCCCACAGTCATCTGAGTGACAATAGTGTCCAATTTGTTGACAAATGAACAAATTTCCTGCTAATATTGTGTTTCTATATGAGATTTTATTTCTACTTAAAAACTTTACTGTGAAATCAAAAACATTCATGAAATTTGTATTTGTATTGGCAAAATGCTAAAAATTCATAAATCTTGGGGGTGTTGCCTCAATTTTGGGCACTAGTGTATAGAGTTCCTCAGTATATTTATATGTTGTCCCCCATCACCTTTTTCATCTCTCCTTACAAGTATGCCTTGTATCTTAGCTAAAACATGGTAGTAAGTAGCATATGAAACCCTTTTATAATGGGTAGTGTAGAATCGCTGCATATTTCAGGGTTATGCGCTCCTGAGGACTCATTAGTGCTGCCCTCCTCAGGCGAAACCTGGTTGTGACCTTGTATAATATGGGGCTAGCCGGTCTCACCTACCAGTTTGGGTCACAAACCCTTTTTCGTTTGCTTTGATGTTTTACTCATTGTTTATTACGTTTACACCCCAAATCTCTCCTAATCCTGGAGATCAAACCTATGAAAGCAATTTATGAATGATCATAACACCTCTATGAAGGGTAATTATCATCTCCTTCATAAATATACATTTATATGTATAAATACATATGTGGTCAATGCATAGTACTGGCACATGACTTATCACTTTCCAGGACCTTACAAAGCACCAGGAACATTCATAACAAGCGGAGGAGAAGCGATTCTGGCAACTTAATAGGAAAGGATTCTTTACAGTTAGAGCAGTCAGACTGTGGAATGCCAACCACAAGATATAGTAATGGCAGATAGTATAACAGCATTTATAGAAGGGCTGGATACTTTTTTAACAAAACATGACATTGTGGGTTATAAATAATCTAGTAATAGAAAATGTATAACTTTGGAGATAGACCAAGGACATTAAAGTTAAAACTTTTTCAACCTATGTAACTATGCAAGTATGCAGAATGCACATTAGGAAAATGCTTGAAATGCAATTCCCTATAATATTATTTTACAAGTAATTTCCTCTTAATTTTCCGATTTGTAAAGTGCTAGTTATAAGCCCAATCTATGGATCTAAAAAGTGCAAAACACTCCTGAAACACTTGTACGTATGTTCTATAATCTTTATTTCTTATGGTGCCTAAGGGAAGCCATAATGATAAGACTCCTGCTTGGTAACAAGTGCAGTTATTTGCCTCCATAATGAAAGTGAATTACCAATGATGAAAGGGTTAATACTTGGACCCTGCATCAGTAATAGCCCTTGTAGTAACCATGACAACTATTGTGAGGGCATAAACAAGTGTCATAAAGAAGATTCCATAAAAGAATGCCGCGCTGCCATGATCAGCGCCATTACTGATGATGCGCCTGAGGACCTTGAGCTTGACCACCCCACGTAATGTGCCAATGTTGGTGTAATTTGGAGGTTCTAGCAGGGAAAGGGGTTGTCTTCTTAGACACCCCGGGGGGAAGGGAAGGTAACAGAGGGGGGGTCCCCAAAACAGGATCCCCTTCTGTTACTATGTACAAAGAGCTGCTCTTCTTTGGGAGTTCATAGATGGATCCTTGACTTTAATGGGTGATAAATTGGGAGGGGGAGGGGATACTCATCCTATTAGGGGTTATCCATAATGAGCAACCCCTGTAACCAAGTACCCAACATCTTGAGAGACGGAGCTGGATCTGTAAGGGAGAAGTGGTAGATCCACCTGGGAAATCAGATCAACTAAATTCGTTCCAGCAATAAATGTGGTGACAGATATCGCAGCCAGATCTCTCCCACATCCAGTTTATCACATTAATAGTCTATATTTGTTATGTCGTTCTCTGTAAATATGTAGAAATTCTAAAACTCCGTCATATATCGGCACTAACTCTCTAAGCCCAAGGGAAGGGCAGCCCTCCAGCCATGGTTCCCTAGAGGTTTCCTCCACAGGGGGTTTTCCTCTCCTGAGAGCTGGAGGGTGACTCTTCGTGAGTCGAGGGTTGTGCCATTTTCGGTGTCATGTAAATTTAAATAAAGTTGAGAACGTTTGACACCTAATTGCAATGATTTGTGTATTTATTTTGTATGTGTCTGATTCATTTTTTTTGGGAGTCGGGGTCCATCACACATCACTGAGTCATACGTCTGGACATCTGCCGCCAGAAGTTTTGCTCCAGGGGTTGCCCCTGCTCTGGGGAGTTTGATGGAGCAGAGAAGACAAGAATTACAGAACTCATCCTCAGAATAAGGACTTCTATTACAGTACTACAAGCAGCTTCCTCGTCTCATTCACACAGTGAGTATTTTGGGCACTAATTTACATCAGTATTTGTAAGCTGAAAACCAGAGGGGAACAAACACAGTGAAAAATAGTAACTGAAACACTTTCACCTCTTCTGTTTTGGATCCACTCCTGGCGTCTGCTAACAAATACTGATGCAAAATATCGCCATGGAAGTTCCCTAAATTCTTACTGACTGATTTGACTGTTTGAGTAGCAGTCAAGCAACAGAGGTTGCAAGCGTTAAAGGAGTTTTCTGGTATCAAAAACCCCTGTCCCCCTTGCCATTTTTCTCTATCCTGAACCTGTGCTTCCTGCCCTGATCTCGGACTGTCTGACCTAGTCCTTGTCTTTGCTCTCCTGAGTCTGGTACCCTGGTACCTCCGGAATGCTGCTGCAGTCCCGGGAACTGCACTGAAGTGGTACCTGGTGTCTACCGGAGGCCCAGTCTATCCTCACCACCAGAGGTTCTAGTGGAGACCCAATAGACACCTAGTCACAACCCTCCCGTGGGGCAGTGGGTCCATATCCACCAGGGTTACACCCACATAGCAAATGTGGTACCAATATTCAAGAAGGGGATAACATCTGAGCCTGGAATTTATAGATCGGTAAGTTTAACTTGTACTGTGGGCAACAACTTTGAGGGTTTTCTAAGAGATACTAACCTGGAGCACCTCAATAAGAATAACCTAAACATATGATTATGAGGGATCTGTCCTGCAAACTAATCTGAAAAGATTCTATGGGGAGGTAAGTTCAGGTTGGACCAGGGAAACTTAGTGGATGTTGTCTATCTGGACTTTTCAAAGGCATTTGATACGGTGCCATACAATAGGTTGGTACATAAAAATGTTCAATATATTATATGGTAAACTTGCTCCACGAAAGAACAAGTCCTTGTGTGGTCGATGGAAAAATCAAGGAAAAGATCAGTGATGCGGTCGTTACCTCTTGACAGCTCCATTTCGTACTTGTTCTCTAGTCCCTCCATGGCCACGGTGATAAAAAATTCCCTGAAAAGCTCATTATTCTAATAAAAAAAATACAAAGTAAGGAGCTGACACAAAGGAGAGCAGACAGCTCGTATGTCGGAATAAGCAATTGCAGTTACCGGTATTTTCTCAAAGACGGTGCCATTAATCACTATGTCGTACGCCGTGCAGCTGCCTCCACCTGTAGGACAAAGTGCACCAGGACTTAGATACTTTGCGGTGCCGACTCAATCCATTGACCTTAGTAGGGCTGCTATGAATAAGTGGTATAAGTTCTTAAAGGGGAATCCAAGTAGTGGACAATCCCTCTAAGTCCCAAATCTAAACCAAAAAAGTTCAAAAGTCAACAACAAGATGTCAAACTTTATTCCGCAGACTGGAAGTGGACCTACCAGAACCTGTGGAGATGGCACCTTTGACCATTGAGGATTAGTAAGTTGTAATACTTGCTATTTTAACCCCTTTAAGGATATCTCTGGACTATCCCTTTAAAAAGAGAAGCGCTGTATTAAAAAAAAACGTACTATTATCAACTTCAACGTGGGGCTCTCCAAGGCTCATGGGGACTCGATAGCCGGAGGGATCATCAGATTCCAGGATGCTGACTAACTCCTGCTCCGTCAGGTCCGGGGCCGCTGGGATCTGGTTCGACTTGCAGATGTTAATAAAGATTTTGGTATTTTTGGATGTGCGAGTTTTAATGCAGAAACCTAACACAGAAATAAAAACAAAAAGTGAACAAAAACACAATAAAATCGGCAAAAGCCAAGCAGCATTTACATGTAATCAACTGCATAAGAAATTATGTGACCCCCCACGTTGGTTGCATCATGTGACCGTTGCAGTCAATAAGACCCCACTACCCCACTGTGGTATCTGTCACATAATATGCACAAAGTAATCTGGATAATAATCAGAGGATGCCCATCTCACCCGGCTGGGGTCTGATCTCTCTGCTTTCTGGTAAGTTCGGTATTCTGCTCTGTATCTCCTGTTTGGCCTGAAATGAGGCAACAAGTGAGAATCAGTGAGTAACATGAACAGGATGGTTCTGCAAACTGATTTTTCCTGCACCAAAATAGTACAACTGTGAGGGGTCTAAAGCCAACAATACACATTAGGTAAATTTTGGAGACTGCCGCGCTCCCGGCAGCTGACGGAGGAGACATTCACCCGGTGATTGCTGGCCTCTCCAATTCATCTTCGTACCTTCATCAGCATCTGTTCATACAGCGCTTCCTCCATGTTTGTGTTCATTTCTGCAGACAGCAGCGACTTGTCAGAGGCCATTTTTTCGGTCAAAGACAGAAGCTCAGAGATCTTGTTTTATAAGAGAAAACCTGAAAAATGAAAATATGTATTAATCTTCTCCACAGACAACGACAAGGGGAGAGTGCGGGAGCCTGACAGCCGACGACATGAGGGGGTGCGGGAGCCTGACAGCCCTCGACACGAGGGGGTGCGGGAGCCTGGCAGCCCACGACAAGATGGGGTGCGGGAGCCTGGCAGCCCACGACACGAGGGGGTGCGGGAGCCTGACAGCCCACGACACGAAGGGGTGCGGGAGCCTGACAGCCCACGACACGAGGGGGTGCGGGAGCCTGACAGCCCTCGACACGAGGGGGTGCGGGAGCCTGACAGCCCACGACACGAGGGGGTGCGGGAGCCTGACAGCCCACGACACGAGGGGGTGCGGGAGCCTGGCAGCCCACGACACGAGGCGGTGCGGGAGCCTGGCAGCCCACGACACGAGGGGATGCGGGAGCCTGGCAGCCCACGACACGAGGGGGTGCGGGAGCCTGACAGCCCACAGCACGAGGGGATGCGGGAGCCTGGCAGCCCACGACACGAGGGGGTGCGGGAGCCTGACAGCCCACGACACGAGGGGGTGCGGGAGCCTGACAGCCCACGACACGAGGGGGTGCGGGAGCCTGACAGCCCACGACACGAGGGGGTGCGGGAGCCTGACAGCCCACGACACGAGGGGGTGCGGGAGCCTGGCAGCCCACGACACGAGGGGGTGCGGGAGCCTGACAGCCCACGACACGAGGGGGTGCGGGAGCCTGACAGCCCACGACACGAGGGGGTGCGGGAGCCTGACAGCCCACGACACGAGGGGGTGCGGGAGCCTGACAGCCCACGACACGAGGGGGTGCGAGACCCTGACAATATTGGGAGTGGGATTCTGCACACCTACAGCTAGCTACTTATTGTCCTGAATGTAGTAATCACCTTGGCACATTCCCATCTTCTTACCTGTAGTACAGACGCCAAACACCACTACTCTGACTGCAATCACCCAGCTACAGCGTCACCACGCCTCAGCAGCAGCGGAGCGTCTAGATTGGAGTTGATTTCTTGAGGGGGAGGAGCGAGTTCATGGAATCATGATGTCACCAGAAGGGGCGGGGCCTTCTCAGTCCAGTGGACACTATTCCACCTGCTGCTGCAGCAGTGCGCACATTGTGCCGGGACAGGAGGATGGTGATGAGGAGCTCGTGTTCTGCGTTGTGCTGTGAGGACTGAGGCGGGGAGAACACAATATAAATTATAATAATTTTTTTTAGGCTGTGTGCCCACTATGCGTTTTTTAAGCGTTTCCGCGGTGGCAATTCCGCTGCAGAAACGCTTAAAAACGCTTGATAGAAGGTCGGCCATGTTCCCCAATGATAATCCGCATGTGCTGTGCACATGCTGTGTAAATTTCCGCTGCGAATTATCATTGCGGAAAAATCCGCTGCACTACCAATTATTTTGCGGAAGCGTGGCGCTTTCGCCGCCATTGACTTGCATTAGAACACATGGAATCCGCATCACTGCATCTGTACATGCAGAATCCATGCGCTTCAATGTGCGGATGGTACCCGGGTTTGGAGAAGAGGAGACTGTCCTCCGGACCCGGGTACCATAGAACCTGTAAAAAAAGAATAAAATAAAAAATAAATATTATACTTACCTTCTGGTGGCCCCCGGTGTCTTTATCCGATGCGTCCTGGCTTGCCAGCAGCTCACGATGGTCTGAAAAGGACCTGCCGTGACGTCATTTAGTCATGTGACGGGTCACGCGACCGCTGACGTCGGCAGGCCATCAGAAGGTAATTATATATTTATTTTTTACCATTCTTTTATGGTCACACTATATAAATCCATGCCGGTTGCATGTATTTATATAGTGTGACCAAGTTGTCAAGCACTTTCCAAGTGATGCTAAAATCGCTTGGAAAGCGCTTGTCAACCCGCATGCGGAAATGCAAGTGAAGAACGCTTCACATCAGCAAGTCCCAGGCAGGAAAAAAGCATGTACAATCCGCATGTACAATCCACATGCGTTTTTTCTGCCAGGGAGATGCGGAAACGCTCAAAAAAAATCCCGAGCATTTCTGCATCGTGGGCACATAGCCTTACATTAATTGTATGACTCAATATTGAGCACACGTAACCATCTATACACAGCTGGAGGCCGCACGTAGCCATCTATACACAGCAGGAGGCCGCACGTAGCCATCTATACACAGCGGGAGGCCGCACGTAGCCATCTATACACAGCGGGAGGCCGCACGTAGCCATCTATACACAGCGGGAGGCCGCACTAAGCCATCTATACACAGCGAGAGGCCGCACGTAGCCATCTATACACAGCGGGAGGCCGCACGTAGCCATCTATACACAGCGGGAGGCCGCACGTAGCCATCTATACACAGCGGGAGGCCGCACGGCGCCATCTATACACAGCGGGAGGCCACACGGCGCCACCTATACACAGCGGGAGGCCCACAGCGCCCCCCCCAGAGAGAGCAGGAGGCCGCACGGCGCAATCTATACATAGCGGGAGGCCGCACAGCGCCCCCCTCACAGAGACAGCAGGAGGCCGCACGGCGCCATTTATACTCAGCAGGAGGCCGCACGGCGCCCCCGACCCCAAAGACAGCAGGAGGCCGCACGGCGCCATCTATACTCAGCAGGAGGCCGCACGGCGTCACCTATACACAGCGGGAGGCCGCACGGCGCCACCTATACACAGCGGGAGGCCGCACGGCGCCACCTATACACAGCGGGAGGCCGCACGGCGCCACCTATACACAGCGGGAGGCAGCACGGCGCCACCTATACACAGCGGGAGGCAGCACGGCGCCACCTATACACAGCGGGAGTCCGCACGGCGCCACCTATACACAGCGGGAGGCGCCACCTATACACAGCGGGAGGCCGCACGGCGCCACCTATGCACAGCGGGCGGCGCCACCTATACACAGCGGGAGGCCGCACGGCGCCACCTATACACAGCGGGAGGCCCCACGGCGCCACCTATAAACAGCGGAAGGCCGCACGATGCCATCTATACACAGGGGGCCGCACAATGCCATCTATACACAGCGGGAGGCCGCACGGCGCAATCTATACACAGCGGGAGGCTGCACGGCGCCATATATACACAGCGGGAGGCTGCACGGCGCCCCCCCCCCAAGAGACAGCAGTAGGCCGCACGGTGCCATCTATACACAGCGGGAGGCCGCACGGCGCCCCCCCCAGAGATAGCAGGAGGCCGCACAGCGCCATCTATACACAGCGGGAGGCCGCACGGCGCCCCCCCAGAGACAGCAGGAGGCCGCACGGCGCCATCTATACTCAGCAGGAGGCCGCACGCAGTCACGCACACACAAACATATACATATACATACACGCATAAACACATTTGAAACATAAAAATACATATAAACAGACATCACACAATGACATCTGCCTGCACACACACACACATACATACATACACACACACACACTCACCATCCCCCGACTCGGCTCCAGCTCTTTTCCGGTGCAGCACTGCAGGCCGGGTGCGCACTGCGTGACGACACAGCTAGGAGACACGGCCGCGCACAGGGCCGTGTCTCCTAGCAGTGACGCGGCCGGGCCAGCACAGGGAAGTTAACTGCTGCAGTGCTGGCCCGGCTGAAGAAGAAGAAGCAGCGGCTGTGTGCCGCTGCTGGGGGAGCGATCCTGGGCCCCCCCCCACTGTCTGCCGGTATGTGCCGTGGCGCCGCACATATAATGAGGACAATCTGGCCATAGACACCCCGGAGCCCCCTGGAGGTTCGGGGCCCCGGGCGGTAGCCCAGATCGTCCTCATTATAATCCGCCTATGCTTATATACATGTAACACTCACTACCCCCTATTCCTGTGTATTGCTGTAATATGTAACCTATACTCGTTATCCATCATTATAAATTAAGAAGATTTTCCACTTTATCCGATATATCCACACTCAATCAGTAGATTAGATGTCTGCTGAAGAGGCGATACGCATGAACGTCTCCACATCATCCTCCCCGACTGTGTCTATATGTGCCCCGTGACCCCCGATCAAGTGTCTCCATCACGTGCTCGCATCACAGGTCACATAGTTTCCTCGTAGCGTTGGTGCGCGTTGTGTATCGCGCCACGCCTCCTCAGCACCCATTGGTTGGTGGAGACATACCTCCATCCTGATTGGCTATAGTTGGCCGTTTAACTCTTAGCTCTTTCCGAATGATGCCACCCCCTGACGAAGACAAGAAGCCGAAACATACGTCGGGTGGACGCCATTCAGGAGTGGGATCTGCATCTGCTATAGCGTGAGTACAATGCACATGTGGTCACCTTTTTTAAAAATGCTTAAAGTGGATACAAATACATATCTGTCAACAGCACATATGCCCAAGTCAGTGCACTACTCTCTACAGGATTCACACCGACATCCAAATAATAAGGGACCAGCCCTTGTATATATACATATACAGGTGCATCTCACTAAATTAGAATATCATCAAAAAGTTACTTTATTTCAGTTCTTCAATACAAAAAGTGAAACTCGTATAGCCATAATCATCAGCATTAACAGAAATAAACAATAACTGTTTGATGATATTCTAATTTAGTGAGAAACACCTGTATTTGTTCACATAGGAGATATATAATTTATGTAGATTTATTCTTTGGAGGCACTTGCACTTTATGTAAAGTTTATGATAATTAAACAATCATATGTACAGCTATATCTAGCTAATGATATGTATATATATTTTTATATACTGGATTAATTTGTGGCTTGATTCTCTGTATTATCCCTTTGCTGTTCTAATCATGATCCATTCCCACTGGTGTTAATGGTAATTCCTGTCTCGACGTCCCCTTTGCGTATAGTTTTTAATTCCCCCCTTTTTCTGCATTTCCTCCTCTTCCACCTGGTTATCAATATAATAATTATGTGCATCACCCACATGCCTGGACTCTTCTGGTCGATGTCTCCTTTCTGCTATACACTAGAGTGGTATACTATGTGCACAGATACATGGAGTGCCATATACTTCTCAGGAGGTGCGCAGCGTCCACCTCCTCACCGCACAGGCCCACAAGCTCCTCTCCGGCAGGAAGAAGATGCATTCAGGCGGCTCCTACCACTGCAGCAGACGGCAGTGCACAAGTATACAGGGTGCAGTGTGGATGTGTCTGCACCACTGGGATGTGGCCGACCTGCATGTATACATATGCCCCTCTGCAGGGGCGGACTGGCCCACCGGAGGATCGGGAAAACCCCCGGGTCCCGATGGCCCCGCCCCCTACCCCCCTGGGCCCTGTACAGAGAACAGAGGGCCCCCCCCCGGTTCGCAGCACTGCCGATATGATTAGTGATGGGCCCTCTGCCTCCTCTGCGCAGCGACACTGCCGGCGCGTGCGCAGGAGGTCAGTCTCAGGGTGATGACGTCATCGCCCTGGGACTGCTTCCTGTGCGCGCTGTGGAGTACGGACCCTGCGTCGCTCCAGGCAGCGGCTGCAGCTCATCTCGACGCGTGAGTATGAAACGGGGAGGGGTGGGAGGAAGGGATAGGGGGGAGGGGTGACTGGGAGGACCCCTGGCCGAGGCTGGCAGTAAATACTACTGGACAATGGGCATGGTTCTCATCATGCCCATTGCCCACCATGTCCTGCTGCCAGCCTCTGGTTACTGGTACTATGCCCAGCAGCATGTACTATCACCAGGGGCTGGCAGGACATAGTGGGTGGGCATGATAGTACCAAGGAGGCTGGCAGGACATACTAGGCATGAATCATGTCCAGCATGTCCTGCCAGCCACTGGTGGTACCATCATGCATGCCCATTGCCCAGCCACTGGTGGTGTGGTACTATCATGCTAGTACTAACACCAGTGGCTGGCTGGCAGGACATGCCATGTGAGCTTGAATGCTAATACCACAGAGGCTGGCAGTACATACTGGGCAATGGGCATGATAGTACCAGCAGTAGACTGACTAGGCGGTCTCCAGGGCTCCGTCTCCCCTTCTCGCTGCTGTTAGGCTGGGTTAACATTGCGTTTATGCTGTGCGTTACAACGCATCCGTTGTAAATCAGTGCAGACACAATGTACTGTAGACTTGCATTGCAAAAATAGGCATGTGTTTGAAAGTATGCATTATTTGCAACGCACAGCAAAACATGGTCGGCGGCTGGAGGCCAGCTGAGCGCTTCTCTGACAGCTGGGTTCTAGTGTCATTCTGTGCCTGCTCATCTCTGATATTTGTCTGATGGCAAAGATGTAGCAGAGCTGGAGACAGAAGATCCGTGGATTACGTCAGAGCAAGGGTTTTGTTTTTAATTAAAGATGGAGTCCCTACATGTGTTTTGTGTTTTATTTTTATAAAAAAAAAAATTCTGTGTTGTGTTTTTTTCTGTTTACTGGAAATTCATGGTGGCCATGTGTAGTTTGGCGTGACTCCATGAATTTCAGGCTTAGTGCCAGCTGATAATACAAAGCTGGTATTAACTCCATTATTACCCAGCGTGCCACCCCCCACCAGGGCCGTTGGAAGAGCCGGATAAAGTGCCTGGAAATGGCGCTACGATGAATGCGCCAATTCCAGGGGTGGCTGCGGGCTGCCGTTTTCAGCGTGGGGGGCCCAGAATGCTTGGGCCCTACCATGCTGAGAATCCCAGCCCCCAGCCCCCCCGATCAAAATATGGCAGGAGCCCACGCATTTTTTTTTTTTAATTATTTTTTTTAAATACTTAAAAAAAAACATTGGGCTTTCCTGCCTTTTGATCGCCAGTCAAGGTAAAACCAGGCAGATAAAGCAGACAGCTACGGGCTGCCACCTCTATCTGCGCTGAGAATCAAAATTTCTGCAGAGCGCTATGTCATTTTTGTTTTATTATTTATTTATTTTCACACTTCTATATGTGTGACAGTCCCAACAGCCAATCACAGAGGCTGACCCAGAGAATGGGTGTCTGTGACTGGCTGCTTGAGTAACCTGAAAGCAGCCCATACATAGTACCATACTAGAATGTATGGGCTGATTGTACATTACTCAAACAGCCAATCACAGAAGCCCATCCTCTTTGACAGCATCTGCGATTGACTGTTGGGTCTGTCACATATAGAAGTGTGAAAAGAAAATTTTAAAAACGAATTTTTGATTCTCACCGCAGATAAAGCAGACAGCTACGTACTGCCACCCCCAGCTGCCTGGCTTTACCTTGTCTGGCGATCAAAAGACAGAGAAGCCGAATATTTGTTTTAAACTTAACTTTTTTTTTTCCCGCCATATGTTGATCGCCAGCCAGATAAAACCAGGCTGCTGGGGGCTGGGATTCGCAGCATGGTAAGGCCCAAGCGTTCTTGGCCCTCCACGCTGAAAATCGCAGCCCGCAGCCACCCCTGAAAATGGCGCATTCATCATGGCACCATTTCTAGGTGCTTTACCCGGCTCTTCCAGCGGCCCTGGTGGTGAGTGGCACACTGGGTAATAATAGGGTTAGTACCAGGCCATCTTTGCCTTATCAGCTGGTACTAAGCCCGAAATTCATGGTTTCACGCCAAATTAGACATAGCCACCATCAATTTCTAGTAAACAGAAAAAAAAAGACAGAATTTTTTTTTTTATTATTAAAAATAAAACACATTTAGGGACTCCATCTTTAATAAAGAAAAATCCTCACTCCCAACGTAATCCATAGGTCTTCTGTCTTCATCTCTCTTAGATCTTTGCCATCAGACAAATATGTCTGCTGACAGATGAGCAGGCACAGAATGACACTGGAGCACTGTTACTGTGTAGTGCAGTGCTATGTTTCTTTTTTTGTCATTTCATGCAGTGTAGAAATCTTGGGAAAAGTGTGGATTGTGCTCTGGAAGTGATCAGTTATAGCTAACTATGTTATTTTCTGCAGAGATAAGTCCTGTATAAAAGATGTGATATATCGGTCTGCAGTTAAAGAACTTCACCTAGAGACATCACTGGTGAGTATGTGTATTACCTATACACACACACACACTGACACTATATACAGAGCTCCTGTGCATAATGTCACTGGTGATCACTGTATTACCTGTACACTGACACTATATACAGAGCTCCTGTGTATAATGTCACTGGTGATCCCTGTATTTCCTATACACACACACACTGACACTATATTCAGAGTTGTGCATAATGTCACTGGTGATCCCTGTATTACCTGTACACTGACACCATACACAGAGCTCCTGTGTATAATGTCACTGGTGATCACTATATTACCTGTACACTGACACTATATACAGAGCTCCTGTGTATAATGTCACTGGTGATCACTATATTACCTGTACACTGACACTATATACAGAGCTCCTGTGCATAATGTCACTGGTGATCACTATATTACCTGTACACTGACACTATATACAGAGCTCCTATGCATAATGTCACTGGTGATCACTATATTACCTGTGCACTGACACTAAATACAGAGCTCCTGTGTATAATGTCACTGGTGAACACTGTATTACCTGTACACTGACACCAAACACAGAGCTCCTGTGTATAATGTCACTGGTGATCCCTGTATTTCCTGTACACTGACACTATATACAGAGCTCCTATGTATAATGTCACTGGTGATCACTGTATTACCTGTACACTGACACTATATACAGAGCTCCTGTGTATAATGTCACTGGTGAACACTGTATTACCTGTACACTGACACCAAACACAGAGCTCCTGTGTATAATGTCACTGGTGATCCCTGTATTTCCTGTACACTTACACTATATACAGAGCTCCTGTGTATAATGTCACTGATAATCTCTACATTATCTGTACACTGACTCTATATACAGAGCTTTTTTACATTTTCATTATCAGTCACTATCTGGTGCCATTATGAGCCATGGTCATGGCGTGGCGGTATTTGTCCCTTGTATGTGGTATTATTCAGACAGTCACTATTTTGTGGTAATATGTGGTCTTCTCATGGTGTGGCAGTATATATACCTTGTACTTGGTAGTATTTGATCACTATGTGGTGGTATGTGTTCTGGTCATGGTGTGGCGGTATTTCTCTCTTCTATATGGTATTATTAGTCTAGGTATAGTGGATGGTTGTCAGTCATTTGTTTTTTCGGATATTAAGAATGGAAACATTCTTTATTTGCAATACATATTAAATACTTGGATGTTTAACCTCTCCCTGTGTTGTGACTACTACACAGCAGCAGAGATTTATTGGTTAATAAAGTTGATTCATTTTGAAAGAGTTTGTGGACTTATGTTATTCCTATATACGGTAACTGCATGGTGCTGGTGGGTCCCAAGATTGATTTTTTCCTGGTGGGCCCCAGGTACTCCAGTCCAGCGCTGGTCCCAGTTACCTCCTCATCTGTCCTGCTGCCGGCTGGGAGTCCTGTACAGTGCGGCATGTAGTGTGATGTGAATGCCACACTATGGAGATGCTGCTCCTACTACTGCCAAGTGAGGATCTCACCTCCCCAGTATGGTGCCCTCAGGAGCTCCCACAGGGCATCACAGGCCTTAGTATGAAGCAATTCCACAAGTCTTCTAGTATTGCTTCATACTAAGGCCTGTGATGCCCTGTGAGAGCTCCCTGAGGAGGTGAGAGCCTCACCTCATAGGGCCCCATGATCTCTATGTACGATCCCTGACTGGGCCCCATGATCTCTATGTACGCCGCTGACTGGGCCCCATGATCTCTATGTACACCGCTGACTGGGCCCCATGATCTCTATGTACACCGCTGACTGGGCCCCATGATCTCTATGTACACCGCTGACTGGGCCCCATGATCTCTATGTACGCCGCTGACTGGACCCCATGATCTCTATGTACGCCGCTGACTGGGCCCCATGATCTCTATGTATGCCGCTGACTGGGCCCCATGATCTCTATGTACGCCGCTGAGGGGGCCCCATGTTCTCTATGTACACCCCTAACCTGATTGGCCCCATGATCTCTATGTACGCCGCTGACTGGGCCCCATGATCTCTATGCACGCCGCTGACTGGGCCCCATGATCTCTGTGTACACCCATAACCTGATTGGCCCCATGATTTCTGTATACGCCCCTGACTGGGCCACATGATTTCTATGTACGATCCCTGACTGGGCCCCATAATCTCTGATCTCTCATGATGTTTTTTTTTTATTAAAGATGGAGTCCCTAAATGTATTTTGTGTTTTATTTTTACTGTGTAGTGCGGCACTATGTTGCATTTTGTCATTTCATGCAGTGTAGAAATCTTGGGAAAAGTGTGGCTTGTGCTCTGGAAGTGATCAGTTATAGCTAACTATGTTATTTTCTGCAGAGATAAGTCCTGCATAGAAGATGTGATATATCGGTCTGCAGATAAAGAACTTCACCTAGAGACATCACTGGTGAGTATGTGTATTACCTATACACACACACACTGACACTATATACAGAGCTCCTGTGTATAATGTCACTGGTGATCACTATATTACCTGTACACTGACACTATATACAGAGCTCCTGTGTATAATGTCACTGGTGATCACTATATTACCTGTACACTGACACTATATACAGAGCTCCTGTGCATAATGTCACTGGTGATCACTATATTACCTGTACACAGACACTATATACAGAGCTCCTATGCATAATGTCACTGGTGATCACTATATTACCTGTACACTGACACTATATACAGAGCTCCTGTGTATAATGTCACTGGTGAACACTGTATTACCTGTACACTGACACCAAACACAGAGCTCCTGTGTATAATATCACTGGTGATCCCTGTATTTCCTGTACACTGACACTATATACAGAGCTCCTATGTATAATGTCACTGGTGATCACTGTATTACCTGTACACTGACACTATATACAGAGCTCCTGTGTATAATGTCACTGGTGAACACTATATTACCTGTACACTGACACTATATACAGAGCTCCTGTGTATAATGTCACTGGTGATCACTGTATTACCTGTACACTGACACTATATACAGAGCTCCTGTGTATAATGTCACTGATGATCACTGTATTACCTCTACACTGACACTATATACAGAGCTCCTGTGTATAATGTCACTGGTGATCACTGTATTACCTCTACACTGACACTATATACAGAGCTCCTGTGTATAATGTCACTGATGATCACTGTATTACCTCTACACTGACACTATATACAGAGCTCCTGTGTATAATGTCACTGGTGAACACTATATTACCTGTACACTGACACTATATACAGAGCTCCTGTGTATAATGTCACTGGTGATCACTGTATTACCTGTACACTATATACAGAGCTCCTGTGTATAATATCAATGGTGATCATTGCATTACCTGTACACTGACACTATATACAGAGCTTCTGTGTATAATGTCACTGGTAATGACTGTATAACCTGTACACTATATACAGAGCTCCTGTGCATAATGTCACTGGTGATCACTGTATAACCTGTACACTGACCCAATATACTGAGCTTTTTTACATTTTTATTATTTTAGCATTATTTGTCACTATGTGGTGGCATTATGTGCTTTGGTCATGACATGACGATATTTGTCCCTTCTATGTGGTATTATTCAGTCACTATGTGGTGGTAATATGTGGTCTCATGGTGTGTCAGTATTTATACCTTGTATCTGGTAGCATTTGATCAGTATGTGGTGGTATTATGTGCTTTGGTCATGGTGTGGCGGTATTTGTGCCTTGTATGTGGCATTATTTGGGCACTATGTGGTGGTAATATGTGATCTGGTCACGGTGTGGTGGTATTTCTGCCTTCTATCTGGTAATATTGGTCTTGGTAGAGTGGATTGTGGTTGGTCATTTGTTTTATCTGATATCAATAAGGGGAAACCTCTTTATTTCCAATAGATATTAAATACTTGGATGTTTAACCCCTCCCTGCTCTGTGACTATTTCACAGCAGCAGAAATGCAGTTACGGAGGTTCACCAGAGAAAGCAAGTTGGCATTTGGTGAGATTTTCACCTCTGTATTTATAAGACAAAACCAGGAGTGGGTGAGAAATGCATAAAACATGACCTCGGATTGCTCCACTCCTGGTTTTGTCTTATAAATACAGAGGTAAAAATCTCACCAAATACTCAAAGTGCCACAATCTTCTGACAGTGCGGATTCCACCAATAAATAAGTGATCCCCTTCCCAACCTGTGCATCGCTGATAACTTGTTTTCACCAATAAAAACCCTTTAATGCAAACTACAGTAATTGTACATCGCAGTTCTGGTGAGCGCACAGTGATGGGCAGGAGCCGCCAATATAATGGGTATAACGGCTAACAGGTATTTGCAAATAGCTGAAGGGTGGGTGGGCCCGGGTGGGCCCCTGGAGTCAATGTCCCTGGTGGGCCCCAGACACCCCAGCCCCTGATTTGTCACGCACGGACCCGAAGCGACTGTGCACTGCGATACACACATCCTGTTGAAATTTCTGCTGGCGTTTACAAGCCCCAACCCCCCCTGGGCCCGGTCGCAGTGACTGCCACTGCGACCGCGGACATTACGCCCCTGGCTACGTGAATCATATGTCCCATTTTGGTGCTCCTCACCATTTGCATGGCACAGTCATGCATGCTTCTCTATCACCATAGCATGCTGCAAACAATCAGGATGGCTTCTGCTACATCTCTATATAAAAAGATAGTACATCTGTATTTCTATGATACGTAGAGTGGATGGAAATCATACATCTTGCTAATATTTATTATATTACATTCATCTGATGCTCTGTAGTAACAATGTAAATTAAATTGGCGACTTAGTGCAGTTCTATTACTATTACTAAATGTGGCACCTTGTGTTCCACAGAATAGCTGAATATTACCTGAATATTTAATCTCAGCTAATGTTCATTTATCTCTTAAATATCATTGGTCAGATGCTGATCACATGACCAGTGGTGGTGCATGCATGATGATTCCATATGAAGTGCACTGAGTGACAGTTGGAAGTGACAGTTGGAATTGACCAACAACAGTGGAAGAGATGTCGGCTAACTCTAAGCAAAGCAATAATATGAATATAAAAGAGGAGGAGATTGTGGTGAGCAGAGAAAGAGTGAAGACACGAAGACCTTCCCATGACACATCTGATGATGAGAGGAAGTCTTCAGTCAACAGGACAAAACCACCAGTCCAGAAGAAAGAAGTAGAGGAGAACGTGGTGAGGAGAGAAGGAGTGAAGAGACTAAGACCTTCCCATGACACATCTGATGATGAGAGGAAGTCTTCAGTCAACAGGACAAAACCACCAGTCCAGAAGAAAGAAGAAGTAGAGGAGAACGTGGTGAGGAGAGAAGGAGCGAAGAGACTAAGACCTTCCCATGACACATCTGATGATGAGAGGAAGTCTTCAGTCAACAGGACAAAACAACCAGTCCAGAAGAAAGAAGAAGTGGAAGAAAAGGAGAAGGTAGAAAGTCAGAAGATGGGAGCCAAGAAGAGAGGAGCCATCTTCATCTCATCAGGGGACAAAAAGGAGAAGAAAAGAAGAAGGATTACATTAGGACAGAAACCCATGGATCTAAAGCAGAAGGCTGAAGAAGCTGAAGGAAGCAGCGGTGTTCGGCCAACCGGCTCCAAAAGCACAGTCTCTGATACCATCAAGAGGAGATTATTATTCCATCAAGTGCTTGGCCGGGGATGCTATGGAACGGTCCTGCTGGCGGAAGATTCATCTACCCGCAAACATTTTGCTGTTAAGATCATCGGCAAAAGAGCCCTGCTTGCTGACGGTGATGAGCGTGTGATGCTGGAGCGACGGGTTTTACAGCTGGCATCTGGGAGCCCCTTCCTTGTCCACGCAGACTTTGCATTCCAGACCAAGGTACAGTATTGATTGCTCGATATTAGGAAATGTCACACGTACCACACACTGCTCTGCCTCATGGACCCCACTGATATCATCTTACATTTCAATATAGCATGTCCCAAGGTAACCGCTGACAATAAGATGAATGTGATGACTATACACATGGGATATTGTGGCCCCTACTGTAATCAATAACATTTATGGCGGGGCTTGGTACATTGGGAATCATTTATTAAAACAGCCTTTTTACTTATCCCAGCCAATCACAGAACAGCTTTTACTTTTCCAGGTCCGTTAAAACAACCTTAGCTGAGCTCTAATTGGTTAGTATGGGCAACTAGTTTTCTAGTGAGCAGATTTATTAATGAGGCCCAATGTACCCCGCTCTATAAATGATTGAAAATATTAGATGTCATCATAGAGGTCAATGAACTGTAGAAAATCACTTGCCCGGACCTCATGTGTCTAATTGGGTGACTGGTAATATTTGCATCATTTGCAGCATTAGCTGGGCATTATCTTGTGTGTAGGCATCATCGCCATGTAGTAGTCTCTAGCTCATTTCTTTCACACTGTAGAATTTTACATATTATTATCTTGTATAGACATGGGATTTCAGAATAGATTAAATGTATTTGTTATTCTTTGTTATTTCCTGGATGACATTGTATTTTGTGTATACCATGTGGGGGGACGGGACCCTGTGTACACTATATGTCAGGGCTATTGACTTTTGTGCACTTTATATACAATTTGAGAATGTGTTAATATTTTTGTATACAAGTATTATCTGTATCTTAAAGGCTTTTTTTAATTAATGTTGGGACATTTTTATGCACGTGCATCTACTTGTTTTTCATTGCCATGTTTTCTATGTATAAATATACTGGAATAAAGTACAAAATCCACTGTCTTGGAGTGAAATTTCTTCTAACCTCACCAACTAATGAAAAAGATGGTATCATATTGACCAGGGGCGAGGTGGGTCAGAGGGGCACATGCCCTCCAAGCCGGTGGCCAAGCAGCTGCTTCTTTACAGACTGCAGGGCGGCCCTGTCTCTTTCATTGTGTACATGTGCCAGCTGGGCATCTGCAGCCCAGAACAGCAGGCACAGGCCACGTTCTTATGCCTGCCGGAGAGAAGCTTCAGCCGCTGAGCAGTACGAGAGGGCAGACATCTTTGATTCTTGTAAGGCCACGACCCCACTATCAGTATTTGGTCAGTATTCGGTCAGTATTTTTTCTCAGGAGTTGGAGACAAAACCAGGAGTTGGTGATAAATGCAGAATTGGTGACTTGTTTCTATTATACCTTTTCTCTGATTGTTACTGACCTGGTTTTGGCTCCCACTCCTGAGAAAATATACTGACCAAATACTGATAGTGGGGCCGTGGCCTTAGCCTGAGCTCCGGATAGTGGTCAGGACAGGAGATTTATACTTTTTGTAGAGTGTGGAAGTGGCAGGATGCTGCTCACCTCCTGACAAGTCCAGGGCCAGATCCTGAATGTTATCTATGGTCGCTCTGCTGAGGATCAGAAAGATTTATTGTAGCAGATGGACCCTTCAAGCAGGTTGGGGTCGTGCTGTCAGTGTGAGATCATCGGCTCTCGATCTGTATGAATGTTCAAATCACATCGGACCTGAGATCGAGACACTTCAGACCTTACTATACAGACCCCTGCCCCAGACTGATCCTGCACCAGCTACAGGGCCAGAGCCGGCATAACCACCCATTGCACCAGGGCAAGTGCCAGGGCCCTGGGCAAGAGGGGGGGGGGCCCACTCACAGTTGGGGACACTGGAACGCTATTGGGCCTGTGAGTTGGGGGGGCCCGGTGTAACCCCCCCCCCCCCCCCCCCCCCGTGCTTTACGGTGTTTGAAATACTCACCTCCCGTCATACCCTGCTGGCCACAGGTCCAGTCTCCTCTGCGTCTTCTGACTCTGTCACGTCTCAGTGTTGAAGAGACAGGACTTGTAGCCAGCAGGGTATGAGGAGAGGTGAGTATTTTATTATTTATTTTTTATGTATGGAGCCCATTCTCTATGGAGCATTATATGGGGCCCATTCTCTATGGAGCATTATATGGGGCCCATTCTCTATGGAGCATTATATGGGGCCCATTCTCTATGGAGCATTATATGGGGCCCATTCTCTATGGTGCATTATATGGGGCCCATTCTCTATGGTGCATTATATGGGGCCCATTCTCTATGGAGCATTATATGGGGCCCATTCTCTATGGAGCATTATATGGGGCCCATTATTCTGTATGGCATATTACATGACGCCCATTATTCTTCATGGAGTAATATATGGGGTCAATTATGGTGTAATGAGCATTATATGGGGTTCATTATTCTGTATAGAGCATTATATGGGGCCTATTATTCTGTATGGAACATTATATGGGGTCCATTATTCAGTATGGAGCCCATTCTGTATAGAGGACTATGTGGTGCCCATAATACTGTATGGATTGCTATGTAGTGCCCATAATACTGTATGGAGGACTATGTGGTGTCCACAATACTGTATGGAGGACTATGTGGTGCTCATACTACTGTATGGAGGACTATAATGTACAGTCTAAAATGAAAACTTTTGAATCCCCCCATGACACGCCCCATGCACTGTGAGGATTCGCCGGTTTCTCAGCTATTATAGAATTTACAATAGATATCACTCATGTAATGTAAGAAGTACCGTATTTTTCGGACTATAAGATGCACCGGACCATAAGACGCACCTAGGTTTTAGAGGAGGAAATAAAAATAAAAAAATTTAAGCCAAAAATGTGTTCCTGATGCACTTTTAAGGGGGAGGGGGTCTTCTGCTGACACTGGTATAGGGGTAATGTCCCCCAATTCTGACAATATCCCCCATCCTGGTATATATGCTCCCCCCCCCCTTCCTTTTATACGTGGTCCCCATCCCCATCCTGGTATGCATGGCACCCCTCATCCCTATCCCGGTATGCATGGCACCCCTCATCCCTATCCCGGTATGCATGACACCCCTCATCCCTGTCCCGGTATGCATGGCACCCCTCATCCCTGTCCCGGTATGCATGGCACCCCTCATCCCTGTCCCGGTATGCATGGCACCCCTCATCCCTGTCCCGGTATGCATGGCACCCCTCATCCCTGTCCCGGTATGCATGGCACCCCTCATCCTTATCCTGGTATAGTGGTATGCATGGCACCCCTAATCCCTGTCCTGGTATAGTGGTATGTATGGCACCCCTCATCCCTGTCCTGGTATGTATGGCACCTCTAATCCCCATCATGCTGCACATGGCCCCCTCAGCGTTACCCTGGTATGTATGGCCTCCTCATCCCCCATCCTGGTATGCATGGCTCTCTCATCCCCAATCCTGGTATGCATGACTCTCTCATCCCCAATCCTGGTACATATGGCCTCCTCATCCCCCAATCCTGGTATGCATGGTTCCCTCATCCCCCAATCCTGGTATGCATGGTTCCCTCATCCCCCAATCCTGGTATGCATGGTCCCCTCATCCCCCAATCCAGGTATGCATGGTCCCCTCATCCCCCAATCCAGGTATGCATGGTACCCCTCATCCCTATTCTGGTATGCATAGAACCCCACTTTCCTATCCTTGTATGCATGGTACCCCTCACCCCCCAATCCTGGTATGTATGGCACCACTCACCCCCCAATCCTGGTATGTATGGCACCCCTCACCCCCAATCCTGGTTTTCATGGTTCAGTCACCCCCCAAATCCTGGTATGTATGGCACCCCTCACCACCCAATCCTGGTATGTATGGCATCCCTCACCCCCCAATCCTGGTTTTCATGGTTCAGTCACCCCCCAAATCCTGGTATGCATTGTACCCCTCATCCCCCAATCCTGGAATGCATGGTCCCCTCACACCCCTTTCCTGGTATGTATGGTACCCCTCACCCCCCATTCCTGGTATGTATGGCACCACTCACCCCCCAATCCTGGTATGTATGGCACCCCTCACCCCCAATCCTGGTTTTCATGGTTCAGTCACCCCCCAAATCCTGGTATGTATGGCACCCCTCACCCCCCAATCCTGGTATATATGGCACCCCTCACCCCCCAGTCCTGTTATGTATGGCACCCCTCACCCCCCAATCCTGGTTTTCATGGTTCAGTCAGCCCCCAAATCCTGGTATGCATTGTACCCCTCACACCCCTTTCCTGGTATGTATGGTACCCTTCACACCCCATTGCTGGTATGTATGGCACCCCTCATCCCTTTCACGGTGCACAGATACAAAAAAATAAACACATACTCACCTTTCTTCCCTGTGCTCCAGCGCTTCTGTATCCTGTTCTGCCGGGGAGCAGTGCGGCGCCAGAGTACGCGTGTGCCCATATCGTGCTGTTCAACGCCATTTTGCTGAAGACACACTGCAAATATGTCTTCAGTAAAATGGCGCCGGATAGAGCTATGCATATGTGCCGATTCCAACGCCTTCACTCCTGCCCTGGTCTCCGGCGAGAAGAGAAGCACCGCTGCAACGCTCCTCCCGGTCAGGTAAGTATGGCGCCGGAGATCGCGGTATGTGTTCAGTGTCTACGCATACCGCAATCTCCGGCGCCATACACACTCCTCTTACCTGTAACGTAATGGGTTCTTCTGTCTAGAGCCAGACTGCGCAGGCATGTAGCACTTGCCAAGTCTTTAAAGGCTTCAGACAGAGGGAGGCTTGTAGTGTTATATTATATATACAGTACAGACCAAAAGTTTATTTAAAGATTTTTCTGTATTTTCATGACTCTGAATATTGTACATTCACACTGAAGGCATCAAAAGTATGAATTAACACATGTGGAATTATATACTTAACAAAAAAGTGTGAAACAACTGAAAATATGTCTTATATTCTAGGTTCTTCAAAGTAGCCACCTTTTGCTTTGATGACTGCTTTGCACACTCTTGGCATTCTCTTGATGAGCTTCAAGAGGGAGTCACCGGAAATGGTCTTCCAACAATCTTGAAGGAGTTCCCAGAGATGCTTAGCACTTGTTGGCCTTTTTGCTTTCACTCTCCGGTCCAGCTCACCCCAAACCATCTCGATTGGGTTCAGGTCTGGTGACTGTGGAGGCCAGGTCATCTGGCGTAGCACCCCATCACTCTCCTCCTTGGTCAAATAGCCCTTACACAGCCTGGAGGTGTGTTTGGGGTCATTGTCCTGTTGAAAAATAAATGATGGTCCAACTAAACGCAAACCGGATGGAATAGCATGCCGCTGCAAGATGCTGTGGTAGCCATGCTGGTTCAGTATGCCTTAAATTTAGAATAAATCCCCAACAGTGTCACCAGCAAAGCACCCCCACACCATCACACCTCCTCCTCCATGCTTCACGGTGGGAACCAGGCATGTAGAGTCCATCCGTTCACCTTTTCTGCGTCGCACAAAAACACAGTGGTTGGAACCAAAGATCTCAAATTTGGACTCATCAGACCAAAGCACAGATTTCCACTGGTCTAATGTCCATTTCTTGTGTTCCTTATCCCAAACAAGTCTCTTCTGCTTGTTGCCTGTCCTTAGCAGTGGTTTCCTAGCAGCTATTTTACCATGAAGGCCTGCTGCACAAAGTCTCCTCTTAACAGTTGTTGTAGAGATGTGTCTGCTGCTAGAACTCTGTGTGGCATTGACCTGGTCTCTAATCTGAGCTGCTGTTAACCTGCGATTTCTGAGGCTGGTGACTCGGATAAACTTATCCTCAGAAGCAGAGGTGACTCTTGGTCTTCCTTTCCTGGGGCGGTCCTCATGTGAGCCAGTTTCTTTGTTTTCTTGATGGGTTTTGCAACTGCACTTGGGGATACATTCAAAGTTTTCCCAATTTTTCGGACTGACAGACCTTCATTTCTTAAAGTAATGATGGCCACTCGTTTTTCTTTACTTAGAATTTGTATTATGGTAAGAAAAAAGCAGCTAACAGTCTATTCAGTAGGACTATCAGCTGTGTATCCAGCTGATTTCTGCACAACACAACTGATGGTCCCAACCCCATTTATAAGGCAAGAAATCCCACTTATTAAACCTGACAGGGCACACCTGTGAAGTGAAAACCATTTCCGGTGACTACCTCTTGAAGCTCATCAAGAGAATGCCGAGAGTGTGCAAAGCAATCAAAGCCAAAGGTGGCTACTTTGAAGAACCTAGAATATAAGACATATTTTCAGTTGTTTCACACTTTTTTGTTAAGTATATAATTCCACATGTGTTAATTCATAGTTTTGAAGCCTTCAGTGTGAATGTACAATTTTCATACTCAAGAAAATACAGAAAAATCTTTAAATGAGAAGGTGTGTCCAAACTTTTGGTCTGTACTGTATATATATATATATATATATATATATGTGACTACTATGTCTCTATAAATGTGATACTCATGTGTTTGTGATCCTCCATTGCTATACTCTGTACGATTGTCTTAATTTTTGCAATATTTAATAGAGATTTATTTTAGCGGCAATAAGCGCCTATTGTTTCATTTTGGTGGTATCTATAGTTTTGGTGTTGCCTGTAGTGATAAAGTCTTGGATTACTCATGCTCCTTATGTTGGTAGTCATATATATGACAGTGTATCTACTGTAAAACATCTGATGTCTGTATCACAGTATTTGATATACCAGTCACATATTATTGGCTGGCAAATTTTAGCCTGGGGGGCAAGCACAATGCAGCGGCCCATGAGTGTCGCGGCCATCTTTAGGCTTGAGTTTCATGTAGCACCTGATGAGTATTGCATGTGTGCGACCAAGGTACATCTGCTAACAACCCATTTCATAAAGATCACAGCTTTTTTCAGCTGTACTGGTAGAAATTAATTACAAATGGTTCACTTATTGTTAATGGCTGCACAGTTTTTGCAAAAGCATGCGGCCATTACCAAGAAACAAGCAATTTGCACTTAATATCTAATCATATAGTGGAAAAACAGTAGTTAAATGATTGGCAGTCAGCTCCTGTGCTTGGTTTGCACAGTCATGCTGAAAGAGTCCTATTAAAAGCCTAACTGTAGCTTCCAAATTAGTTTTACATGTTGGATATACCCTTTATTTGTCCTGCTTATTCTTTTCTTTTAAACATCTTTTTATTAAGGTTTTTTTTAAAGAAGGTTAACAATTGAACAAAGAAAAGTCACATTGTTAATGAAACAAATCAAAGATAACGATATCACATAGATTATAAGAGCAGAAATTGACCAGACTGCATAAATTTCAGCCAAACATTGACACGTTTCGGAAGAGAAAAAAAATATAAGAGAGGTTCAATTCTTTTGAACTTGTCGTAGTACAAAATTGTGGTCACATAACATGTTATCATATTCAAGAAGGTTTATTGTGATATCCTGGAAATAAAAACTTCAGAAGAGAAAAAGAAAAAAAAAAAACCTGGAGAAGGGGGGAAGGTTGAAAGGGAAGTGGGATGAACGGGGAGATGAGATGGAGGAGGGGGGGACTACAAAGATATAGATGATGGGAGGGGGGGGGGGAGTTGGGATTAGAATGGGCTAGCGATCTGAGTATTTTAGGTTAGTATTGTGCGGTCTGTAATATATTTGTGCCAGGGACGCCATATCAACGAGAATTGTTTATGCCTTTTTTCATCCCAACTAGCCAATTCTTCTAGCCTGTATACTTGTTCAACCTTCATTTCCCAGAGTGAGATATTTGGGGTCTTCGCAGATTTCCATAAGGATGTCACAAGTAACTTAGCCGAGGCCAGGAGCTGTCTAAGAAGGGTTAATTTTATTTTAGGGAAGTTATCTAGGAACAGAAACAGAAGGCAGATCTCCGGCGAGGTCACGAGTTGCAAGTTTAAAATTGTATTAATAGTTTGAATTATTTTTGTCCAGAAGGGCTTAATCAATGTACAGTTCCACCACATGTGGAGCATAGTGCCCACATCAGAAGAGCATCTCCAGCAGTTAGGATCAAGTCCTTTGTAACATTTCTGAAGTTTTGATGGAGTCATATACCACCTGGAGAGAACTTTATAGCCATTCTCTTGTACTCTAACACATCTAGAGGAGACTTTAGGTGCTAGTAGTAATCTTTTAATTTCAGATGGGGTGAAAGGCCTATTCAGATCCTGTTCCCACTTCATTACATATGGCAGTTTCTTAGGGGTTCTGGCTAGGCATAATTGTTTTTGTAGAGCTGATAACGTTCTTTTTTAGGGGTTTTTTGCAGCTATAAGTTTTTCAAAATCATTTCCCTAATATAATTTGGAGTTTTAAAGACTAGTTTTAAGTTAGACATAAATTTCTGGTACATAAAGGGGTGAAAAGAGATAGTATCTAGCATTTGATTGAGTTCTGCCAAGCAGGGCATGACCCCATTATCTGTAATTTTTTGGAGTGGTGTTATCAAGTTGCGAATTGAGTTGTGTATTGTGGCATTATGGGCTGGAGAAAGGAGAGAACTAGGTCTCTAACTTGTAGGAGAGGGGAGGGAAACGGGGAGCATATTTGTCTTATATGGGGATTGGACCAGATTTTAAAAGTAGTGGCGGTGAAAGGGTTTTTAATTGATGTATACCTAGTACTACTTGAGGGCGTGAGGATGAGCTGTCTAAGGGGGAATTTAAGGATTGTTTCTTCTACTTTAATCCATTGCTTCTGTGGTGGGAGCCTGATCCATCCACGACTCTTTGGAGATGAGTGGCTTGTTGAAGTATCTTTAGATCTGGCAGATCTATACCTCCTTCAGAGTGTGGGAGGGATAATATTTGTAAGGGAAGTCTGGGTTTTTGGTTGTGCCACAGAAAACGGCTGAGGAGTTTTCGTATGTCAATGAAAAAAGAATTAGGTAGGTGGATTGGAAGGGCTTGCACTAGATAAGTTATTTTTGGCCATATCATACATTTAAGGAGATTTTTCCTACCCAACCAGGAGATGTATGAGATATTCCAGTTGGGGGTAAGTTTCTGGATTTTCTGCAATAGCGGTGGGAAGTTTAACTTATAAAGTTCTTGTAGGTTTGGAGAAATCTCAACTCCCAAGAAACGTATTGATGGGGGGGACCAGGTAAAGGGGGACCCGATTGCCATTTGTGTTTTTTGTGGTTCTGGGATATTTATATTTAAGACTTGAGATTTGCTAAGATTCACCTTAAAATTTGATAGTGCACCGTATTCCTTGAGTAATGTCAGGATAACTGGGACAGATATTCTCAGGTTAGAGGTCATGATCAGTAGATCGTCTGCGTATGCTGCGATTTTATGTTCAGTACCAGCTGATTTGATGCCAACGATCCTCCCCTCCTCTCTGAGCTTTTGTAGTAAAGGTTCTAGTGTAAGAATAAAAAGGAGAGGGGAAAGCGGGCATCCCTGCCTGGTGCCGTTAGAAATATTAAAAGATGAAGACATAACATGAGAGAGGATTAGATACACGGCTCAGCAGACAGTATCACACAGGATAGGATTAGATACACAGCTCAGCAGACAGTATCACACCGGATAGGATTAGATACACAGCTCATCAGACAGTATCACACCGGAGAAGATTAGATACACAGCTCAGCAGACAGTATCACACAGGAGAGGATTAGATACACAGCTCAGCAGACAGTATCACACAGGAGAGGATTAGATACACAGCTCAGCAGACAGTATCACACCGGATAGGATTAGATACACAGCTCAGCAGACAGTATCACACCGGATAGGATTAGATACACAGATCAGCAGATGGTATCACACAGGAGAAGATTAGATACACTGCTCAGCAGACAGTATCACACAGGAGAAGATTAGATACACTGCTCAGCAGACAGTATCACACCGGAGAAGATTAGATACACGGCTCAGCAGACAGTATCACACCGGATAGGATTAGATACACAGCTCAGCAGACAGTATCACACAGGAGAGGATTAGATACACTGCTCAGCAGACAGTATCACACCGGATAGGATTAGATACACAGCTCAGCAGACAGTATCACACCGGATAGGATTAGATACACAGCTCAGCAGACAGTATCACACCGGATAGGATTAGATACACAGCTCAGCAGACAGTATCACACCGGATAGGATTAGATACACAGCTCAGCAGACAGTATCGCACAGGGCGGGATTAGATACACAGCTCAGCAGACAGTATCACACAGGAGAGGATTAGATACACTGCTCAGCAGACAGTATCACACAGAAGAAGATTAGATACACAGCTCAGCAGACAGTATCACACAGGAGAAGATTAGATACACAGCTCAGCAGACAGTATCACACAGGAGAAGATTAGATACACAGCTCAGCAGACAGTATCACACAGAAGATTAGATACACAGCTCAGCAGACAGTATCACACAGGAGAAGATTAGATACACAGCTCAGCAGACAGTATCACACAGGAGAAGATTAGATACACAGCTCAGCAGACAGTATCACACAGGAGAAGATTAGATACACGGCTCAGCAGACAGTATTACACCGGATAGGATTAGATACACAGCTCAGCAGACAGTATCACACCGGATAGGATTAGATACACAGCTCAGCAGACAGTATCACACCGAATAGGATTAGATACACAGCTCAGCAGACAGTATCACACCGAATAGGATTAGATACACAGCTCAGCAGACAGTATCACACAGGAGAGGATTAGATACACAGCTCAGCAGACAGTATCACACAGGAGAGGATTAGAAACACTGCTCAGCAGACAGTATCACACAGGAGAGGATTAGATACAATGCTCAGCAGACAGTATCACACAGGAGAGGATTAGATACACAGCTCAGCAGACAGTATCACACAGGAGAGGATTAGATACACGGCTCAGCAGATGGTATCACACAGGAGAGGATTAGAGATACAGCTCAGCAGACAGTATGACACAGGAGAGGATTAGATACACGGCTCAGCAGACAGTATCACACAGGAGAGGATTAGATACACGGCTCAGCAGACAGTATCACACAGGAGAGGATTAGATACACAGCTCAGCAGACAGTATCACACAGGAGAGGATTAGATACACGGCTCAGCAGACAGTATCACACAGGGGAGGATTAGATACACGGCTCAGCAGACAGTATCGCACAGGGGAGGATTAGATACACGGCTCAGCAGACAGTATCGCACAGGAGAGGATTAGATACACAGCTCAGCAGACAGTATCACACAGGACAGGATTAGATACACGGCTCAGCAGACAGTATCACACAGGAGAGGATTAGATACACAGCTCAGCAGACAGTATCACACAGGAGAGGATTAGATACACGGCTCAGCAGACAGTATGACACAGGAGAGGATTAGATAAACGGCTCAGCAGACAGTATCGCACAGGGGAGGATTAGATACACGGCTCAGCAGACAGTATCACACAGGAGAGGATTAGATACACAGCTCAGCAGACAGTATCATACAGGGTAGGATTAGATACACAGCTCAGCAGACAGTATCACACTGGATATGATTAGATACACAGCTCAGCAGACAGTATCACACCGGATAGGATTAGATACACAGCTCAGCAGACAGTATCACACCGAATAGGATTAGATACACAGCTCAGCAGACAGTATCACACCGAATAGGATTAGATACACAGCTCAGCAGACAGTATCACACAGGAGAAGATTAGATACACGGCTCAGCAGACAGTATCACACAGGAGAGGATTAGATACACAGCTCAGCAGACAGTATCACACAGGAGAGGATTAGATACACGGCTCAGCAGACAGTATGACACAGGAGAGGATTAGATACACGGCTCAGCAGACAGTATCATACAGGGTAGGATTAGATACACAGCTCAGCAGACAGTATCGCACCGGATAGGATTAGATACACAGCTCAGCAGACAGTATCACACCGGATAGGATTAGATACACAGCTCAGCAGACAGTATCACACCGAATAGGATTAGATACACAGCTCAGCAGACAGTATCACACCGAATAGGATTAGATACACAGCTCAGCAGACAGTATCACACAGGAGAAGATTAGATACACAGCTCAGCAGACAGTATCACACAGGAGAAGATTAGATACACAGCTCAGCAGACAGTATCACACAGGAGAGGATTAGATACACGGCTCAGCACACAGTATCACACAGGAGAGGATTAGATACACAGCTCAGCAGACAGTATGACACAGGAGAGGATTAGATACACGGCTCAGCAGACAGTATCACACAGGAGAGGATTAGATACACAGCTCAGCAGACAGTATCACACAGGAGAGGATTAGATACACGGCTCAGCAGACAGTATGACACAGGAGAGGATTAGATAAACGGCTCAGCAGACAGTATCGCACAGGGGAGGATTAGATACACGGCTCAGCAGACAGTATCACACAGGAGAGGATTAGATACACAGCTCAGCAGACAGTATCATACAGGGTAGGATTAGATACACAGCTCAGCAGACAGTATCACACTGGATAGGATTAGATACACAGCTCAGCAGACAGTATCACACCGGATAGGATTAGATACACAGCTCAGCAGACAGTATCACACCGAATAGGATTAGATACACAGCTCAGCAGACAGTATCACACCGAATAGGATTAGATACACAGCTCAGCAGACAGTATCACACAGGAGAAGATTAGATACACGGCTCAGCAGACAGTATCACACAGGAGAGGATTAGATACACAGCTCAGCAGACAGTATCACACAGGAGAGGATTAGATACACGGCTCAGCAGACAGTATGACACAGGAGAGGATTAGATACACGGCTCAGCAGACAGTATCATACAGGGTAGGATTAGATACACAGCTCAGCAGACAGTATCGCACCGGATAGGATTAGATACACAGCTCAGCAGACAGTATCACACCGGATAGGATTAGATACACAGCTCAGCAGACAGTATCACACCGAATAGGATTAGATACACAGCTCAGCAGACAGTATCACACCGAATAGGATTAGATACACAGCTCAGCAGACAGTATCACACAGGAGAAGATTAGATACACAGCTCAGCAGACAGTATCACACAGGAGAAGATTAGATACACAGCTCAGCAGACAGTATCACACAGGAGAGGATTAGATACACGGCTCAGCACACAGTATCACACAGGAGAGGATTAGAAACACTGCTCAGCAGACAGTATCACACAGGAGAGGATTAGATACACAGCTCAGCAGACAGTATCACACAGGATAGGATTAGATACACAGCTCAGTAGACAGTATCACACAGGATAGGATTAGATACACGGCTCAGCAGACAGTATCACACAGGAGAGGATTAGATACACGGCTCAGCAGACAGTATCACACAGGAGAGGATTAGATACACGGCTCAGCAGATGGTATCACACAGGAGAGGATTAGAGATACAGCTCAGCAGACAGTATCACACAGGAGAGGATTAGATACACGGCTCAGCAGACAGTATGACACAGGAGAGGATTAGATACACGGCTCAGCAGACAGTATCACACAGGAGAGGATTAGATACACGGCTCAGCAGACAGTATCACACAGGAGAGGATTAGATACACGGCTCAGCAGACAGTATCATACAGGGTAGGATTAGATACACAGCTCAGCAGACAGTATCACACAGGAGAGGATTAGATACACGGCTCAGCAGATAGTATCACACAGGATAGGATTAGATACACAGCTCAGCAGACAGTATCACACAGGACAGGATTAGATACACAACTCAGCAGACATTATCACACAGGAGAGGATTAGATACACAGCTCAGCAGACATTATCACACAGGAGGGGATTAGATACATAGCTCAGCAGACAGTATCACACAGGAGAGGATTAGATACACGGCTCAGCAGACAGTATCACACAGGAGGGGATTAGATACACAGCTCAGCAGACAGTACCACACAGTATAAGATTAGATACACTGCTCAGCAGACAGTATCACACAGGAGAGGATTAGATACACAGCTCAGCAGACAGTATCACACAGTATAAGATTAGATACACTGCTCAGCAGACAGTATCACACAGGAGAGGATTAGATACACAGCTCAGCAGACAGTATCGCACAGGAGAGGATTAGATACACAGCTCAGCAGACGGTATCGCACAGAAGAGGATTAGATACACGGCTCCACAGACAGTATCACACAGGAGAGGATTAGATACACAGCTCAGCAGATGGTATCACACAGGAAAGGATTAGATACATAGCTCAGCAGACGGTATCACACAGGACAGGATTAGATGCACAGCTCAGCAGACAGTATCACACAGGAGAGGATTAGATACACAGCTCAGCTGACAGTATCACATAGGACAGGATTAGATACACAGTTCATCAGACAGTATCACACAGGAGTGGATTAGATACACGGCTCAGCAGACAGTATCACGAAAGATAGGATTAGATACACAGTTCATCAGACAGTATCACACAGGAGACGATTAGATACACAGCTCAGCAGACAGTATCACACAGGATGGGATTAGATACACAGCTCAGCAGACAGTACCACACAGTATAAGATTAGATACACTGCTCAGCAGACAGTATCACACAGGAGAGGATTAGATACACTGCTCAGCAGACAGTATCACACAGGAGGGGATTAGATACACAGCTCAGCAGACAGTATCACACAGGAGGGGATTAGATACACAGCTCAGCAGACAGTATCGCACAGGAAAGGATTAGACACACTGCTCAGCAGACGGTATCGCACAAGAGAGGATTAGATACACAGCTCAGCAGACAGTATCGCACAGGAAAGGATTAGACACACTGCTCAGCAGACGGTATCGCACAGGAGAGGATTAGATACACGGCTCAGCAGACAGTATCGCACAGGAGAGGATTAGATACACAGCTCAGCAGACAGTATCACACAGGAAAGGATTAGATACATAGCTCAGCAGACGGTATCACACAGGACAGAATTAGATGCACAGCTCAGCAGACAGTATCACACAGGAGAGGATTAGATACACAGCTCAGCTGACAGTATCACATAGGACAGGATTAGATACACAGTTCATCAGACAGTATCACACAGGAGTGGATTAGATACACAGCTCAGTAGACAGTATCGCACAGGGCGGGATTAGATATATGACACAGCAGACAGTATCACACAGGAGAGGATTAGATACACAGCTCAGCTGACAGTATCACATAGGACAGGATTAGATACACAGTTCATCAGACAGTATCACACAGGAGAGGATTAGATACACAGCTCAGCAGACATTAACGCACAGGAGAGGATTAGATACACGGCTCAGCAGACAGTATCACACAGGAGAGGATTAGATACACAGCTCAGCAGACAGTATCACACAGGATAGGATTAGATACACAGCTCAGCTGACAGTATCACACAGGATAGGATTAGATACACGGCTCAGCAGACATTATCACACAGTAGATGATTAGATACACAGCATAGGATTAGATACACAGCTCAGGAGACAGTATCACACAGCATAGGATTAGATACACTTCTCAGCAGACAGAATCACACAGGAGGGGATTAGATACACAGCTCAGCAGACAGTATCACAGGATAAGATTAGATACACAGCTCAGCAGACAGTATCACAAAGGAGAGGATTAGATAAACAGCTCAGCAGACAGTATCACACAGGAAAGGATTAGATACACAGCTCAGCAGACAGTATCACACAGGAGAGGATTAGATACACAGTTCATCAGACAGTATCACACAGGAGTGGATTAGATACACGGCTCAGCAGACAGTATCGCACAGGGCGGGATTAGATATACGACTCAGCAGATGGTATCACACAAGATAGGATTAGATACACAGTTCATCAGACAGTATCACACAGGATAGGATAAGATACACATCTCAGCACACAGTATCACACAGGAGAGGATTAGATACACGGCTCATCAGACAGTATCACACAGGAGAGGATTAGATACACAGCTCATCAGACAGTATCACACAGGAGAGGATTAGATACACGGCTCAGCAGACAGTATCACACAGGGCGGGATTAGAGACATAGCTCAGCAGACAGTATCACACAGGAGAGGATTAGATACACGGCTCAGCAGACAGTATCACACAGGAGAGGATTAGATACACGGCTCAGCAGACAGTATCACACAGGAGAGGATTAGATACACGGCTCAGCAGACAGTATCGCACAGGGCGGGATTAGAGACATAGCTCAGCAGACAGTATCACACAGGAGAGGATTAGATACACGGCTCAGCAGACAGTATCACACAGGAGAGGATTAGATACACGGCTCAGCAGACAGTATCACACAGGAGAGGATTAGATACACGGCTCAGCAGATGGTATCACACAGGAGAGGATTAGAGATACAGCTCAGCAGACAGTATCACACAGGAGAGGATTAGATACACAGCTGAGCAGACAGTATGACACAGGAGAGGATTAGATACACGGCTCAGCAGACAGTATCACACAGGAGAGGATTAGATACACGGCTCAGCAGACAGTATCACACAGGAGAGGATTAGATACACGGCTCAGCAGACAGTATCATACAGGGTAGGATTAGATACACAGCTCAGCAGACAGTATCACACAGGAGAGGATTAGATACACGGCTCAGCAGATAGTATCACACAGGATAGGATTAGATACACAGCTCAGCAGACGGTATCACACAGGACAGGATTAGATACACAGCTCAGCAGACATTATCACACAGGAGAGGATTAGATACACAGCTCAGCAGACATTATCACACAGGAGGGGATTAGATACATACACAGCTCAGCAGACAGTATCACACAGGAGAGGATTAGATACATAGCTCAACAGACAGTATCACACAGGAGAGGATTAGATACACAGCTCAGCAGACAGTATCACACAGGAGGGGATTAGATACACAGCTCAGCAGACAGTACCACACAGGACAGGATTAGATACATAGCTCAGCAGACAGTATCACACAGGAGAGGATTAGATACACGGGTCAGCAGACAGTATCACACAGGAGAGGATTAGATACACAGCTCAGCTGACAGTATCACATAGGACAGGATTAGATACACAGTTCATCAGACAGTATCACACAGGAGTGGATTAGATGCACAGCTCAGCAGACAGTATCACACAGGAGAGGATTAGATACACAGCTCAGCTGACAGTATCACATAGGACAGGATTAGATACACAGTTCATCAGACAGTATCACACAGGAGTGGATTAGATACACAGCTCAGTAGACAGTATCGCACAGGGCGGGATTAGATATATGACACAGCAGACAGTATCACACAGGAGAGGATTAGATACACAGCTCAGCTGACAGTATCACATAGGACAGGATTAGATACACAGTTCATCAGACAGTATCACACAGGAGAGGATTAGATACACAGTTCATCAGACAGTATCACACAGGAGAGGATTAGATACACAGCTCAGCAGACATTAACGCACAGGAGAGGATTAGATACACGGCTCAGCAGACAGTATCACACAGGAGAGGATTAGATACACAGCTCAGCAGACAGTATCACACAGGATAGGATTAGATACACAGCTCAGCTGACAGTATCACACAGGATAGGATTAGATACACGGCTCAGCAGACATTATCACACAGTAGATGATTAGATACACAGCATAGGATTAGATACACAGCTCAGGAGACAGTATCACACAGCATAGGATTAGATACACTTCTCAGCAGACAGAATCACACAGGAGGGGATTAGATACACAGCTCAGCAGACAGTATCACAGGATAAGATTAGATACACAGCTCAGCAGACAGTATCACAAAGGAGAGGATTAGATAAACAGCTCAGCAGACAGTATCACACAGGAAAGGATTAGATACACAGCTCAGCAGACAGTATCACACAGGAGAGGATTAGATACACAGTTCATCAGACAGTATCACACAGGAGTGGATTAGATACACGGATCAGCAGACAGTATCGCACAGGGCGGGATTAGCTATACGACTCAGCAGATGGTATCACACAAGATAGGATTAGATACACAGTTCATCAGACAGTATCACACAGGATAGGATAAGATACACATCTCAGCACACAGTATCACACAGGAGAGGATTAGATACACGGCTCATCAGACAGTATCACACAGGAGAGGATTAGATACACAGCTCATCAGACAGTATCACACAGGAGAGGATTAGATACACGGCTCAGCAGACAGTATCACACAGGGCGGGATTAGAGACATAGCTCAGCAGACAGTATCACACAGGAGAGGATTAGATACACGGCTCAGCAGACAGTATCACACAGGAGAGGATTAGATACACGGCTCAGCAGACAGTATCACACAGGAGAGGATTAGATACACGGCTCAGCAGACAGTATCGCACAGGGCGGGATTAGAGACATAGCTCAGCAGACAGTATCACACAGGAGAGGATTAGATACACAGCTCAGCAGACAGTATCACACAGGAGAGGATTAGATACACGGCTCAGCAGACAGTATCACACAGGAGAGGATTAGATACACGGCTCAGCAGATGGTATCACACAGGAGAGGATTAGAGATACAGCTCAGCAGACAGTATCACACAGGAGAGGATTAGATACACAGCTGAGCAGACAGTATGACACAGGAGAGGATTAGATACACGGCTCAGCAGACAGTATCACACAGGAGAGGATTAGATACACGGCTCAGCAGACAGTATCACACAGGAGAGGATTAGATACACGGCTCAGCAGACAGTATCATACAGGGTAGGATTAGATACACAGCTCAGCAGACAGTATCACACAGGAGAGGATTAGATACACGGCTCAGCAGATAGTATCACACAGGATAGGATTAGATACACAGCTCAGCAGACGGTATCACACAGGACAGGATTAGATACACAGCTCAGCAGACATTATCACACAGGAGAGGATTAGATACACAGCTCAGCAGACATTATCACACAGGAGGGGATTAGATACATACACAGCTCAGCAGACAGTATCACACAGGAGAGGATTAGATACATAGCTCAACAGACAGTATCACACAGGAGAGGATTAGATACACAGCTCAGCAGACAGTATCACACAGGAGGGGATTAGATACACAGCTCAGCAGACAGTACCACACAGGACAGGATTAGATACATAGCTCAGCAGACAGTATCACACAGGAGAGGATTAGATACACGGCTCAGCAGACAGTATCACACAGGAGAGGATTAGATACACAGCTCAGCTGACAGTATCACATAGGACAGGATTAGATACACAGTTCATCAGACAGTATCACACAGGAGTGGATTAGATACACAGCTCAGCAGACAGTATCACACAGGAAAGGATTAGATACATAGCTCAGCAGACGGTATCACACAGGACAGGATTAGATGCACAGCTCAGCAGACAGTATCACACAGGAGAGGATTAGATACACAGCTCAGCTGACAGTATCACATAGGACAGGATTAGATACACAGTTCATCAGACAGTATCACACAGGAGTGGATTAGATACACAGCTCAGCAGACAGTATCGCACAGGGCGGGATTAGATATATGACACAGCAGACAGTATCGCACAGGAGAGGATTAGATACACAGCTCAGCTGACAGTATCACATAGGACAGGATTAGATACACAGTTCATCAGACAGTATCACACAGGAGAGGATTAGATACACAGCTCAGCAGACAGTAACGCACAGGAGAGGATTAGATACACAGCTCAGAACACAGGAGAGGATTAGATACACTGCTCAGCAGACGGTATCACACAGGACAGGATTAGATGCATAGCTCAGCAGACGGTATCACAAAGGACAAGATTAGATACACAGCTCAGCAGACAGTATGACAAAGGAGAGGATTAGATAAACAGCTCAGCAGACAGTATCACACAGGAGAGGATTAGATACACAGCTCAGCAGACAGTATCACACAGGAGAGGATTAGATACACATTTCATCAGACAGTATCACACAGGAGTGGATTAGATACACGGCTCAGCAGACAGTATCGCACAGGGCGGGATTAGATACACGACTCAGCAGATGGTATCACACAAGATAGGATTAGATACACAGTTCATCAGACAGTATCACACAGGATAGGATAAGATACACATCTCAGCACACAGTATCACACAGGAGAGGATTAGATACACGGCTCAGCAGACAGAGTCACACAGGAGAGGATTAGATACACAGCTCATCAGACAGTATCACACAGGAGAGGATTAGATACACAGCTCAGCAGACAGTATCACACAGGAGAGGATTAGATACACAGCTCAGCAGACAGTATCACACAGGAGAGGATTAGATACACAGTTCATCAGACAGTATCACACAGGAGAGGATTAGATACACAGCTCAGCAGACAGTATCACACAGGAGGGGATTAGAGACATAGCTCAGCAGACAGTATCACACAGGAGAGGATTAGATACACAGCTCAGCAGACAGTATTACACAGGAGAGGATTAGATACACAGCTCAGCAGACAGTATCACACAGGAGGATTAGATACACAGCTCAGCAGACAGTATCACACAGCATAGGATTAGATACACAGCTCAGCGGACTGTATCACACGGGTGGATTAGATACACAGCTCAGCAGACAGTATCACACAGGATAGGATTAGATACACAGTTCATCAGACAGTATCGCACAGGAGAGGATTAGATACACAGCTCAGCAGACAGTATCACACAGGAGAGGATTAGATACACAGCTCATCAGACAGTATCACACAGAGGATTACATACACAGCTCAGCACACAGTATCACACAGGAAAGGATTAGATACACAGCTCAGCAGAGAGTATCGCACAGGAGAGGATTAGATACACAGCTCAGCAGCCGGTATCACACAGGAGAGGATTAGATACACTGCTCAGCAGACGGTATCACACAGGAGAGGATTAGATACACGGTTGAGCAGACAGTATCACACAGGGTAGGATTAGATACACAGCTCAGCAGACAGTATCACACAGGATAAGATTAGATACACAGCTCAGCAGACAGTATCACACAGGAGAGGATTAGATACACAGCTCAGCAGACAGTATCACACAGCATAGGATTAGATACACAGCACAGCAGTCAGTATCACACAGGAGAGGATTTGATACACAGCTCAGCAGACAGTATCACACAGGAAAGGATTAGATACACAGCTCAGCAAACAGTATCACACAGGAGAGGATTAGATACATAGCTCAGCAGACAGTATCACACAGGAGAGGATTAGATACACGGCTCAGCAGACGGTATCACACAGGAGAGGATTAGATACACAGCTCAGCAGACAGTATCACACAGGAAAGGATTAGATACACAGCTCAGCAGATGGTATCACACAGGATAGGATTAGATACACAACTCAGCTGACAGTATCACACAGCACAGGATTAGATACAAAGCTCAGCAGATAGTATCACACAGGAGTGGATTAGATACACGGCTCAGCAGACAGTATCGCACAGGGCGGGATTAGATACACGGCTCAGCAGACAGTATCACACAGGATAGGATTAGATACACAGTTCATCAGACAGTATCACACAGGAGTGGATTAGATACACGGCTCAGCAGACAGTATCGCACAGGGCGGGATTAGATACACAGCTCAGCAGACAGTATCACACAGGAGTGGATTAGATCCACGGCTCAGCAGACAGTATCGCACAGGGCGGGATTAGATACACGGCTCAGCAGACAGTATCACACAGGATAGGATTAGATACACTGCTCAGCAGATAGTATCACACAGGATAGGATTAGATGCACAGCTCAGCAGACAGTATCACACAGGAGAGGATTAGATACACAGCTCAGCAGACAATATCGCTCAGGAGAGGATTAGATACATAGCTCAGCGGACTGTATCACACAGGACAGGATTAGATACACAGCTCAGCAGACAGTATCACACAGGAGAGGATTAGATACACGGCTCAGCAGACAGTATCACACAGGAGAGGATTAGATACACGGCTCATCAGACAGTATCACACAGGACAGGATTAGATACACAGCTCAGCAGACAGTATCACACAGGAGAGGATTAGATACATAGCTCATCAGACAGTATCACACAGGACAGGATTAGATACACGGCTCAGCAGACAGTATCACACAGGAGAGGATTAGATACACAGCTCAGCTGACAGTATCACACAGGAGAGGATTAGATACACAGCTCAGCAGACAGTATCGCACAGGAGAGGATTAGATACATAGCTCATCCGACAGTATCACACAGGACAGGATTAGATACACAGCTCAGCAGACAGTATCACACAGGAGAGGATTAGATACACAGCTCAGCAGACAGTATCGCACAGGAGAGGATTAGATACACAGCTCAGCAGCCGGTATCACACAGGAGAGGATTAGATACACTGCTCAGCAGACGGTATCACACAGGGTAGGATTAGATACACGGCTCAGCAGACAGTATCACACAGGAGAGGATTAGATACACAGCTCAGCAGACAGTATCACACAGGAGAGGATTAGATACACAGTTCATCAGACAGTATCACACAGGAGTGGATTAGATACACGGCTCAGCAGACAGTATCGCACAGGGCGGGATTAGATACACAGCTCAGCAGACAGTATCACACAGGAGTGGATTAGATCCACGGCTCAGCAGACAGTATCGCACAGGGCGGGATTAGATACACGGCTCAGCAGACAGTATCACACAGGATAGGATTAGATACACTGCTCAGCAGATAGTATCACACAGGATAGGATTAGATGCACAGCTCAGCAGACAGTATCACACAGGAGAGGATTAGATACACAGCTCAGCAGAGAATATCGCACAGGAGAGGATTAGATTCATAGCTCAGCGGACTGTATCACACAGGACAGGATTAGATACACAGCTCAGCAGACAGTATCACACAGGAGAGGATTAGATACACGGCTCAGCAGACATTATCACACAGGAGAGGATTAGATACACAGCTCAGCAGATGGTATCACACAGGAAAGGATTAGATACACAGCTCAGCAGACAGTATCACAAAGGATAGGATTAGATACACAGCTCAGCAGCTGGTATCACACAGGATAGGTTTAGATACACTGCTCAGCAGATGGTATCACACAGGATATGATTAGATACAGGGCTCAGCAGACAGTATCACACAGGAGAGGATTAGTTACACGGCTCAGCAGATGGTATCACACAGGAAAGGATTAGATACACAGCTCAGCAGACAGTATCACACAGGGCAGGATTAGATACACGGTTCAGCAGACAGTATCACACAGGGTAGGATTAGATACACGGCTCAGCAGACAGTATCACACAGGAGAGGATTTGATACACAGCTCAGCAGACAGTATCACACAGGAGAGGATTAGATACACAGCTCAGCAGATGGTATCACACAGGATAGAATTAGATACACTGCTCAGCAGACAGTATCACACAGGGCAGGATTAGACACACGGTTCAGCAGACAGTATCACCCAGGGTAGGATTAGATACACGGCTCAGCAGACAGTATCACACAGGAGAGGATTAGATACACAGCTCAGCAGACAGTATCACACAGGAGAGGATTAGATACACGGCTCAGCAGACAGTATCACACAGGAGAGGATTAGATACACAGCTCAGCAGACAGTATCGCACAGGGCGGGATTAGATATATGACACAGCAGACAGTATCACACAGGAGAGGATTAGATACACAGCTCAGCTGACAGTATCACATAGGACAGGATTAGATACACAGTTCATCAGACAGTATCACACAGGAGAGGATTAGATACACAGCTCAGCAGACAGTAACGCACAGGATAGGATTAGATACACAGCTCAGCTGACAGTATCACACAGGATAGGATTAGATACACGGCTCAGCAGACATTATCACACAGGAGATGATTAGATACACAGCATAGGATTAGATACACAGCTCAGCAGACAGTATCACACAGCATAGGATTAGATACACTTCTCAGCAGACAGAATCACACAGGAGGGGATTAGATACACAGCTCAGCAGACAGTATCACAGGATAAGATTAGATACACTGCTCAGCAGACGGTATCACACAGGACAGGATTAGATGCACAGCTCAGCAGACAGTATCACAAAGGAGAGGATTAGATAAACAGCTCAGCAGACAGTATTACACTGGAGAGGATTAGATAAACAGCATAGGATTAGATACACAGCTCAGCAGACAGTATCACACAGGAGAGGATTAGATACACAGCTCAGCAGACAGTATCACACAGGAGAGGATTAGATACACAGTTCATCAGACAGTATCACACAGGAGTGGATTAGATACACGGCTCAGCAGACAGTATCGCACAGGGCGGGATTAGATACACGACTCAGCAGATGGTATCACACAAGATAGGATTAGATACACAGTTCATCAGACAGTATCACACAGGATAGGATAAGATACACATCTCAGCACACAGTATCACACAGGAGAGGATTAGATACACGGCTCAGCAGACAGAGTCACACAGGAGAGGATTAGATACACAGCTCATCAGACAGTATCACACACGAGAGGATTAGATACACAGCTCAGCAGACAGTATCACACAGGAGAGGATTAGATACACAGCTCAGCAGACAGTATCACACAGGAGAGGATGAGATACACAGCTCAGCAGACAGTATCACACAGGAGGGGATTAGAGACATAGCTCAGCAGACAGTATCACACAGGAGAGGATTAGATACACAGTTCATCAGACAGTATCACACAGGAGAGGATTAGATACACAGCTCAGCAGACAGTATTACACAGGAGAGGATTAGATACACAGCTCAGCAGACGGTATCACACAGGAGGATTAGATACACAGCTCAGCAGACAGTATCACACAGCATAGGATTAGATACACAGCTCAGCAGACTGTATCACACGGGTGGATTAGATACACAGCTCAGCAGACAGTATCGCACAGGGCGGGATTAGATACACGGCTCAGCAGACAGTATCACACAGGATAGGATTAGATGCACAGTTCATCAGACAGTATCACACAGGAGAGGATTAGATACACAGCTCAGCAGACAGTATCACACAGGAGAGGATTAGATACACAGCTCATCAGACAGTATCACACAGAGGATTACATACACAGCTCAGCAGATAGTATCACACAGGAAAGGATTAGATACACAGCTCAGCAGAGAGTATCGCACATGAGAGGATTAGATACACAGCTCAGCAGCCGGTATCACACAGGAGAGGATTAGATACACTGCTCAGCAGACGGTATCACACAGGAGAGGATTAGATACACGACTCAGCAGCCGGTATCACACAGGGTAGGATTAGATACACGGTTGAGCAGACAGTATCACACAGGGTAGGATTAGAGATACAGCTCAGCAGACATTATCACACAGCATAGGATTAGATACACAGCTCAGCAGACAGTATCACACAGCATAGGATTAGATACACAGCACAGCAGTCAGTATCACACAGGAGAGGATTTGATACACAGCTCAGCAGACAGTATCACACAGGAAAGGATTAGATACACAGCTCAGCAAACAGTATCACACAGGAGAGGATTAGATACATAGCTCAGCAGACAGTATCACACAGGAGAGGATTAGATACACGGCTCAGCAGACGGTATCACACAGGAGAGGATTAGATACACAGCTCAGCAGACAGTATCACACAGGAAAGGATTAGATACACAGCTCAGCAGATGGTATCACACAGGATAGGATTAGATACACAACTCAGCTGACAGTATCACACAGCACAGGATTAGATACAAAGCTCAGCAGATAGTATCACACAGGAGTGGATTAGATACACGGCTCAGCAGACAGTATCGCACAGGGCGGGATTAGATACACGGCTCAGCAGACAGTATCACACGGGATAGGATTAGATACACAGTTCATCAGACAGTATCACACAGGAGTGGATTAGATACACGGCTCAGCAGACAGTATCGCACAGGGCGGGATTAGATACACAGCTCAGCAGACAGTATCACACAGGAGTGGATTAGATCCACGGCTCAGCAGACAGTATCGCACAGGGCGGGATTAGATACACGGCTCAGCAGACAGTATCACACAGGATAGGATTAGATACACTGCTCAGCAGATAGTATCACACAGGATAGGATTAGATGCACAGCTCAGCAGACAGTATCACACAGGAGAGGATTAGATACACAGCTCAGCAGACAATATCGCTCAGGAGAGGATTAGATACATAGCTCAGCGGACTGTATCACACAGGACAGGATTAGATACACAGCTCAGCAGACAGTATCACACAGGAGAGGATTAGATACACGGCTCAGCAGACATTATCACACAGGAGAGGATTAGATACACAGCTCAGCAGATGGTATCACACAAGATAGGATTAGATACACTGCTCAGCAGATAGTATCACACAGTAGAGGCTTAGATACACGGCTCAGCAGACAGTATCACACAGGAGAGGATTAGATACACTGCTCAGCAGATAGTATCACACAGGAGAGGATTAGATACACAGCTCAGCAGACAGTATCACAAAGGATAGGATTAGATACACAGCTCAGCAGCTGGTATTACACAGGACAGGTTTAGATACACTGCTCAGCAGATGGTATCACACAGGATATGATTAGATACAGGGCTCAGCAGACAGTATCACACAGGAGAGGATTAGTTACACGGCTCAGCAGATGGTATCACACAGGATATGATTAGATACACAGCTCAGCCGACAGTATCACACAGGAGAGGATTAGATACACAGCTCAGCTGACAGTATCACATAGGACAGGATTAGATACACAGTTCATCAGACAGTATCACACAGGAGAGGATTAGATACACAGCTCAGCAGACAGTAACGCACAGGAGAGGATTAGATACACAGCTCAGCACACAGTATCACACAGGAGAGGATTAGATACACGGCTCAGCAGACAGTATCACACAGGAGAGGAATAGATACACAGCTCGCAGACAGTATCACACAGGATAGGATTAGATACACAGCTCAGCTGACAGTATCACACAGGATAGGATTAGATACACGGCTCAGCAGACATTATCACACAGGAGATGATTAGATACACAGCATAGGATTAGATACACAGCTCAGCAGACAGTATCACACAGCATAGGATTAGATACACTTCTCAGCAGACAGAATCACACAGGAGGGGATTAGATACACAGCTCAGCAGACAGTATCACAGGATAAGATTAGATACACTGCTCAGCAGACGGTATCACACAGGACAGGATTAGATGCATAGCTCAGCAGACGGTATCACAAAGGACAAGATTAGATACACAGCTCAGCAGACAGTATCACAAAGGAGAGGATTAGATAAACAGCTCAGCAGACAGTATCACACAGGAGAGGATTAGATACACAGCTCAGCAGACAGTATCACACAGGAGAGGATTAGATACACAGTTCATCAGACAGTATCACACAGGAGTGGATTAGATACACGGCTCAGCAGACAGTATCACACAGGAGAGGATTAGATACACAGTTCATCAGACAGTATCACACAGGAGTGGATTAGATACACGGCTCAGCAGACAGTATCGCACAGGGCGGGATTAGATACACGACTCAGCAGATGGTATCACACAAGATAGGATTAGATACACAGTTCATCAGACAGTATCACACAGGATAGGATAAGATACACATCTCAGCACACAGTATCACACAGGAGAGGATTAGATACACGGCTCAGCAGACAGAGTCACACAGGAGAGGATTAGATACACAGCTCAGCAGACAGTATCACACAGGAGGGGATTAGATACACAGCTCATCAGACAGTATCACACACGAGAGGATTAGATACACAGCTCAGCAGACAGTATCACACAGGAGAGGATTAGATACACAGCTCAGCAGACAGTATCACACAGGAGAGGATTAGATACACAGCTCAGCAGACAGTATCACACAGGAGGGGATTAGAGACATAGCTCAGCAGACAGTATCACACAGGAGAGGATTAGATACACAGTTCATCAGACAGTATCACACAGGAGAGGATTAGATACACAGCTCAGCAGACGGTATCACACAGGAGGATTAGATACACAGCTCAGCAGACAGTATCACACAGCATAGGATTAGATACACAGCTCAGCAGACTGTATCACACGGGTGGATTAGATACACAGCTCAGCAGACAGTATCGCACAGGGCGGGATTAGATACACGGCTCAGCAGACAGTATCACACAGGATAGGATTAGATGCACAGTTCATCAGACAGTATCACACAGGAGAGGATTAGATACACAGCTCAGCAGACAGTATCACACAGGAGAGGATTAGATACACAGCTCATCAGACAGTATCACACAGAGGATTACATACACAGCTCAGCAGATAGTATCACACAGGAAAGGATTAGATACACAGCTCAGCAGAGAGTATCGCACAGGAGAGGATTAGATACACAGCTCAGCAGCCGGTATCACACAGGAGAGGATTAGATACACTGCTCAGCAGACGGTATCACACAGGAGAGGATTAGATACACGGTTGAGCAGACAGTATCACACAGGGTAGGATTAGAGATACAGCTCAGCAGACAGTATCACACAGCATAGGATTAGATACACAGCTCAGCAGACAGTATCACACAGCATAGGATTAGATACACAGCACAGCAGTCAGTATCACACAGGAGAGGATTTGATACACAGCTCAGCAGACAGTATCACACAGGAAAGGATTAGATACACAGCTCAGCAAACAGTATCACACAGGAGAGGATTAGATACATAGCTCAGCAGACAGTATCACACAGGAGAGGATTAGATACACGGCTCAGCAGACGGTATCACACAGGAGAGGATTAGATACACAGCTCAGCAGACAGTATCACACAGGAAAGGATTAGATACACAGCTCAGCAGATGGTATCACACAGGATAGGATTAGATACACAACTCAGCTGACAGTATCACACAGCACAGGATTAGATACAAAGCTCAGCAGATAGTATCACACAGGAGTGGATTAGATACACGGCTCAGCAGACAGTATCGCACAGGGCGGGATTAGATACACGGCTCAGCAGACAGTATCACACAGGATAGGATTAGATACACAGTTCATCAGACAGTATCACACAGGAGTGGATTAGATACACGGCTCAGCAGACAGTATCGCACAGGGCGGGATTAGATACACCGTTCAGCAGACAGTATCACACAGGAGTGGATTAGATCCACGGCTCAGCAGACAGTATCGCACAGGGCGGGATTAGATACACGGCTCAGCAGACAGTATCACACAGGATAGGATTAGATACACTGCTCAGCAGATAGTATCACACAGGATAGGATTAGATGCACAGCTCAGCAGACAGTATCACACAGGAGAGGATTAGATACACAGCTCAGCAGACAGTATCGCTCAGGAGAGGATTAGATACATAGCTCAGCGGACTGTATCACACAGGACAGGATTAGATACACAGCTCAGCAGACAGTATCACACAGGAGTGGATTAGATACACGGCTCAGCAGACAGTATCGCACAGGGCGGGATTAGATACACAGCTCAGCAGATGGTATCACACAAGATAGGATTAGATACACTGCTCAGCAGATAGTATCACACAGTAGAGGCTTAGATACACGGCTCAGCAGACAGTATCACACAGGAGAGGATTAGATACACTGCTCAGCAGATAGTATCACACAGGAGAGGATTAGATACACAGCTCAGCAGACAGTATCACAAAGGATAGGATTAGATACACAGCTCAGCAGCTGGTATTACACAGGACAGGTTTAGATACACTGCTCAGCAGATGGTATCACACAGGATATGATTAGATACAGGGCTCAGCAGACAGTATCACACAGGAGAGGATTAGTTACACGGCTCAGCAGATGGTATCACACAGGATAGGATTAGATACACAGCTCAGCAGACAGTATCACACAGGGCAGGATTAGATACACGGTTCAGCAGACAGTATCACACAGGGTAGGATTAGATACACGGCTCAGCAGACAGTATCACACAGGAGAGGATTTGATACACAGCTCAGCAGACAGTATCACACAGGAGAGGATTAGATACACAGCTCAGCAGATGGTATCACACAGGATAGAATTAGATACACTGCTCAGCAGACAGTATCACACAGGGCAGGATTAGATGCACGGTTCAGCAGACAGTATCACACAGGGTAGGATTAGATACACGGCTCAGCAGACAGTATCACACAGGAGAGGATTAGATACACGGCTCAGCAGACAGTATCACACAGGAGAGGATTAGATACACGGCTCAGCAGATAGTATCGCACAGGAGAGGATTAGATACATAGCTCATCAGACAGTATCACACAGGACAGGATTAGATACACGGCTCAGCAGACAGTATCACACAGGAGAGGATTAGATACACAGCTCAGCTGACAGTATCACACAGGAGAGGATTAGATACACAGCTCAGCAGACAGTATCGCACAGGAGAGGATTAGATACATAGCTCATCAGACAGTATCACACAGGACAGGATTAGATACACAGCTCAGCAGACAGTATCACACAGGAGAGGATTAGATACACAGCTCAGCTGACAGTATCACACAGGAGAGGATTAGATACACAGCTCAGTAGACAGTATCGCACAGGAGAGGATTAGATACACAGCTCAGCAGCCGGTATCACACAGGAGAGGATTAGATACACTGCTCAGCAGACGGTATCACACAGGGTAGGATTAGATACACGGCTCAGCAGACAGTATCACACAGGAGAGGATTAGATACACAGCTCAGCAGACAGTATCACACAGGAGAGGATTAGATACACAGCTCAGCCGACAGTATCACACAGGAGAGGATTAGATACACGGCTCAGCAGACAGTATCGCACAGGGCGGGATTAGATACACGGCTCAGCAGACAGTATCACACAGAATAGGATTAGATACACAGTTCATCAGACAGTATCACACAGGAGTGGATTAGATACACGGCTCAGCAGACAGTATCGCACAGGGCGGGATTAGATACACAGCTCAGCAGACAGTATCACACAGGAGTGGATTAGATCCACGGCTCAGCAGACAGTATCGCACAGGGCGGGATTAGATACGCAGCTCAGCAGACAGTATCTCACAGGAGAGGATTAGATACATGGCTCAGCAGACAGTATCACACAGGAGGGGATTAGATACACAGCTGAGGAGACAGTATCACACAGGAGAGGATTAGATACACTGCTCAGCATACAGTATCACACAGCATAGGATTAGATACACAGCTCAGCAGGCAGTATCACACAGTATAAGATTAGATACACAGCTCAGCAGACAGTATCACACAGCATAGGATTAGATACACGGCTCAGCAGACAGTATCACACAGGACAGGATTAGATACACAGCTCAGCAGACAGTATCACACAGGAGAGGATTAGATACACAGCTCAGCAGACAGTATCACACAGCGTAGGATTAGATACACAGCTCAGCAGACAGTATCACACAGGAGAGGATTAGATACACAGATCAGCAGACAGTATCACACAGCATAGGATTAGATACACAGCTCAGCAGACAGTATCACAGAGGAGTGGATTAGATACACGGCTCAGCAGACAGTATCGCACAGGGCGGGATTAGATACACGGTTCATCAGACAGTATCACACAGGAGAGTATTAGATACACTGCTCAGCAGACAGTATCACACAGGAGAGTATTAGATACACAGCTCAGCAGACGGTATCACACAGGGAGAATTAGATACACAGCTCAGCAGACAGTATCACACAGGAGAGGATTAGATACACAGCTCAGCAGACAGTATCACACAGGAGAGGATGAGATACACAGCATAGGTTTAGATACACAGCTCAGCAGGCAGTATCACACAGCATAGGATTAGATACACGGCTCAACAGACAGTATCACACAGGAGGGGATTAGATACACAGCTCAGCAGACAGTATCACACAGGAGGTGATTAGATACACAGTTCATCAGACAGTATCACACAGTAGAGGATTAGATACGCAGCTCAGCAGACAGTATCTCACAGGAGAGGATTAGATACATGGCTCAGCAGACAGTATCACACAGCATAGGATTAGATACACGGCTCAGCAGACAGTATCACACAGGAGGGGATTAGATACACAGCTGAGGAGACAGTATCACACAGCATAGGATTAGATACACAGCTCAGCAGGCAGTATCACACAGCATAGGATTAGATACACAGCTCAGCAGACAGTATCACACAGCATAGGATTAGATACACAGCTCAGCAGACAGTATCGCACAGCATAGGATTAGATACACGGCTCAGCAGACAGTATCACACAGGACAGGATTAGATACACAGCTCAGCAGACAGTATCACACAGGAGAGGATTAGATACACAGCTCAGCAGACAGTATCACACAGCATAGGATTAGATACACGGCTCAGCATACAGTATCACACAGGACAGGATTAGATACACAGCTCAGCAGACAGTATCACACAGGAGAGGATTAGATACACAGCTCAGCAGACAGTATCATACAGCGTGGGATTAGATACACAGCTCAGCAGACAGTATCACACAGGAGTGGATTAGATACACGGCTGAGCAGACAGTATCACACAGGATAGTATTAGATACACTGCTCAGCAGACAGTATCACACAGGAGAGTATTAGATACACAGCTCAGCAGACGGTATCACACAGGAGAGAATTAGATACACAGCTCAGCAGACGGTATCACACAGGAGAGGATTAGATACACGGCTCAGCAGACAGTATCACAGGAGGGGATTAGATACACGGCTCAGTAGACAGTATCACACAGGAGAGGATTAGATACACATCATAGGATTAGATACACAGCTCAGCAGACAGTATCACACAGGAGGGGATTAGATACACAGCTCAGCAGACAGTATCACACAGGATAAGATTAGATACACTGCTCAGCAGACAGTATCACACAGGAGAGGATTAGATACACGGCTCAACACACAGTATTACACAGAGGATTAGATACACGGCTCAGCAGACAGTATCACACAGGAGAGGATTAGATACACAGATCAGCTGACAGTATCACACAGCATAGGATTAGATACACAGCTCAGCAGACAGTATCACACAGGAGTGGATTAGATACACGGCTCAGCAGACAGTATCGCACAGGGCGGGATTAGATACACGGCTCAGCAGACAGTATCACACAGGATAGGATTAGATACACAGTTCATCAGACAGTATCACACAGGAGACGATTAGATACACAGCTCAGCAGACAGTATCACACATTAGAGGATTAGATACACAGCTCAGCAGACAGTATCACACAGGAGAGGATTAGATACACAGCTCAGCACAGTTTCACCAGGAGAGGATTAGATACACAGCTCACCAGACAGTATCACACAGCATAGGATTAGAAACACAGCTCAGCAGACAGTATCACACAGGAGTGGATTAGATACACAGCTCAGCAGACAGTATCGCACAGGGCGGGATTAGATACACGGCTCAGCAAACAGTATCACACAGGATAGGATTAGATACACAGTTCACCATCACTGCGTCATAATAGCACTGCAGTATGTGGTAAGGGACTACAACTCCCAGCAAGTGACAGTGCAGGCACCGATCATGTAACTAAACCATCACTACGTCATAATAGCACTGCAGTATGTGGTGAGGGAGTACAACTCCCAGCAAGTGACAGCGCAGGCACCGATCATGTAACTAAACCATCACTGCGTCATAATAGCACTGCAGTATGTGGTGAGGGACTACAACTCCCAGCAAGTTTATTTCTTTTTATTTTACACGCTGCTGTTTTCCACAGTGAATTACCAGAAAGATCTGCACCAAAATCATGGAGTGCAAATTTGCTGTTGTGGATTTTCTTGCGGATTTTTGCTAATTTGCTCTGATTTTCTATGGAAATCCTCCAGGAACAATCTGCCACATTTGAACAGATCTTCAGGCCTCATTCAGACATCTGTAGTTTTCTGGTACATTAAAAAAAAGGAAAAAAACAAAACTGATTTTCATCAAAGGGATCGATCCGAATTGTATCAATGTTTGTTACTATATGCAAATAAAAAAATATATATATATATGGATATGTGAGCTGCCCCATAGATGATAAAGGTGCGTATTATGTCTGTCAATAACATGGATGTAAAAAAACAGACGTGTGAATGAGACGTTCACCCCACAAGATCATCTAGCAATAGTGCAGCTCTGACCTGACACATAGCATTCACAGAAAGGCTCCTGATCAGCACATATGATGTCTGTGATCTATAAAGAGTCCTCCACATTGTACCCACTACATATACATTCACAATAAAGCTGCCCCCGTAACATCAACTGCCCCACACCTACCACATATAGCCAGGTCCCTGCTCCCCCACACACAGTATATAGCCAGGTCCCCGCTCCCCCACACACAGTATATAGCCAAGATCCCCGCTCCCCCACACACAGTATATAGCCAGGTCCCCGCTCCCCCACACACAGTATATAGCCAGGTCCCCGCTCCCCCACACACAGTATATAGCCAAGGTCCCCGCTCCCCCACACACAGTATATAGCCAAGATCCCCGCTCCCCCACACAAAGTATATAGCCAAGATCCCCGCTCCCCCACACAAAGTATATAGCCAGGTCCCCGCTCCCCCACACAAAGTATATAGCCAAGGTCCCCGCTCCCCCACACACAGTATATAGCCAGGTCCCCGCTCCCCCACACAAAGTATATAGCCAGGTCCCCGCTCCCCCACACAAAGTATATAGCCAGGTCCCCGCTCCCCCACACACAGTATATAGCCAAGATCCCCTCCTCCATGTATAGCATATTTATCCAGGTCCCCGCTCCCCCACACAAAGTATATAGCCAAGGTCCCCTCCTCCATGTATAGCATATTTATCCAGGTCCCCGCTCCCCCACACAAAGTATATAGCCAGGTCCCCTCCTCCATGTATAGCATATTTATCCAGGTCCCCGCTCCCCCACACAAAGTACATAGCCAAGGTCCCCTCCTCCATGTATAGCATATTTATCCAGGTCCCCGCTCCCCCACACACAGTATATAGCCAAGATCCCCGCTCCCCCACACAAAGTATATAGCCAGGTCCCCGATCCCCCACACAAAGTATATAGACAAGGTCCCCGCTCCCCCACACAAAGTATATAGACAAGGTCCCCGCTCCCCCACCCAAAGTATATAGACAAGGTCCCCGCTCCCCCACACAAAGTATATAGCCAGGTCCCCTCCTCCATGTATAGCATATTTATCCAGGTCCTCGCTCCCCCACACAAAGTATATAGCCAAGATCCCCTTCTCCATGTATAGCATATTTATCCAGGTCTCCCTCCCCCACATATAGCAAAGAGAACCAAGTCCAGCACCCCCTCCCCCACCACACAGCATACGGTATATAGACAAGACCCCCACACACAGCATACGGTATATAGACAAGTCCCCCACACACAGCATACAGTATATAGACAAGTCCCCCACACACAGCATACGGTATATAGACAAGTCCCCCACACACAGCATACGGTATATAGACAAGTCCCCCACACACAGCATACGGTATATAGACAAGTCCCCACACACAGCATACAGTATATAGACATGTCCCCCACACACAGCATACGGTATATAGACAAGTCCCCCACACACAGCATACAGTATATAGACAAGTCCCCACACACAGCATACAGTATATAGACAAATCCCCCACACACAGCATACGGTATATAGACAAGCCCGCCACACAGCATACGGTATATAGACAAGTCCCCCACACACAGCATACGGTATATAGACAAGTCCCCCCCACACAGCATACGGTATATAGACAAGTCCCCCCCACACAGCATACGGTATATAGACAAGTCCCCCCCCACACAGCATACAGTATATAGACAAGTCCCCCACACACAGCATACGGTATATAGACAAGTCCCCCACACACACAGCATACAGTATATAGACAAGTCCCCCACACACAGCATACGGTATATAGACAAGTCCCCCACACACAGCATACGGTATATAGACAAGTCCCCCACACACAGCATACGGTATATAGACAAGTCCCCACACACAGCATACAGTATATAGACATGTCCCCCACACACAGCATACGGTATATAGACAAGTCCCCCACACACAGCATACAGTATATAGACAAGTCCCCACACACAGCATACAGTATATAGACAAATCCCCCACACACAGCATACGGTATATAGACAAGCCCGCCACACAGCATACGGTATATAGACAAGTCCCCCACACACAGCATACGGTATATAGACAAGTCCCCCCCACACAGCATACGGTATATAGACAAGTCCCCACCACACAGCATACGGTATATAGACAAGTCCCCCCCCACACAGCATACAGTATATAGACAAGTCCCCCCACACAGCATACGGTATATAGACAAGTCCCCCCCACACAGCATACAGTATATAGACAAGTCCCCCACACAGAGCATACAGTATATAGACAAGTCCCCCCACACAGCATACAGTATATAGACAAGTCCCCCCACACAGCATACAGTATATAGACAAGTCCCCCCACACAGCATACAGTATATAGACAAGTCCCCCCCACACAGCATACAGTATATAGACAAGTCCCCCCACACAGCATACAGTATATAGACAAGTCCCCCCACACAGCATACAGTATATAGACAAGTCCCCCACACACAGCATACAGTATATAGACAAGTCCCCCATACACAGCATACGGTATATAGACAAGTCCCCACACACAGCATACAGTATATAGACATGTCCCCCACACACAGCATACGGTATATAGACAAGTCCCCCACACACACAGCATACGGTATATAGACAAGTCCCCCACACACAGCATACAGTATATAGACAAGTCCCCACACACAGCATACAGTATATAGACAAGTCCCCCACACACAGCATACGGTATATAGACAAGCCCGCCACACAGCATACGGTATATAGACAAGTCCCCCACACACAGCATACGGTATATAGACAAGTCCCCCCCACACAGCATACGGTATATAGACAAGTCCCCCCCACACAGCATACGGTATATAGACAAGTCCCCCCCCACACAGCATACAGTATATAGACAAGTCCCCCACACACAGCATACGGTATATAGACAAGTCCCCCACACACACAGCATACAGTATATAGACAAGTCCCCCACACACAGCATACGGTATATAGACAAGTCCCCCACACACAGCATACGGTATATAGACAAGTCCCCCACACACAGCATACGGTATATAGACAAGTCCCCACACACAGCATACAGTATATAGACATGTCCCCCACACACAGCATACGGTATATAGACAAGTCCCCCACACACAGCATACAGTATATAGACAAGTCCCCACACACAGCATACAGTATATAGACAAGTCCCCCACACACAGCATACGGTATATAGACAAGCCCGCCACACAGCATACGGTATATAGACAAGTCCCCCACACACAGCATACGGTATATAGACAAGTCCCCCCCACACAGCATACGGTATATAGACAAGTCCCCCCCACACAGCATACGGTATATAGACAAGTCCCCCCCCACACAGCATACAGTATATAGACAAGTCCCCCCACACAGCATACAGTATATAGACAAGTCCCCCCACACAGCATACGGTATATAGACAAGTCCCCCCCACACAGCATACAGTATATAGACAAGTCCCCCACACAGAGCATACAGTATATAGACAAGTCCCCCCACACAGCATACAGTATATAGACAAGTCCCCCCACACAGCATACAGTATATAGACAAGTCCCCCCACACAGCATACAGTATATAGACAAGTCCCCCCCACACAGCATACAGTATATAGACAAGTCCCCCCACACAGCATACAGTATATAGACAAGTCCCCCCACACAGCATACAGTATATAGACAAGTCCCCCACACACAGCATACAGTATATAGACAAGTCCCCCATACACAGCATACGGTATATAGACAAGTCCCCCACACACAGCATACGGTATATAGACAAGTCCCCCACACACAGCATACGGTATATAGACAAGTCCCCCATACACAGCATACGGTATATAGACAAGTCCCCCATACACAGCATACGGTATATAGACAAGTCCCCCACACACAGCATACAGTATATAGACAAGTCCCCCATACACAGCATACGGTATATAGACAAGTCCCCCACACACAGCATACGGTATATAGACAAGTCCCCCACACACAGCATACGGTATATAGACAAGTCCCCCACACACAGCATACAGTATATAGACAAGTCCCCCATACACAGCATACAGTATATAGACAAGTCCCCCACACACAGCATACGGTATATAGACAAGTCCCCCACACACAGCATACGGTATATAGACAAGTCCCCCACACACAGCATACGGTATATAGACAAGTCCCCCACACACAGCATACGGTATATAGACATGTCCCCCACACACAGCATACGGTATATAGACAAGTCCCCCACACACAGCATACGGTATATAGACAAGTCCCCCACACACAGCATACGGTATATAGACAAGTCCCCCACACACAGCATACGGTATATAGACAAGTCCCCCACACACACAGCATACGGTATATAGACAAGTCCCCCACACACAGCATACGGTATATAGACAAGTCCCCCACACACAGCATACGGTATATAGACAAGTCCCCCACACACAGCATACGGTATATAGACAAGTCCCCCACACACAGCATACGGTATATAGACAAGTCCCCCACACACAGCATACGGTATATAGACAAGTCCCCCCCACACAGCATACGGTATATAGACAAGTCCCCCACACACAGAATACAGTATATAGAAAAGCCCCCCACACACAGCATACGGTATATAGACAAGTCCCCCACACACAGCATACAGTATATAGACAAGTCCCCCCACACAGCATACAGTATATAGACAAGTCCCCCACACACAGCATACAGTATATAGACAAGTCCCCCCCACACAGCATACGGTATATAGACAAGTCCCCCCCACACAGCATACAGTATATAGACAAGTCCCCCACACACAGCATACGGTATATAGACAAGTCCCCCCACACACAGCATACACTACATAGACAAGTCCCCCACACACAGCATACGGTATATAGACAAGTCCCCCCCACACAGCATACAGTATGTAGACAAGTCCCCCACACACAGCATACGGTATATAGACAAGTCCCCCCCACACAGCATACAGTATATAGACAAGTCCCCCACACACAGCATACGGTATATAGACAAGTCCCCCCACACACAGCATACAGTACATAGACAAGTCCCCCCCACACAGCATACGGTATATAGACAAGTCCCCCACACACAGCATACGGTATATAGACAAGTCCCCCACACACAGCATACAGTATATAGACAAGTCCCCCACACACAGCATACGGTATATAGACAAGTCCCCCCACACACAGCATAAGGTATATAGACGAGTCCCTCATACATAGCATAAGGTATATAGACAAGTCCCCCATACACAGCATACAGTATATAGACAAGTCCCCACACACAGCATACAGTATATAGACAAGTCCCCCACACACAGCATACGGTATATAGACAAGCCCGCCACACAGCATACGGTATATAGACAAGTCCCCCACACACAGCATACGGTATATAGACAAGTCCCCCCCACACAGCATACGGTATATAGACAAGTCCCCACCACACAGCATACGGTATATAGACAAGTCCCCCCCCACACAGCATACAGTATATAGACAAGTCCCCCCACACAGCATACGGTATATAGACAAGTCCCCCCCACACAGCATACAGTATATAGACAAGTCCCCCACACAGAGCATACAGTATATAGACAAGTCCCCCCACACAGCATACAGTATATAGACAAGTCCCCCCACACAGCATACAGTATATAGACAAGTCCCCCCACACAGCATACAGTATATAGACAAGTCCCCCCCACACAGCATACAGTATATAGACAAGTCCCCCCACACAGCATACAGTATATAGACAAGTCCCCCCACACAGCATACAGTATATAGACAAGTCCCCCACACACAGCATACAGTATATAGACAAGTCCCCCATACACAGCATACGGTATATAGACAAGTCCCCACACACAGCATACAGTATATAGACATGTCCCCCACACACAGCATACGGTATATAGACAAGTCCCCCACACACACAGCATACGGTATATAGACAAGTCCCCCACACACAGCATACAGTATATAGACAAGTCCCCACACACAGCATACAGTATATAGACAAGTCCCCCACACACAGCATACGGTATATAGACAAGCCCGCCACACAGCATACGGTATATAGACAAGTCCCCCACACACAGCATACGGTATATAGACAAGTCCCCCCCACACAGCATACGGTATATAGACAAGTCCCCCCCACACAGCATACGGTATATAGACAAGTCCCCCCCCACACAGCATACAGTATATAGACAAGTCCCCCACACACAGCATACGGTATATAGACAAGTCCCCCACACACACAGCATACAGTATATAGACAAGTCCCCCACACACAGCATACGGTATATAGACAAGTCCCCCACACACAGCATACAGTATATAGACAAGTCCCCCATACACAGCATACGGTATATAGACAAGTCCCCCACACACAGCATACGGTATATAGACAAGCCCGCCACACAGCATACGGTATATAGACAAGTCCCCCACACACAGCATACGGTATATAGAAAAAACTTTTTGACAGTTAGGGTGATTAATGAGTGGAACAGGCTGCCACGAGAGGTGGTGAGTTCCCCTTCAATGGACGTCTTCAAACAGAGGCTGGACAGACATCTGTCTGAGATGATCTAGTGAATCCTGCTTTGAGCAGGGGGTTGGACCAGATGACCCAGGAGGTCCCTTCCAACTCTACCATTCTATGATTCTATGATTCTATGATTCTATGATTCTATAGACAAGTCCCCCCCACACAGCATACGGTATATAGACAAGTCCCCCCCACACAGCATACGGTATATAGACAAGTCCCCCCCCACACAGCATACAGTATATAGACAAGTCCCCCCACACAGCATACAGTATATAGACAAGTCCCCCCACACAGCATACAGTATATAGACAAGTCCCCCCCACACAGCATACAGTATATAGACAAGTCCCCCACACAGAGCATACAGTATATAGACAAGTCCCCCCACACAGCATACAGTATATAGACAAGTCCCCCCACACAGCATACAGTATATAGACAAGTCCCCCCACACAGCATACAGTATATAGACAAGTCCCCCCCACACAGCATACAGTATATAGACAAGTCCCCCCACACAGCATACAGTATATAGACAAGTCCCCCACACACAGCATACAGTATATAGACAAGTCCCCCATACACAGCATACGGTATATAGACAAGTCCCCCACACACAGCATACGGTATATAGACAAGCCCGCCACACAGCATACGGTATATAGACAAGTCCCCCACACACAGCATACGGTATATAGACAAGTCCCCCATACACAGCATACGGTATATAGACAAGTCCCCCATACACAGCATACGGTATATAGACAAGTCCCCCACACACAGCATACAGTATATAGACAAGTCCCCACACACAGCATACAGTATATAGACAAGTCCCCCACACACAGCATACGGTATATAGACAAGTCCCCCACACACAGCATACGGTATATAGACAAGTCCCCCACACACAGCATACAGTATATAGACAAGTCCCCCATACACAGCATACAGTATATAGACAAGTCCCCCACACACAGCATACGGTATATAGACAAGTCCCCCACACACAGCATACGGTATATAGACAAGTCCCCCACACACAGCATACGGTATATAGACAAGTCCCCCACACACAGCATACGGTATATAGACAAGTCCCCCACACACAGCATACGGTATATAGACAAGTCCCCCACACACAGCATACGGTATATAGACAAGTCCCCCACACACAGCATACGGTTTATAGACAAGTCCCCCACACACAGCATACGGTATATAGACAAGTCCCCCACACACACAGCATACGGTATATAGACAAGTCCCCCACACACAGCATACGGTATATAGACAAGTCCCCCACACACAGCATACGGTATATAGACAAGTCCCCCACACACAGCATACGGTATATAGACAAGTCCCCCACACACAGCATACGGTATATAGACAAGTCCCCCACACACAGCATACGGTATATAGACAAGTCCCCCCCACACAGCATACGGTATATAGACAAGTCCCCCACACACAGAATACAGTATATAGAAAAGCCCCCCACACACAGCATACGGTATATAGACAAGTCCCCCACACACAGCATACAGTATATAGACAAGTCCCCCCACACAGCATACAGTATATAGACAAGTCCCCCACACACAGCATACAGTATATAGACAAGTCCCCCCCACACAGCATACGGTATATAGACAAGTCCCCCCCACACAGCATACAGTATATAGACAAGTCCCCCACACACAGCATACGGTATATAGACAAGTCCCCCCACACACAGCATACACTACATAGACAAGTCCCCCACACACAGCATACGGTATATAGACAAGTCCCCCCCACACAGCATACAGTATATAGACAAGTCCCCCACACACAGCATACGGTATATAGACAAGTCCCCCCCACACAGCATACAGTATATAGACAAGTCCCCCACACACAGCATACGGTATATAGACAAGTCCCCCCACACACAGCATACAGTACATAGACAAGTCCCCCCCACACAGCATACGGTATATAGACAAGTCCCCCACACACAGCATACGGTATATAGACAAGTCCCCCACACACAGCATACAGTATATAGACAAGTCCCCCACACACAGCATACGGTATATAGACAAGTCCCCCCACACACAGCATAAGGTATATAGACGAGTCCCTCATACATAGCATAAGGTATATAGACAAGTCCCCCATACACAGCATACAGTATATAGACAAGTCCCCCACACACAGCTTACGGTATATAGACAAGTCCCCCCCACACAGCATACAGTATATAGACAAGTCCCCCACACACAGCATACGGTATATAGACAAGTCCCCCACACACAGCATACGGTATATAGACAAGTCCCCCACACACAGCATACGGTATATAGACAAGTCCCCCCCACACAGCATACGGTATATAGACAAGTCTCCCACACACAGAATACAGTATATAGACAAGCCCCCCACACACAGCATACGGTATATAGACAAGTCCCCCACACACAGCATACAGTATATAGACAAGTCCCCCCACACAGCATACAGTATATAGACAAGTCCCCCACACACAGCATACAGTATATAGACAAGTCCCCCCCACACAGCATACGGTATATAGACAAGTCCCCCCCACACAGCATACAGTATATAGACAAGTCCCCCACACACAGCATACGGTATATAGACAAGTCCCCCCACACACAGCATACAGTACATAGACAAGTCCCCCACACACAGCATACGGTATATAGACAAGTCCCCCCCACACAGCATACAGTATATAGACAAGTCCCCCACACAGCATACAGTATATAGACAAGTCCCCCCCACACAGCATACAGTATATAGACAAGTCCCCCACACACAGCATACGGTATATAGACAAGTCCCCCCACACACAGCATACGGTATATAGACAAGTCCCCCACACACAGCATACAGTATATAGACAAGTCCCCCCCACACAGCATACAGTACATAGACAAGTCCCCCCCACACAGCATACGGTATATAGACAAGTCCCCCACACACATCATACAGTATATAGACAAGTCCCCCCACACAGCATACAGTATATAGACAAGTCCCCCACACACAGCATACGGTATATAGACAAGTCCCCCACACAGCATACGGTATATAGACAAGTCCCCCACACACAGCATACGGTATATAGACAAGTCCCCCCACACACAGCATAAGGTATGTAGACAAGTCCCCCACACACAGCATACGGTATATAGACAAGTCCCCCACACACTGCATACGGTATATAGACAAGTCCCCCATACACAGCATACAGTATATAGACAAGTCCCCCACACACAGCTTACGGTATATAGACAAGTCCCCCCCACACAGCATACAGTATATAGACAAGTCCCCCCCACACAGCATACGGTATATAGACAAGTCCCCCACACACAGCATACGGTATATAGACAAGTCCCCCCCACACATCATATGGTATATAGACAAGTCCCCCCCACACACAGCATACGGTATAAAGACAAGTCCCCCCCACACATCATACGGTATATAGACAAGTCCCCCACACACAGCATACGGTATATAGACAAGTCCCCCCCACACATCATATGGTATATAGACAAGTCCCCCCCACACACAGCATACGGTATAAAGACAAGTCCCCCCCACACATCATACGGTATATAGACAAGTCCCCCACACACAGCATACGGTATATAGACAAGTCCCCCACACACAGCATACAGTATATAGACAAGTCCCCCCAACACAGCATACGGTATATAGACAAGTCAAACCACACACCCCCACACACACAGCATACGATGTATAGACAAGTGCATAGCTGTGCTAGGGTAGGAGTGGGAGGAGCCTTCCTTCTCTTGTCAGTGCTGGCCCTGCAGTGGAGCCCACCAGGGAATTCCCCAGCAGGCCATTCCGAGTCTGGTCACATGCTGACTAGAGTCTCAGACACCTCTCTGAGTAGCCCACTGATAGAAGTGGATGAGAATCTAGTCGGCATTTGACCTAATCTATTACATCATAACACCGGCTTTATCTTTTTAAAGCTTTGTAACCTTTATTCACTTTATGAATCAGCCACAGATAAAACTCAGTAAGGATGGGTTGCTACTGTGTGCAATTTGCCAGCCAGCCCAGAACAGCGGTGACCTGAGCCGACAGCAGCGACTTGAGTAGACTGTGGCCACCTGAGCCAACAGCGGCATTTAAATTGCGCTATCGCCAGGAAATGGATGACAATGGCAGTCAGGGGAATGGTGAAGGCCTGCATGGCTGCCATCTTGGTACTCCTGTGAAGTTCATCCACAGTCTGGACTTAATCTTATAAACTGTATACTGCATTACTAGAGGATTACTGTATATAGAATAAGCAGTCAAGAGATTGCAGGTTCAAGTGCCCTAAGGGGAAATAAAAAAGAAAGTAAAAATGGAAAAAAAAGAAAAAGTTTTATAAAGGAAAAAAAATAAACAAAAATGTTAAATCGCCCCTATTTTCCGAGGTAAAAAAAAAGAAATTAAAAAAGAAACATTTTATATTGTCGTGTCTGTAAAAGTCCGACCTATCAAAGCCCAAATTATTTAAACCGCACGTTAAATAGCGGAAAAATAAATTAAGAAGCCAGAATTGCCGTATTATGGTGTCACCAAACAGTAATAAATAACCCGGTATTGTGTCACCATTTTGTGGGACCCTGCATTTGTTCCATGTTTCTGCTGATGAATCTGGGCGAGGTTCGCTTTCTGCTCGCCGACCTGCGGGGGTTATTGATGCCATTCTCTGCCGTCTACAAACTTTTCATCTCTTTTTGATGCATTTTTTGGGAGGTAAAATTACCCAAAAAGAAAAAAAAATTGGGTGTTTAGTTTATCTTTGCTGTTGGGCATTTGCTGTAGGGGTTAATATATTTATGATTTGATAGATCGGACTTTTTGTCAGTGTGTCAATACTAAATAAATAAATATATATATATAATCTTTTAGTCTTGCTTTGTATTGACAAATGGAGGTAGGAAATTTCAAAGGATTTTTTTATATATATAAATTTCAATTTTAATACTTTTCTATCACATTATTTTTTGGTCCCGTTGGGCAACTTGAATCAAAAATCCACAACTCATTGGAATTGCGACACTTAAATTCTGCGGATGTCGGGAAGGGGATAAAGAGAATAAAGTAACTTTGCAGAATGCTTCCGTTTTGTGTACACAGCTCCTGTGCTGACTTAGTGTTCTCTTTGGTTACACCACACACCCATTCTGTGTCCGGCCCCCACAGATCGCCATCTCCATAGATATGGGGGGATTTCCTCATATGACGACCCCTCTGCCGATGTATACAGATCACATGTGGCTTCACCTTCAGCTTTGATCTCCGCAGTCTTCAGTTCCGGATCCTCCAGGATGAGGGATAAATCTTTCTTGCTCTTCATTCCCCTCCGTGGCTGATACAGCAGCTCCACCGCGCCGACGTTCCCCTCATAGGGAGGAATCGCTCCGCAAAGACTGTTCTCAGCCACAGGACGATCCACCGGATACAGGAGGAAAGTTCTCCTCTCTGCAATGAAGGATTATTCCACTTTTCTGCCATTTGTAAGATCTCTGCTTGTTGTCTGAGAATAAAATCATTCTTGTTAATATCCAGAACCTGAAAAAAATCTAATCCTGACAGCAGCGGAGCATTTATTACAATGGTATTCAGTGTAGACAATCCCCCTCCTGTCCTGACCGTTTGCTACAATGTATCAGTGCAGGGAAAATCTATCAGTTCGGACTTGGTTTCCCTTACAGAGGATTGTCCAGGCCAGACACCATTGTACCCAGTGGCGTCCCGCCAATGGCGGCAGGCCACGCGACTGCTATGGGGCCCGTGAGCTGGGGGGGCCCCATAGCAGTCGCCTGCACTGTGTACCCCCGCATCGGGTCCCCCTCCTGCACCCAGGCAAGCGGCGGGGCCCTGAGCAGGCGGGGGGCTTACTCGCCGTCGGGCATCCCGGCGCACTATGGGCCCCCCCGCCCCGGCCGTCACAATAATTACCTCTTCCTGTGCCCTAGACACTAGAATGTATGGGATCCTTCCAGGTGTGATGTCATTTCCGGGGGCGTGTTCTAGTTCAGCACCAGACGCCAGAGTCTCATGCAGAGACAGAGCTGCCGGTGAAGCTGCAGGAGGAGGTCAGTATCCTAAGCTGAGAAACAGGAGAAACAGGAGATTGTTCTATTAATTGCTGGTCTGATGTCTTTTCTTCTTGTTGTTTTTGGGGTGAGGGGGCTTGATACTTGCGAGTGAGGGATTTGGGGGGGTTAATGCTGGAGGGCAGTCTGGTGGGGTTAATTAATGCTTGTGGAGATCTTAGGGGGCTCTGGAGAATAATGCAGGGATAATGCGTGCTTGTGGGGGCCCTAAGGGGATGCTACGGGGTTGTGAGGGCTCTGGGGGGGATGCTGCGGGCTTAGGGGGGCCCTAAGGGGGATTCTGCGGTCTTGTGGGGGCTCTGGGGGGGATGCTGCGAGCTTGTTGGGGCTCTGGGGGGGTGAATGCTGTGGGCTTGTGGGGCCCTGGGGGGGATGCTGCGGGCTTGTGGGGCCCTGGGGGGATGCTGTGGGCTTGTGGGTGCTCTGGGGGGGATGCTGCGGGCTTGTGGGGCCCTGGGGGGGATGCTGTGGGCTTGTGGGGGCTCTGGGGCGGGAATGCTGTGGGCTTGTGGGGCCCTGGGGGGGATGCTGCGGGCTTGTGGGGCCCTGGGGGGATGCTGTGGGCTTGTGGGGCCCTGGGGGGATGCTGTGGGCTTGTGGGTGCTCTGGGGGGGATGCTGCAGGCTTGTGGGGCCCTGGGGGGATGCTGTGGGCTTGTGGGTGCTCTGGGGGGGGATGCTGCGGGCTTGTGGGTGCTCTGGGGGGATGCTGCGGGCTTGTGGAGGCTCTGGCGGGGATGCTGCGAGCTTGTGAGGGCTCTGGGGGGGGATGCTGTGAGCTTGTGGGGGCTCTGGTGGGGGGATGCTGTGGGCTTGTGGGGGCCCTGGGGGGGATGCTGTGGGCTTGTGGGGGCCCTTGGGGGATACTGCGGGCTTGTGGGAGCTCTGGGGGGGTGTGCTGCAGGCTTGTGGGGGCCCCGGGGGGATGCAGCAGGCTTGTGGGGGCCCTGGGGGGGATGCATCGGGCTTGTGGGTGCTCTGGGGGGGATGCAGCGGGCTTGTGGGTGCTCTGGGGGGGATGCTGCCGGCTTGTGGGTGCTCTGGGGGGGGATGCTGCGGGCTTGTGGAGGCTCTGGGGGGGATGCTGCAGGCTTGTGGGGGGCTTGTGGGGCCTCTGTATGGGGTCCAGCCTGCATATGGCATTACATGGGGACCAGGCAGTATTCTCTATGGTGAATTATATGAGATCCAGTATTTTGTATGGAGCATTATATGGGGCTCATAATACTGTATGGAGGACTATGTTGTGCCCATAATACTGTATGGAGGACTATACTGTCCGGTCTGCACTGTGCGCTGTGAGGATTCACCGGTTTCTGAGCTATTGTAGAATTTACAATAGATATCACTCATGAAATGTAAGAAGTCAGTGAAATGTTTGGCATTGTACTATATCTATATCTATAATTTCTCTGCTGTATCTGTGCATCATGAATGGTTGGATGTGTTAAAGGGGCCACTGAGACTCTTTCGCCCGGGGCCCACGAAAACCTGGAAGAGGGAGCATCATGTGACACTCCCTCTCCCATCATTCCTCCTCTGCGTCTGACGCAGCGGCATGATGACGCGCCACGCTGTGTCAGACAGTGGAGCTGGCAGCTGCTGAGGTGATCAGCTGCAGAGACTGAAGCAGCAGGGAACGAGGAGCGGTAAGTATGTATTTATTTTTAAATCAGTGTGTACTGATAATACTGGAGGACTGGGGCTGCATTTTACCCTACGGGTGGGGGGTGGGCTGCATTTTACCCCATGGGGGGCTGCATTATACTGTGTACAGGACCATGGGGGAATGCATTATACTGAGTGGAGAACCATGGCGAGTGTCTTATACTGTGTGGAGGACCATGGGGGAGTACATTGTACTGTGTGGAGGACCATGGGGGAGTGCATTGTACTGTGTGGAGGACCATGGGGGAGTGCATTGTACTGTGTGGAGGACCATGGGGGAGTGCATTGTACTGTGTGGAGGACCATGGGGGAGTACATTGTACTGTGTGGAGGACCATGGGGGAGTGCATTGTACTGTGTGGAGGACCATGGGGGAGTGCATTGTACTGTGTGGAGGACCATGGGGGAATGCATTGTACTGTGTGGAGGACCATGGCGGAGTGCATTATACTGTGTGGAGGACCATGGGGGAGTACATTGTACTGTGTGGAGGACCATGGAGGAGTGCATTGTGCTGTGTGGAGGACCACGGAGAGTGCATTGTACTGTGTGGAGGACCACGTGGGAGTGCATTATACTGCGTGGAGGACCACGAGGGAGTGCATTATACTGCGTGGAGGACCATGGGGAGTGTATTATACTGCGTGGAGGACCATGGCGAGTGCCTTATACTGTGTGGAGGACCATGGCGAAAGTCTTATACTGTGTGGAGGACCATGGCGAGTGCATTATACTCTATGGAGTGTGGAGAGGTGTGGGGCAGTTGGGGGATCATACTGTGTTGGTGTCATCATACTTTACCCTGTGAGTTGAGGTGGGGTACAGTAGGGTCATTATACTGCGCATATGGAGGAATTCACCATGGGGGTATCATACCGTGTTTGGGGGGCACTTTTGTTGGCACCACACTTTATGGGCAATGAAAAAGGGATCTAGGACTTCAGCAGGAGGAAAATTACTATGTAAAGGCTGGAAGGTTGTGAGATCTGCTCTTCTGTGACCCCGACAATTATTTACATTTTTACATATTTTTGTTGGGGGGGGGGCCCAATTAGAACTTCTGCTATGGGGCCCCATGATTCCTATGTCCGCCCCTGATTGTACCAAATCCTCAGCTGTGCTGGTACTAAGGATATGGACACTCAGACATTTTGGGCTAAATATATACATACAAATATTTTTTCAATAACGTTTCATAAACAATTTGGCTTTTTTATTTCCTTTGCATTGCTAGTTGCAGAATGAGCTCACTGAGAATTTATCAGTGAGCTCATTCTGACCTTCTCTGTGCTGATTATGTTCACAGACCAGCATGAAAGTTGGGCTGATCTCTGATTCAGTCATAAATCATCGCAGAAATAAAAGAGCTGGAAACTCCACATCATAAGGAGCTCACTGACTGAATCTCAAGTTAACTCATTCTGCAGCCGTCAATGTGCTGCTGGGAAACAAAAAGCTGGTAAAGGCCGAACAGAGCAAATGTTACATGAAGAGAAATAGTAAAAAGTATTTTTAGACCAATATACATGTATTTAAAGGGATTGTCCGGTGTGAAGCTGAAGGCCTGCAGTCATCTGTGTGACTCTCTGTGACTGCAGACTTGTAATCCTCACATCATGTAGACTGCGCGCTGCCAGCATTATTCTCAGCCCAGAGATGGCAGAAGCCCCTGTATCATGTGTACAGGAATTGTGCCCCCTCTCCCCGAGGAGCAGCAGTGCCTCGTCCTCCAGATACATGAGGGTCCCATCGGGGAGATCCGCATGTACCGGCCATGATGTCATCTCCATGGATACGCCATCAATGTGCAGAGCAGAAGACCCCTGTAAGGGAGAGCTCAGACGTGGGGGGATTGATGTGGATGTGAGGAGCAGATCCCCCCATATTCACAGATTATCGCACAATACATGTGGCCTTGCACAGGAAAAACTGTGAGGAAAGAAGAAATCAGATTTCTTACAATATAGAATAATGTCCTCCTGCCCTCGTTCATGTCCAGTATTATTTATCCCCTGACCTTTTAGGTGGGGAACCCCTCCTGAGCCCCCTCCATTATATAGGAGCCATATATCTGCTCCATTACTGGCAGAAGGTAAGGAGCCAATCACACTGCACGGCTTCTACTTCCTGCTCTAAGCCCCGCCCACCTGCCTTCCCTTGAGATCTCCATGACAACCCTTGTGTGACTACAGTGACAGGCCACGCCCCCGAGGATTCTGATCAGTGCGGACGTCTCCATATTGCTGAGGACTGTGAGCGGCTGATGGGCGGAGCCAGCAGCGATGTGAGGGGCGGAGCCAGCAGCGATATGAAGGGCGGAGCCAGCAGCGACATGAGGGGCGGAGCCAGCAGCGATATGAGGGGCGGAGCCAGCAGCGACATGAGGGGCAGAGCCAGCAGCGATATGAGAGGCGGAGCCAGCAGCGATATGAGGGGCGGAGCCAGCAGCGATATGAGAGGCGGAGCCAGCAGCGATATGAGGGACGGAGCCAGCAGCGATATGAGGGGCAGAGCCAGCAGCGATATGATGGGCGGAGCCAGCAGCGATATGAGGGGCGGAGCCAGCAGTGATATGATGGGCGGAGCCAGCAGCGATATGAGGGGCAGAGCCAGCAGCGATATGAGGGGCGGAGCCAGCAGCGATATGAGGGGCAGAGCCAGCAGCAATATGAGGGGCGGAGCCAGCAGCGATATGATGGGCGGAGCCAGCAGCGATATGAGGAGCGGAGCCAGCAGCGATATGAGGGGCAGAGCCAGCAGCGATATGAGGGGCAGAGCCAGCAGCGATATGAGAGGCGGAGCCAGCAGCGATGTGAGAGGCGGAGCCAGCAGCGATATGAGGGGCAGAGCCAGCAGCGATATGAGGGGCAGAGCCAGCAGCGATATGAGGGGCAGAGCCAGAAGCGATGTGAGAGGCGGAGCCAGCAGCGATATGAGAGGCGGAGCCAGCAGCGATATGAGGGGCAGAGCCAGCAGCGATATGATGGGCGGAGCCAGCAGCGATATGAGGAGCGGAGCCAGCAGCGATATGATGGGCGGAGCCAGCAGCGATATGAGGGGCAGAGCCAGCAGCGATATGATGGGCGGAGCCAGCAGCGATATGAGGGGCGGAGCCAGCAGCGATATGAGGGGCGCTCACAGCACTGACAGGAGCAGGTGTGTGTGCAGCCAGTTCCTCTGCTGTGGGTGTTGTGGTGTGTGAGCTTCGCCGTGTATATAATATACACATATATATATATATATACACAGTTGAAATCTGAAGTTTCCATACACTGTATAAATAGACACATCTGCAGGTTTTTCTCAATATCTGACATGAAATCAGAATAAACCTTTCCCTTTTTAGGTCAATTAGGATTACCATCATTTTTAATATTTGCCAAATGCCAGAATAATGAGAGAGAGAGAATGTTTTAGGACATTTTTATTACTTACTGCTAAGTCAATAGTTTACCTCTTTCCCTCTCCTCATTCATTGGGAGTGGGGCGCGGAGGATGCTGGGTGGGACGCGCGGGGTAACCCCCGCCCACAGCCCAGCATCCACCGCGGGGTCCGCGACACTAATGTCACGCCTCATTTGACGTGACATCAGCGGAAGAAAGAGCCGGCTGCAGCCGCGAGGTCACGTGATGCCTGTGAGTGGCGCTATCGCCAGTCCCTCCTACAGGAAATCATCCCCACATGATGCTGCCACCCCCATGTTTCACAGTTGGGATGGTGTTCTTAGGCTTCCAAGCTTTTCCTTTTTTCTTCCAAAAGTAACGATGGTCACTATGCCCAAAAAGTTCAATTTTAGTTTCATCAGACCACGGGACATGTCTCCAAAAATTAAGGTCTTTGTTCCTGTGTGCATTTGCAAACATTAATCTGGCTTTTTTATCTTTCTTTTGGAGTAATGGCTTCTTCCTGGCACAGTGGCCTTTCAGCCTATATTGATCCAGTACTCATTTCACTGTGGATATTGACACAATCTTATCAGCTTTCCCTATCATCTTCACAAGATCTTTTGCTTTTGTCCTTGATATGCACATATCGGACCAAAGCACGTTCATGTCTGGGACACAGAACCCGTCTCCTTCCTGAGCGGTATGATGGCTGGACATTCCCATCTTGTTTGTACTTGCATATAATTGTTTGTACAGATTAACGAGGCACCTTCAGGTATCTTGAAATTGTACCCAAGGATGAGCCAGACTTGTGCAAGTCCACAATTCTCTTCCTGATATCTTGGTTAATTTCTTTAGACTTTCCCATGATGCTACACAAAGAAGCAGTGTGTTTCAGGTGTGCATTAAAATACATCCACAGGTGTGTCTCTAATTAACTGAGATGTTGCCAAAAAAACTATCAGAAGTTTCCAAACACATGACATCATCATATGGGCAGTCCAGAATTGTTTAAAGGTATAGCAATATTAGTGTATGTAAACTTATGACTTTGCAGTAAGTAATAAAAATGCTTTAAAACATTCTCTCTCTCTCTTATTATTCTGGCATTTGGCAAATCTTAAAAATGATGGTAATCCTAATTGACCTAAAACGGGAAGGTTTATTCTGATTTCATGTCAGATATTGAGAAAAACATGCAGATGTGTCTTTTTATTGTTATGATCTGCAACAAGTACTAAGGAAAGAAAGGAGAAAGCTATCCCTACAGTAAGACTAAGCTGAATCCCTACGATGTAGCGGCTGCCTGTTCCTAGCGAACAGACCCGCCTTAGTCCTCGGCTAGTCTGAACGAAGACCTATAGCATAAAGGAGAGGGGTCCCAAAAAGAACTAAGGACTGGAACAAAAATGGGACATCTCCTAAACAGAGAAGTTGTTACAGAACACAAAAAGATAAACTGACAAAAAGGTACTAGAGGTCCCAGAAGGACCAAGCGAACTGACAGAGAAAGGCACAGAAGCACCTGGCTAGAAAAGCAGTCAAACAACACTGAAGTCCAACACAGCCAAAAGGGCGGAGCTGGAATATAAAGGCAGATGGTCTTGTGACCGCAAAACACAAGATGGAAAAAACAAACAGGAGGGTTCTAACATTTATATAGTGTATGTAAATTTCTGGTTTCAACTGTGTATACAGGTGACAGGAGCAGGTGTGTGTGCAGCCAGGTCCGCTCTTTTTGTGGCGCCGCCGCGGAGCGTGTTGTGGTGTGTGAGCTCTGCCGTGTATATAGTACAGAGGAGTATATATATATGTGTATGTATATATATATATATATATATATATACATACACACACACGGGTCATGCAGGAGTTTTTAGTTTACCAGTTTGGGTCTATGCGGAGCTGCTATAGGATTCACTGGTAACATTTTGGGGAACAGACAACGTTTTTATAATTTTTATTCCATTTTTCTTTTGCGTGAGATTAATAAAAAAACAATTCTGCTGATGTTTTTTATTTTTTCCAGCATTCAATGGCAAAACCCCAGGAATGGTTCTTATATTTTTTCTTTCCAGCGTTTATCGTGCAGTATAGAGACAAAATGAACAAAAGCTACAATTTTGCCATTAATTATTACTATTTTATTCTTGATGCTGTTTTTCGTGCCGGATAAATCATGTGATCGTTGTACAGTTTGGATTGTTGTTCTCTGCGATGTTAATCAGGTTTAGTTTTTTTGTTCTTGTTTTTTGGGGGTTTATTTTAATAAAATCAAGTTTTAATGTAAGAAAAAAAATTATATTTGAGTTTTTACTTTGTATATTTCCAAATATTTTATTGAAACGGAGTAAAGGAAAGAAGGATGAACTAGTGGGAGAGCAACTGTAAAGGACCCCTGCCAGTCCCTAAAACTAAAGGGGCCTGTGACGACACAGCATTTAATCGTAATTATCCAGATGTAAATTCCATAGGCCCAGAATGATACACTATTGCCTGAATTATTAACTATTAAATTTATGTGTTTCTTTCTTCGGTTGGTCAACGCACATGATCTTTTGTCATTAGTCCGAATGTTGACTCATCTTGTAGGTAGAGGGGATATTTGTTCATTGATAAATGGTTATTTACCTCTTATATCAACTCTTCTGGTTTATTGTACTGTTATCTTTGCAATACAGGGACGCAGGCTCTTTGAACAATGGATGTTTGTTAAATATGTTGATTACCATTTTAGAAGTCCATGCAATTTGTTGACTTGCATTGTTTCGGAATTTATAGTTTATCCTTCAATGTTTGCAATGTTTGCAAGTGAACATTTGGGGGATGAACTGTGGATGCTCCAGTAATGGGAATTAGTAACACCACCCTTTTCTCTTGACCTGTGGATGAAGTCTTGAAGAAGGACAGTTGTGAACTACATAAAGGAGTCTTTTTACAAAACCACTGCCAGGAACACTCTATGGGACAGCTCTACAGAACACCATGAATCCATTAAGAGGGACATAGATTTGGTTTCTACAGGATGCCAGCTTAAGGGACCACAGCCCTGGCTGGAGGAATACAGATCTGCTCCATTGACTACTATAGAACCCATGGATACATCTGGGAAAACCAGGTTGGGACCCACCAGTCACCTGGTCCCATGGAGATGTTTGGAGTAGCCAGGTTGGGACACTCCGGCCACCTGGAACTCGTGAATATGCTCGGAAAAAGCCAAGTCGGGACCTTCCGGTCACCTAGTTCCATGGATATGTTCGGAGAAGCCAGGTTGGAACTTTCTGGTCTCCTGGCCACGTACCTCAATGGACTGTCAGCTTTCTAAGCTTGTTGTTACCTCCTCTTTGTGGGTGCTCTTTGGTGGGGGTGCCATTGGTGGGCGTAGTCAGCCCCAGAAGCCCCTCGGATTGGCAGCTGCTTTAATCCCAGCGAGTCAGCGGAAGGGTGAGACTCTGTAATTTGCACCATATTAGGTATTTGCTGGGACTGTTCGATATGTTTATTGTGTGTTTGGTGGCTCAATAAAATATTACCTCACTGTTTTACAATCATCCTGTGTTGTTGTTTATGTATCTTCTATCAGTGATGGATTATAATGAGTGTGATCTGCTCCACCATGAGGGGCCCGATCCTCCCGGGGGCCCACGTTCAAAGATCCCAGCACGGCTCAGGACGGATTCTTGTAGTGCTGATGTTTGATAAATAGGATAATAGAGCGCTCATAGAAAATAAATGTCTGACCTCTTCTTTCTGATGGGCATTTTAGAGCGAGGAGCTGCGCTCTGGACTCACCGCTGCACTCCCCATGCCATTGCGGTGGCCATCTTAATATCGATCTGTGCGGAGGAGACTGTGGGAGTCAGACGGAGGTGTCAAATGTACGGACCCTTTTAATCACAGGATGGAGGGTCACTGTGAATATTAATTCATGAACCACTGTGCATAGTGACTCGCCCCCAGGGCCGTGGGGCACTCGGAAGCCGGGCCTCTGGTTGCCAGGGGATATCACGGTGGCTGGCCCAGTCCGTGGCCCAGGGCGGTCACTCAAAGGGGGGGGGGAATGCTTATAGGGGAAATTGTCGTGACGCCACCTGTGGATTCTGGTAAGAGGTTACCAGCGCTGCGACAGTCCACTGAGGCTGATGTTAGGGGCAGCTATGATGGGACGGCTCCCCACAGGTAGAGCAGGCCTCAGGGCAGTGTGGAGGTGTAGAAAGATGGTGGAAGCAGGAGGGAGATGGCAGGACGGTTCCAGAGGAAGTACAGGCACACACACAAGGGTAAACTTCAATACCTTTACTGGTGGTGATGCAGGTACGGTCCAGGGCTTGTGGGGGCCCCGGGGGGATGCTGCGGGCTTGTGGGGGCCCTAAGGGGATGCTGCGGGCTTGTGGGGCCCTGGGGGGGATTCTGCGGGCTTGTGGGGCCCTGGAGGGGATGCTGTGGGCTTGTGGGTGCTCTGGGGGGGATGCTGCAGGCTTGTGGGGTCTATGGGGGGGATGCTGCAGGCATGTGGGGGCTCTGGGGGGGGTGATGCAGGCTTGAGGGGGGCCCTGGGGGGATGCAGCCGGCTTGTGGGGGCCCCGGGGAGGATGCAGCGGGCTTATGGGGCCTCTGTATGAGGTCCAGCCTGCATATGGCATTACATGGGGACCAGGCAGTATTCTCTATGGTGAATTATATGGGATCCAGTATTTTGTATGGAGCATTATATAGGGCTCATAATACTGTATGGAGGACTATGTGGTGCCATAACACTGTATGGAGGACTATACTGTCCGGTCTGCACTGTGCGCTGTGAGGATTCACCGGTTTCTGAGCTATTGTAGAATTTACAGTAGATATCACTCATGAAATGTAAGAAGTCAGTGAAATTTTTGGCATTGTACTATATCTATATCTATAATTTATCTGCTGTATCTGTGTATCATGAATGGTTGGATGTGTTAAAGGGGCCACTGAGACTCTTTCGCCCGGGGCCCACGAAAACCTGGAGGAGGGAGCATCATGTGACACTCCCTCTCCCATCATGCCTCCTCTGCGTCTGACGCAGCGGCATGATGACGCGCCACGCTGTGTCAGACAGTGGAGCTGGCAGCTGCTGAGGTGATCAGCTGCAGAGACTGAAGCAGCGGGGAACGAGGAGCGGTAAGTATGTATTTATTTTTTAAATCATTGTGTACTGATAATACTGGAGGACTGGGGCTGCATTTTACCCTACGGGTGGGGGGGGGGGCTGCATTTTACCCTATGGGGGGCTGCATTATACTGCGTACAGGACCATGGGGGAATGCATTATACTGAGTGGAGAACCATGGCGAGTGTCTTAAGGCCCCGTCACACTAAGCGATGCAGCAGCGATCCCGACAACGATACGACCTGTCAGGGATCGTTGCTGCATCGCTAATACATCGCTCTGGAGCTGTCAAACAGGCAGGCTCACCAGCGATCAGGGGAGCAGCGATATCGTGGAAAGAATCGTTCCACGATGTCCTGCTCCTGTTACCAGCCTGCTGCTTAAGCAGGAGCAGGCTGGTAACTATGGTAAACATCGGGTTACAAAGTGCGCGTGTGCCCCTAGTAACCCACTGTTTATCATGGATACGACTCTGCTAAGGTGAACGGTAGCCTCCGCGCACCGTAGCAGAGTGGTATCCATGGTAAACAGCGGGTTACTAAGTGCGCGCGTGCCCCTAGTAACCCGATGTTTACCATGATTACCAGCCAGATCGTTGGTTCCGCTGGTCACACACAGCGATGTGTGCTGGCCAGCGGGAGGCCAACGACCAAAAAATGGTCCAGGACACTTTGCAGCGATCAGCAACCTCACAGCAGGGGCCTGATCGTTGCAAAGTGTCACACATAGCGACATCGCTGGTGAGGTCGCTGGTGAGTCACCAAAACCGTGACACAGCAGCGATCTCGCTAGCGAGATCGCTATGTGAGACGGGGGCTTTATACTGTGTGGAGGACCATGGGGGAGTACATTGTACAGTGTGGAGGACCATGGGGGAGTGCATTGTACTGTGTGGAGGACCATGGGGGAGTGCATGGTACTGTGTGGAGGACCATGGGGGAGTGCATTGTACTGTGTGGAGGACCACAGGGAGTGCATTGTACTGTGTGGAGGACCACGAGGGAGTGCATTATACTGCGTGGCGGACCACATGGGAGTGCATTATACTGCGTGGAGGACCACGAGGGAGTGCATTGTACTGTGTGGAGGACCACGTGGGAGTGCATTATACTGCGTGGAGGACCACGAGGGAGTGCATTATACTGCGTGGCGGACCACGTGGGAGTGCATTATACTGCGTGGAGGACCACGAGGGAGTGCATTATACTGCGTGGAGGACCATGGCGAGTGCCTTATACTGTGTGGAGAACCATGGCGAGAGTCTTATACTGAGTGCATTATACTCTATGGAGTGTGGAGAGGTGTGGGGCAGTTGGGGGATCATACTTTACCCTGGGAGTTGAGGTCGGGTACAGTAGGGTCATTATACTGCGCATATGGAGGAATTCACCATGGGGGTATCATACCGTGTTTGGGGGGCACTTTTGTTGGCACCACACTTTATGGGCAATGAAAAATGGATCTAGGACTTCAGCAGGAGGAAAATTACTATGTAAAGGCTGGAAGGTTGTGAGATCTGATCTTCTGCGACCCCGACAATTATTTACATTTTTGTTGCTGGGGGGGGGGCCCAATTAGAACTTCTGCGTCCTATGTACGCCCCTGATTATACCAAATCCTCAGCTGTGCTGGTACTAAGGATATGGACACTCAGACATTTTGGGCTAAATATATACATACAAATATTTTTTCAATAACGTTTCATAAACAATTTGGCTTTTTTATTTCCTTTGCATTGCTAGTTGCAGAATGAGCTCACTGAGAATTTATCAGTGCGCTCATTCTGACCTTCTCTGTGCTGATTATGTTCACAGACCAGCATGAAAGTTGGGCTGATCTCTGATGCAGTCATAAATCATCGCAGAAATAAAAGCGCTGGAAACTCCACATCATAAGGAGCTCACTGACTGAATCTCAAGTTAACTCATTCTGCAGCCATCAATGTGCTGCTGGGAAACAAAAAGCTGGTAAAGGCCGAACAGAGCAAATGTTACAAGAAGCAAAATAGTAAAAAGTATTTTTAGACCAATATACATGTATTTAAAGGGATTGTCCGGTGTGAAGCTGAAGGCCTGCAGTCATCTGTGTGACTCTCTGTGACTGCAGACTTGTAATCCTCACATCATGTAGACTGCGCGCTGCCAGCATTATTCTCAGCCCAGAGATGGCAGAAGCCCCTGTATCATGTGTACAGGAATTGTGCCCCCTCTCCCCGAGGAGCAGCAGTGCCTCGTCCTCCAGATACATGAGGGTCCCATCGGGGAGATCCGCATGTACCGGCCATGATGTCATCTCCATGGATACGGCATCAGTGTGCAGAGCAGAAGACCCCTGTAAGGGAGAGCTCAGACGTGGGGGGATTGATGTGGATGTGAGGAGCAGATCCCCCCCATATTCACAGATTATCGCACAATACATGTGGTCTTGCACAGGAAAAACTGTGAGGAAAGAAGAAATCAGATTTCTTACAATATAGAATAATGTCCTCCTGCCCTCGTTCATGTCCAGTATTATTTATCCCCTGACCTTTAGGGTGGGGAACCCCTCCTGAACCCCCTCCATTATATAGGAGCCATATATCTGCTCCATTACTGGCAGAAGGTAAGGAGCCAATCACACTGCACGGCTTCTACTTCCTGCTCTAAGCCCCGCCCACCTGCCTTCCCTTGAGATCTCCATGACAACCCTTGTGTGACTACAGTGACAGGCCACGCCCCCGAGGATTCTGATCAGTGCGAATGTCTCCATATTGCTGAGGACTGTGAGCGGCTGATGGGCGGAGCCAGCAGCGATGTGAGGGGCAGAGCCAGCAGCGATATGAGGGGCGGAGCCAGCAGCGATATGAGGGGCGGAGCCAGCAGCGATGTGAGGGGCAGAGCCAGCAGCGATATGAGGGGCGGAGCCAGCAGCGACATGAGGAGCGCTCACAGCACTGACAGGAGCAGGTGTGTGTGCAGCCAGTTCTTCTGCTGTGGGTGTTGTGTTGTGTGAGCTTCGCCGTGTATATATTATACACATATATATATATATATATATATATATATATACATACACAGTTGAAATCAGAAGTTTCCATACACTGTATAAATAGACACATCTGCAGGTTTTTCTCAATATCTGACATGAAATCAGAATAAACCTTTCCCATTTTAGGTCAATTAGGATTACCATCATTTTTAATATTTGCCAAATGCCAGAATAATGAGCGTCTCTTGTAAGGGGCATTAAAAGAGTCTTGTTATACCACTCTGACCTCCACGTGTCTTGTAAGGGGCATTAAAACCGTCTTGTTATACCACTCTGACCTCCACGTGTCTTGTAAAGGGCATTAAAACCGTCTTGTTATACCACTCTGACCTCCACGTCTCTTCAGAGGGGCATTAAAACCGTCTTGTTATACCACTCTGACCTCCACGTCTCTTCTGAGGGGCATTAAAACCATCTTGTTATACCACTCTGACCTCCACGTCTCTTGTAAGGGGCATTAAAACCGTCTTGTTATACCACTCTGACCTCCACGTCTCTTCTGAGGGGCATTAAAAGCGTCTTGTTATACCACTCTGACCTCCACGTGTCTTGTAAGGGGCATTAAAACTGTCTTGTTATGCCACTCTGACCTCCACGTCTCTTGTGAGGGGCATTAAAAGCGTCTTGTTAAGCTACTGGGATCTCCACGACTCTTCGAACGGGCATTGCATTTCCTCATAATTTTTGGAAGCTTTTGCTTGGAAGGCATAAGCAAATACTATGGGAGACCCACTCCCCAATAATGGGAATAATGTTTTTAAGATGCTGTACTGTATGGCTCTTGTAAGGGGCATTAAAACCGTCTTGTTAAGCTACTGTGACCTCCACGTCTCTTCAAAGGGGCATTAAAAGCGTCTTCTTAAGCCACTCTGAACTCCACAGCTCTTCCAAGGGGCATTGAAATGTTGTTTTTAATTACCTTACCTCTAATCTCCACGACTCTTCCAACGGACATTGCATTTCCTCCTAATTTTAGTCAGCTTTTGCTTTTCAATGCAAAGGTGAAAACTAAGGGAGACACACTCCCCAATAATGGGTAGAAGGTTTTTAGTACGCTGTAATCCACGTCTGTTTCCAGGGGCATTGCAGTTCCTTATAATTTTTGGAAAGCCTTCCATTCACTGCTTAGGCCAACAGTGCACAGGAGACCCAGTTGCCATAAATGGAAAAAAAGGTTTAGTTAAGGGCCTCTGACCTCCATGTCATTTCCAAGGGGCATTGGAGTGCCTCAAAAGTTTTGGTAGGCATTGCACTCACTGTATGCCCTATAACTGTGTAGCCAAACCGCTCCTTTTGTTACAGAAACATATCCTACAAGACATATGTGGTTGACTGGCCTGATATTGATGTGAATGGTCCCTGTTCCTCCTGCTCTTTCTCCTTTGCCACTACCTCATCCATCATTTATCACTTGAAGCTTTGTTTTAACGAGAGTCATAGAACTTGGATAGTAGCAGGAAAACATCCAGCAATCCTCGGAGGAGGTAGGATATGCGCCAAAACGCTGACCACCTCAGGCCTAGCCGCTACTACATACATGCGCTTGCATTCCTTGAAAACAAAGCAGATGCTAACTTCTATCATCCTCATCATGCTCCTCACCTTGGCACTCTCAACTCCCCTGATAGAGAAGCCAGGGCCCACCGGAGAAGTCGGGTTCTTTGGTGGGCTTGTCCAATGCTGCCCTAAAGCAGGCCAGTCTAAAAAAAGTGTGTGGGGATGTTCCGCGGAGAAATCGGGGCGGCTTGGAACCGTTTATGGACACCTGGCCGCGGGGCGGCTGGGGACCGAGTGTGGACACCCGGCCGCCCCCTGGCGGCTGGGGACCGAGCATGGAGTATCGATACCTCGCTGCCGAAGCAGCCATGAGGTAGTGGCCAGCTCTGGCCTCCACATGCCTAAAACGCCCAATTTCAAGTGCACGCATGCTAGCAGTATGGTATTGCAGCCTCGGGGTGGGTTGGTGGCAGGTTGCACACTTATGCTTGCATTCCAACAAAACAAAGCAGATGCTAACTTCTATCATCATCATGCTCCTCACCTTGGCATTCTCACCTCCCCTGATGGAGTCGGGTTCTCTAGTGGGCTCGTCCAATGCTGCCCTAAAGCAGGCCAGTCTAAGAAAAGTGTGTGGATGTTCCGCGGAGAAATCGGGGTGGCTGGGGACCGTCTATGGACACCCCGCCGCCCCCAGGCGGCTGGGGACCAGGTGTGGACACCCGGCCGCCGGGCTGCTGGGGACTGAGTATGGATACCTCGCTGCCGAAGCAGCCATGAGGTAGTGGCCAGCTTCGGCCTCCTCAAAACTAAAAGGCCCAATTTCAAGTGCAAGCTAGCAGTATGGTATTGCAGCCTGGGGGTGGGTGGGTGGTTGGCTGCATATTTGCGCTTGCATTGCAAGGAATGGGGGAGGTACAATTGAACACTGCCCTGGGACAAGGACTTGCACGGGGATAGTTGCAAGTCTGCATCTTCTGATGCGGCAAGGATCACTTCTGATGGGCACACTTTTAGGCAGTGACCTGGGAGTCAGAGATGCTTCCCCATGCTGTTCCCATGTCTTTTCAGCACTGTATGCATGTGTCACACAGCACATGGCCAGATAAGGTTGTAAAATGTTAAAATGACATTTCCCGGTGAATGCATTTGTCACAGTTGAAAGCAATACAAACGTGCAAAAACGCATAAAAAATGCTACTTGTGAACATAGCCCAAGGTGTGGAGGAGTATTTTTGTTTTTGGTTATTTATTTTTCCTTATACACAAGTCTTTACCCTGGAAAAGAAATTCCTTAACATATTTCACAGGAAAAAAGTTTCACTTTCGTTTTTGAACATTTTCTTATGAGCCTGTAAAAGTGGCTTAATACCTCTGACCACGTTGTTGACAACAGTGACCTGGGGGTCAGAAATGCTTCCTGGGGCGATCCCCATGCTGTCCCCATGTCATCTGAGCACTGTCACTATCATTTTGGGCACTTTTTAGGCTTTCTACAGACTGCCGGGGGTGCCTCCGCAAAAATGCTCGGGTCTCCCATAGACTAACATGGGCTCGTTGCTCAGGTCGAGCACCCGAGTATCACGGCGAGCTCGGGCCGAGCTTCGAGCACCCGAGCATTTTAGTGCTCGCTCAACACTATTTATAACGGGGGCACAAGCTAGTGACTGATTTATATTCTCAGTGGAGCAGACTTCATTGCGGTGAATGATATACTCATGGGCACAGTGTGGCACATATTTGCATTTGGTGGCACAGTGGGCGGCATTATTTATTTAAGTCGCTTATATTTGTAACATTTTTGTTTTTCAGGAGTGCGGTGATCTGCTGAAAAGTGCGGAGCAGCCGAAACCTGGACAGCAAACTGCAAAGACGAATCATGGCGGGAAGTCGTCACGAAAGACTGGACTAGGTAAAGAAGAGAAGAAAGAGAGCGACTGCAGTGTATAAACTGGAGGGTTAGATGGGGCCCATTATATTATAATAAATCTATGTGGGGCCCATTATATTATAATAAATGTATGTGGGGCCCATTATATTATAATAAATCTATGTGGTGCCCATTATATTAAAGGGAAAGCTATGTGGGGCCAATTATATTAAGGGGAAAGCTATGTGGGGCCCGTTATATTAAAGGGAAAGCTATGTGGGGCCCATTATATTAAAGAGAAAGCTATGTGGGGCCCATTATATTAAAGAGAAAGCTATGTGGGGCCCATTATATTAAAGGGAAAGCTATGTGGGGCCCATTATATTAAAGAGAAAGCTATGTGGGGCCCATTATATTAAAGGGAAAGCTATGTGGGGCCCATTATGTTAAAGAGAAAGCTATGTGGGGCCCATTATATTAAAGAGAAAGCTATGTGGGGCCCATTATATTAAAGAGAAAGCTATGTGCGGCCCATTATATTAAAGAGAAAGCTATGTGGGGCCCATTATATTAAAGAGAAAGCTATGTGGGGCCCATTATATTAATGAAAAAGCTATGTGGGGCCCATTATATTAAAGAAAAAGCTATGTGGGGCCCATTATATTAAAGGGAAAGCTATGTGGGGCCCATTATATTAAAGGGAAAGCTATGTGGGGCCCATTATATTAAAGGGAAAGCTATGTGCGGCCCATTATATTAAAGAGAAAGCTATGTGGGGCCCATTTTATTAAAGAGAAAGCTATGTGGGGCCCATTATATTAAAGAGAAAGCTATGTGGGGCCCATTTTATTAAAGAGAAAGCTATGTGGGGCCCATTATATTAAAGAGAAAGCTATGTGGGGCCCATTATATTAAAGGGAAAGCTATGTGGGGCCCATTATATTAAAGAAAAAGCTATGTGGGGCCCATTATATTAAAGAAAAAGCTATGTGGGGCCCATTATATTAAAGGGAAAGCTATGTGGGGCCCATTATATTAAAGGGAAAGCTATGTGGGGCCCATTATATTAAAGGGAAAGCTATGTGGGGCCCATTATATTAAAGAGAAAGCTATGTGGGGCCCATTATATTAAAGGGAAAGCTATGTGGGGCCCATTATATTAAAGGGAAAGCTATGTGGGGCCCGTTATCTTAAAGGGACATCTACGTAGGGCCCATTATATTAAATGGATGGCTATGTGGGGCCCATTATATTAAAGAGAAAGCTATGTGGGGCCCATTATATTAAAGAGAAAGCTATGTGGGGCCCATTATATTAAAGAGAAAGCTATGTGGGGCCCATTATATTAAAGGGAAAGCTATGTGGGGCCCATTATATTAAAGAGAAAGCTATGTGGGGCCCATTATATTAAAGGGAAAGCTATGTGGGGCCCATTATATAATAATAAAATCTATGTGGGGCCCATTATATTAAAGGGAAAGCTATGTGGGGCCCGTTGTCTTAAAGGGACATCTACGTATATGATAAATTCTATATGGGGCCCATGATATTTAATGGAAGGCTATGTGAGGCCCATTATATTAAATAGAGAGCTATGTGGGGACCAATACATTAAAAAGAAAGCTATATTGGGGCCCACTATGTTATCTGGAAGGTTTTGTGGGGCCCTCTGTATTAAATTGAGGGCTATGTGAGGCCTATTAAATTAAATGGAAAGCGTTGCGGGGCCCATAATATTATATGGAGGGCTATGTGAGGCGCATTTATCAAATAAAGGGCTATGTAGCGCCAATTATATTAAATGGAAGCCTGTGTTTTGTCCATTATATTAAATAGAGATGTATCTTGGCTCCATTATAATAAATGGAAGGCAATGTGGGGACCATTATATTAAATGGAGGGTTATGTGGGGCCCATTATATTAAATGGAAGCCTATATGGAGCCCAGTAAATTAAATGTAAAGCTATGTGGAGCCCAATATTTTAAATGGAAGGTTAAGTGGGGCCAATTGTATTAAATAGAGGGCTATGTGGTGCCCAATATAAAACATGGAAGGCTTTTTGGTGCCCATTATATTAAATAGAGGGATATTTTGGCCCCATTTTATTAAATGGAAGGCTATGTCAGGTCCAATATATTAAATGGAGTCCAGTGCGGCCTATTATATTAAATTGACGGTTATGTGGGGTTCAATAAATTAAATGAAAAGCTATGTGGAGCCCAATAAATTAAATTATAGTACATGGAAGGCAATGTGCGGCTCATTATACTATATAGAGGGCTATGTGGGGGCCATTATACTTTATAGAATTCTATGTGGGGGTCCATTATACTTTTGCCAATGGCAAATTGTGTGTTCCGGTGGCACTCCAAAGGTAAAGGGTGTGCTCCGGTGGCACTCCAACGTCATAGGGTGTGCTCTGGTGGCACACCAATGGCAAAAAGGCCAAAGAGTAGACTCTGGTGGCAGACTGAGCAGCCCTAGAGTGCGCCCCAGTGATAAGCAATAAGGCCAAAGAATGTACCCTGGTGGTAGGCTAAAAAGCCCTAGAGTGCGCCCCAGTGGTAAGCAATAAGGCCAAAAAGTGCACCCCGGTGGCAGACTAAAAAAGCCTAAAATGAGTGCCCCGGTGGTAAGCAAAATGGTCAGAGTGTACCCCGGTCGCAGTTAAAAAGCCCAAGTTGGGTGCCCCGGTGGTAAGCTAAAAGGCCAAAGAGTGCACCCCGGTGGAAGCTAAAAAGCCCAAGATGGGTGCCCCGGTGGTAAGCAAAAAAGGTCACATATTGGGCCCCTCTGGTAGGCCTACGGGAAATAGAGTTCTCCGATGGCACACCAATGGTAAAGGGTGTGCCCAATGGTACTCCAATGGCAAAGGGTGTGCTTCAGTGGCATGCCAGTGGCAAAAAGTGTACTCCGGTGGCATGCTAATGGTGAAAGGTGTGCTCTGTTAGCACCCCAACTGTAAAGAGTGTGTTCCAGTGGCACCCTAGCAGCCAATGGTGTACTTCGGTGGCAGATCATCGGGAAATGGTGTGATATGTAAGGCTCATCATAACAAAAGGGAGGGCTATGTGGGACCCATTATTTTATATGGAAAGCAAGGTGGGGCCCATTATATTAATTAGGGGCTTATGTGGGGCTCTTTATATTAAATAAAAACATATGTGGGTCCCATTAAATAAAATGGAAGGCTATGTGGACCCCATTAAATTAAATGGAAGGCTATGTGGACCCCATTAAATTAAATGGAAGGCTATGTGGGGCCCATTATATTAAATGGAAGCCTATATGGGGCCCAATAAATTAAATGAAAAGCTACAGTATGTACAGCAATAATAAAAATGGTAATAATACAGGGTGGGCTATTTATATGGATACACCTAAATTAAATGGGAATGGTTGGTGATGTCAACTTCCTGTTTATGGCACATTAGTATATGGGAGAGGGAAACTTTTCCAGATGGGTGGTGACTATGGCGGCCATTTTGAAGTCGGCCATTTTGGATCTAACTTTATTTTTTTCAATGGGAAGAGGGTGATGTGACACATCAAACTCATTGAGAATTTCATAAGAAAATACAATGGTGTGCTTGGTTTTAACATAACTTTATTCTTTCATGAATTTTTTACAAGTTTATGACCACTTATAAAATGTGTTTAAAGTGCTGCCCATTGTGTTGGATTGTCAATGCAACCCTCTTCTCCCACTCTTGACACACTGATAGCAACACCGCAGAAGAAATGCTAGCACAGGCTTTCAGTATCCGTTGTTTCAGATGCTGAAAGGTTATATGGGGCCTATTAAAATAAATGGAAGACTATGCAGGACCTCTTGTAATAACTAGAAGGCAATTTGTGGCCCATTATATTAAACTAGATGGTGGCCCGATTCTAACTCATCGGGTATTCTAGAATATGTATGCGGCCGGCCGCGACCAATCAGCGAACCGTGTTAGTGAGGACTGGAGAGCATGTTTAAATTTGGCGCCAAAACCGGTGATTGGTCACGGCTGGCGGCCGCGACCAATCAGCGAATCGTATTAGTGAGAACCGGGGAGAGGGTACTTCCACTGTGAGCAGCCGGGAGATGACCGGCTACTCGCAGCAGAAGTATCCCAACCGGCGGCGCCGCTCCCCGGTCCTCCCTTCACACTTGCCGTCGGGAGATCAGCGGCCCTAGCCGCTGATCTAGCGACGGTAGCCGCATGGAGGTCAGCGGCGCCGCAGGTCAGGGTACTTCTGCTGCAAGCAGCCGGGAGATGACCGGCTGCATCGCCACTGACCTCTGTGCAGAGCGGTGTTTAAATTTGGAGCCAATATCGCTGATTGGTCGTGGCCGCCGAATCGTATTAGTGAGGACAGGGGAGCGGCGCTGCCTGTGCGGGTACTTCCACTGCGAGCAGCCGGGAAATGACCGGCTGCTCGCAGCAGAAGTATCCGGACCGGTGGCGCCGCTCCCCGGTCCTCCCTTCACACTTTCCGTCGGAAGATCAGCGGCCCTAACCACTGATCTCCCGACGGTAGCCGCATGGAGGTCAGCGGCGCCGCTGGTCGGGGTACTTCTGCTGCGAGCAACCGGGAGTTGACCGGCTAGCGTCGGTCATCTCCCGGCTACATCGCCGCTGACCTCCGTGCGGCAGATGAGCTGCTAATGGCCGCCATCTTTTTCTGAAATCCCACGTCGCTGATTGACCACGGTCGGACCAATCAGCGACGCAGGACTTCCTGGACAGAAGGACAGACAGACAGACATGATAAGACGATTATATATATTAAATGTAAGGTTATGTAAGGCCCAATATATTCAATGAAAAACTATATGGGCCCATTATATAAAAGAAAAAGCTAAGTGTGGCCCATTTTATTAAATGGATGATGGCGTGCTCCCTTGGCAAGCCAGCGGGAAAGTGGCGTGCTTCCGGTGGCAAGCCAGCGGGACAGTGGCGTGCTCCGGTGGCAAGCCAGCGGGAAAGTGGCGTGCTCCGGTGGCAAGCCAGCGGGAAAGTGGCGTGCTCCGGTGGCAAGCCAGCGGGAAAGTGGCGTGCTGCGGTGGCAAGCCAGCGGGAAAGTGGCGTGCTCCGGTGGCAAGCCAGCGGGAAAGTGGCGTGCTCCGGTGGCAAGCCAGCGGGAAAGTGGCGTGCTCCGGTGGCAAGCCAGCGGGAAAGTGGCGTGCTCTGGTGGCAAGCCATGGGGGACAGTGGCGTGCTCCGGTGGCAAGCCAGCGGGACAGTGGCGTGCTCCGGTGGCAAGTCAGCGGGAAAGTGGCGTGCTCCGGTGGCAAGCCAACGGGAAAGTGGCGTGCTCCGGTGGCAAGCCAACGGGAAAGTGGCGTGCTCCGGTGGCAAGCCAACGGGAAAGTGGCGTGCTCCGGTGGCAAGCCAACGGGAAAGTGGCGTGCTCAGGTGGCAAGCCAACGGGACTGTGGCGTGCTCCGGTGGCAAGCCAACGGGAAAGTGGCGTGCTCCGGTGGCAAGCCAACGGGAAAGTGGCGTGCTCCGGTGGCAAGCCAACGGGAAAGTGGCGTGCTCCGGTGGCAAGCCAACGGGAAAGTGACGTGCTCCGGTGACAAGCCAACGGGAAAGTGGCGTGCTCCGGTGGCAAGCCAACGGGAAAGTGGCGGGCTCCGGTGGCAAGCCAACGGGAAAGTGGCGGGCTCCGGTGGCAAGCCAAAGGGAAAGTGGCGTGCTCCGGTGGCAAGCCAACGGGAAAGTGGCGTGCTCCGGTGGCAAGCCAACGGGAAATTGGCGTGCTCCGGTGGCAAGCCAACGGGACAGTGGCGTGCTCCGGTGGCAAGCCAACGGGAAAGTGGCGTGCTCCGGTGGCAAGCCAACGGGAAAGTGGCGTGCTCCGGTGGCAAGCCAACGGAAAAGTGGCGTGCTCCGGTGGCAAGCCAACGGGAAAGTGGCGTGCTCCGGTGGCAAGCCAACGGGAAATGGCGTGCTCCGGTGGCAAGCCAACGGGAAATGGCGTGCTCCGGTGGCAAGCCAACGGGAAAGTGGCGTGCTCCGGTGGCAAGCCAACGGGAAAGTGGCGTGCTCCGGTGGCAAGCCAACGGGAAAGTGGCGTGCTCCGGTGGCAAGCCAACGGGAAAGTGGCGTGCTCCGGTGGCAAGCCAACGGGAAAGTGGCGTGCTCCGGTGGCAAGCCAACGGGAAAGTGGCGTGCTCCGGTGGCAAGCCAACGGGAAAGTGGCGTGCTCCGGTGGCAAGCCAACGGGAAAGTGGCGTGCTCCGGTGGCAAGCCAACGGGACTGTGGCGTGCTCCGGTGGCAAGCCAACGGGAAAGTGGCGTGCTCCGGTGGCAAGCCAACGGGAAAGTGGCGTGCTCCGGTGGCAAGCCAACGGGAAAGTGGCGTGCTCCGGTGGCAAGCCAACGGGAAAGTGGCGTGCTCCTGTGGCAAGCCAACGGGAAAGTGGCGTGCTCCGGTGGCAAGCCAACGGGAAAGTGGCGTGCTCCGGTGGCAAGCCAACGGGAAAGTGGCGTGCTCCGGTGGCAAGCCAACGGGAAAGTGGCGTGCTCCGGTGGCAAGCCAACGGGAAAGTGGCGTGCTCCGGTGGCAAGCCAACGGGAAAGTGGCGTGCTCCGGTGGCAAGCCAACGGGAAAGTGGCGTGCTCCGGTGGCAAGCCAACGGGACTGTGGCGTGCTCCGGTGGCAAGCCAACGGGAAAGTGGCGTGCTCCGGTGGCAAGCCAACGGGAAAGTGGCGTGCTCCGGTGGCAAGCCAACGGGAAAGTGGCGTGCTCCGGTGACAAGCCAACGGGAAAGTGGCGTGCTCCGGTGGCAAGCCAACGGGACTGTGGCGTGCTCCGGTGGCAAGCCAACGGGAAAGTGGCGTGCTCCGGTGGCAAGCCAACGGGAAAGTGGCGTGCTCCGGTGGCAAGCCAACGGGAAAGTGGCGTGCTCCGGTGGCAAGCCAACGGGAAAGTGGCGTGCTCCGGTGGCAAGCCAACGGGACTGTGGCGTGCTCCGGTGGCAAGCCAACGGCAAAGTGGCGTGCTCCGGTGGCAAGCCAACGGCAAAGTGGCGTGCTCCGGTGGCAAGCCAACGGGAAAGTGGCGTGCTCCGGTGGCAAGCCAACGGGAAAGTGGCGTGCTCCGGTGGCAAGCCAACGGGAAAGTGGCGTGCTCCGGTGGCAAGCCAGCGGGAAAGTGGCGTGCTCCGGTGGCAAGCCAGCGGGAAAGTGGCGTGCTCCGGTGGCAAGCCAGCGGGAAAGTGGCGTGCTCCGGTGGCAAGCCAGCGGGACAGTGGCGTGCTCCGGTGGCAAGTCAGCGGGAAAGTGGCGTGCTCCGGTGGCAAGCCAGCGGGAAAGTGGCGTGCTCCGGTGGCAAGCCAACGGGAAAGTGGCGTGCTCCGGTGGCAAGCCAACGGGAAAGTGGCGTGCTCCGGTGGCAAGCCAACGGGAAAGTGGCGTGCTCAGGTGGCAAGCCAACGGGACTGTGGCGTGCTCCGGTGGCAAGCCAACGGGAAAGTGGCGTGCTCCGGTGGCAAGCCAACGGGACTGTGGCGTGCTCCGGTGGCAAGCCAACGGGAAAGTGGCGTGCTCCGGTGGCAAGCCAACGGGAAAGTGACGTGCTCCGGTGACAAGCCAACGGGAAAGTGGCGTGCTCCGGTGGCAAGCCAACGGGAAAGTGGCGTGCTCCGGTGGCAAGCCAACGGGAAAGTGGCGTGCTCCGGTGGCAAGCCAAAGGGAAAGTGGCGTGTTCCGGTGGCAAGCCAACGGGAAAGTGGCGTGCTCCGGTGGCAAGCCAACGGGAAAGTGGCGTGCTCCGGTGGCAAGCCAACGGGACAGTGGCGTGCTCCGGTGGCAAGCCAACGGGAAAGTGGCGTGCTCCGGTGGCAAGCCAACGGAAAAGTGGCGTGCTCCGGTGGCAAGCCAACGGGAAAGTGGCGTGCTCCGGTGGCAAGCCAACGGGAAAGTGGCGTGCTCCGGTGGCAAGCCAACGGGAAAGTGGCGTGCTCCGGTGGCAAGCCAACGGGAAAGTGGCGTGCTCCGGTGGCAAGCCAACGGGAAAGTGGCGTGCTCCGGTGGCAAGCCAACGGGAAAGTGGCGTGCTCCGGTGGCAAGCCAACGGGAAAGTGGCGTGCTCCGGTGGCAAGCCAACGGGAAAGTGGCGTGCTCCGGTGGCAAGCCAACGGGAAAGTGGCGTGCTCCGGCGGCAAGCCAACGGGAAAGTGGCGTGCTCCGGCGGCAAGCCAACGGGAAAGTGGCGTGCTCCGGCGGCAAGCCAACGGGAAAGTGGCGTGCTCCGGCGGCAAGCCAACGGGAAAGTGGCGTGCTCCGGCGGCAAGCCAACGGGAAAGTGGCGTGCTCCGGCGGCAAGCCAACGGGAAAGTGGCGTGCTCCGGCGGCAAGCCAACGGGAAAGTGGCGTGCTCCGGCGGCAAGCCAACGGGAAAGTGGCGTGCTCCGGCGGCAAGCCAACGGGAAAGTGGCGTGCTCCGGTGGCAAGCCAACGGGAAAGTGGCGTGCTCCGGTGGCAAGCCAACGGGAAAGTGGCGTGCTCCGGTGGCAAGCCAACGGGAAAGTGGCGTGCTCCGGTGGCAAGCCAACGGGAAAGTGGCGTGCTCCGGTGGCAAGCCAACGGGAAATGGCGTGCTCCGGTGGCAAGCCAACGGGAAATGGCGTGCTCCGGTGGCAAGCCAACGGGAAAGTGGCGTGCTCCGGTGGCAAGCCAACGGGAAAGTGGCGTGCTCCGGTGGCAAGCCAACGGGAAAGTGGCGTGCTCCGGTGGCAAGCCAACGGGAAAGTGGCGTGCTCCGGTGGCAAGCCAACGGGAAAGTGGCGTGCTCCGGTGGCAAGCCAACGGGAAAGTGACGTGCTCCGGTGGCAAGCCAACGGGAAAGTGGCGTGCTCCGGTGGCAAGCCAACGGGAAAGTGGCGTGCTCCTGTGGCAAGCCAACGGGAAAGTGGCGTGCTCCGGCGGCAAGCCAACGGGAAAGTGGCGTGCTCCGGCGGCAAGCCAACGGGAAAGTGGCGTGCTCCGGCGGCAAGCCAACGGGAAAGTGGCGTGCTCCGGCGGCAAGCCAACGGGAAAGTGGCGTGCTCCGGCGGCAAGCCAACGGGAAAGTGGCGTGCTCCGGCGGCAAGCCAACGGGAAAGTGGCGTGCTCCGGTGGCAAGCCAACGGGAAAGTGGCGTGCTCCGGTGGCAAGCCAACGGGAAAGTGGCGTGCTCCGGTGGCAAGCCAACGGGAAAGTGGCGTGCTCCGGTGGCAAGCCAACGGGAAAGTGGCGTGCTCCGGTGGCAAGCCAACGGGAAAGTGGCGTGCTCCGGTGGCAAGCCAACGGGAAATGGCGTGCTCCGGTGGCAAGCCAACGGGAAATGGCGTGCTCCGGTGGCAAGCCAACGGGAAAGTGGCGTGCTCCGGTGGCAAGCCAACGGGAAAGTGGCGTGCTCCGGTGGCAAGCCAACGGGAAAGTGGCGTGCTCCGGTGGCAAGCCAACGGGAAAGTGGCGTGCTCCGGTGGCAAGCCAACGGGAAAGTGGCGTGCTCCGGTGGCAAGCCAACGGGAAAGTGGCGTGCTCCGGTGGCAAGCCAACGGGAAAGTGACGTGCTCCGGTGGCAAGCCAACGGGAAAGTGGCGTGCTCCGGTGGCAAGCCAACGGGAAAGTGGCGTGCTCCGGCGGCAAGCCAACGGGAAAGTGGCGTGCTCCGGCGGCAAGCCAACGGGAAAGTGGCGTGCTCCGGCGGCAAGCCAACGGGAAAGTGGCGTGCTCCGGCGGCAAGCCAACGGGAAAGTGGCGTGCTCCGGCGGCAAGCCAACGGGAAAGTGGCGTGCTCCGGCGGCAAGCCAACGGGAAAGTGGCGTGCTCCGGCGGCAAGCCAACGGGAAAGTGGCGTGCTCCGGTGGCAAGCCAACGGGAAAGTGGCGTGCTCCGGTGGCAAGCCAACGGGAAAGTGGCGTGCTCCGGTGGCAAGCCAACGGGACAGTGGCGTGCTCCGGTGGCAAGTCAACGGGAAAGTGGCGTGCTCCGGTGGCAAGCCAACGGGACTGTGGCGTGCTCCGGTGGCAAGCCAACGGGAAAGTGGCGTGCTCCGGTGGCAAGCCAACGGGAAAGTGGCGTGCTCCGGTGGCAAGCCAACGGGAAAGTGGCGTGCTCCGGTGGCAAGCCAACGGGAAAGTGGCGTGCTCCGGTGGCAAGCCAACGGGAAAGTGGCGTGCTCCGGTGGCAAGCCAACGGGACTGTGGCGTGCTCCGGTGGCAAGCCAACGGGAAAGTGGCGTGCTCCGGTGGCAAGCCAACGGGAAAGTGGCGTGCTCCGGTGGCAAGCCAACGGGAAAGTGGCGTGCTCCGGTGGCAAGCCAACGGGAAAGTGGCGTGCTCCGGTGGCAAGCCAACGGGACTGTGGCGTGCTCCGGTGGCAAGCCAACGGGAAAGTGGCGTGCTCCGGTGGCAAGCCAACGGGAAAGTGACGTGCTCCGGTGGCAAGCCAACGGGAAAGTGGCGTGCTCCGGTGGCAAGCCAACGGGAAAGTGGCGTGCTCCTGTGGCAAGCCAACGGGAAAGTGGCGTGCTCCGGTTGCAAGCCAACGGCAAAGTGGCGTGCTCCGGTGGCAAGCCAAGGGGAAAGTGGCGTGCTCCGGTGGCAAGCCAACGGGAAAGTGGCGTGCTCCGGTGGCAAGCCAACGGGAAAGTGGCGTGCTCCGGTGGCAAGCCAACGGGAAAGTGGCGTGCTCCGGTGGCAAGCCAACGGGAAAGTGGCGTGCTCCGGTGGCAAGCCAACGGGACTGTGGCGTGCTCCGGTGGCAAGCCAACGGGAAAGTGGCGTGCTCCGGTGGCAAGCCAACGGGAAAGTGGCGTGCTCCGGTGGCAAGCCAACGGGAAAGTCGCGTGCTCCGGTGGCAAGCCAACGGGACTGTGGCGTGCTCCGGTGGCAAGCCAACGGGAAAGTGGCGTGCTCCGGTGGCAAGCCAACGGGAAAGTGGCTTGCTCCGGTGGCAAGCCAACGGGAAAGTGGCGTGCTCCGGTGGCAAGCCAACGGGAAAGTGGCGTGCTCCGGTGGCAAGCCAACGGGAAAGTGGCGTGCTCCGGTGGCAAGCCAACGGGACTGTGGCGTGCTCCGGTGGCAAGCCAACGGGAAAGTGGCGTGCTCCGGTGGCAAGCCAACGGGAAAGTGACGTGCTCCGGTGGCAAGCCAACGGGAAAGTGGCGTGCTCCGGTGGCAAGCCAACGGGAAAGTGGCGTGCTCCTGTGGCAAGCCAACGGGAAAGTGGCGTGCTCCGGTGGCAAGCCAACGGCAAAGTGGCGTGCTCCGGTGGCAAGCCAACGGGAAAGTGGCGTGCTCCGGTGGCAAGCCAACGGGAAAGTGGCGTGCTCCGGTGGCAAGCCAACGGGAAAGTGGCGTGCTCCGGTGGCAAGCCAACGGGAAAGTGGCGTGCTCCGGTGGCAAGCCAACGGGAAAGTGGCGTGCTCCGGTGGCAAGCCAACGGGACTGTGGCGTGCTCCGGTGGCAAGCCAACGGGAAAGTGGCGTGCTCCGGTGGCAAGCCAACGGGAAAGTGGCGTGCTCCGGTGGCAAGCCAACGGGAAAGTGGCGTGCTCCGGTGGCAAGCCAACGGGACTGTGGCGTGCTCCGGTGGCAAGCCAACGGGAAAGTGGCGTGCTCCGGTGGCAAGCCAACGGGAAAGTGGCGTGCTCCGGTGGCAAGCCAACGGGAAAGTGGCGTGCTCCGGTGGCAAGCCAACGGGAAAGTGGCGTGCTCCGGTGGCAAGCCAACGGGACTGTGGCGTGCTCCGGTGGCAAGCCAACGGGACTGTGGCGTGCTCCGGTGGCAAGCCAACGGCAAAGTGGCGTGCTCCGGTGGCAAGCCAACGGCAAAGTGGCGTGCTCCGGTGGCAAGCCAACGGGAAAGTGGCGTGCTCCGGTGGCAAGCCAACGGGAAAGTGGCGTGCTCCGGTGGCAAGCCAGCGGGAAAGTGGCGTGCTCCGGTGGCAAGCCAGCGGGAAAGTGGCGTGCTCCGGTGGCAAGCCAGCGGGAAAGTGGCGTGCTCCGGTGGCAAGCCAGCGGGACAGTGGCGTGCTCCGGTGGCAAGTCAGCGGGAAAGTGGCGTGCTCCGGTGGCAAGCCAACGGGAAAGTGGCGTGCTCCGGTGGCAAGCCAACGGGAAAGTGGCGTGCTCCGGTGGCAAGCCAACGGGAAAGTGGCGTGCTCCGGTGGCAAGCCAACGGGAAAGTGGCGTGCTCAGGTGGCAAGCCAACGGGACTGTGGCGTGCTCCGGTGGCAAGCCAACGGGAAAGTGGCGTGCTCCGGTGGCAAGCCAACGGGACTGTGGCGTGCTCCGGTGGCAAGCCAACGGGAAAGTGGCGTGCTCCGGTGGCAAGCCAACGGGAAAGTGGCGTGCTCCGGTGACAAGCCAACGGGAAAGTGGCGTGCTCCGGTGGCAAGCCAACGGGAAAGTGGCGTGCTCCGGTGGCAAGCCAACGGGAAAGTGGCGTGCTCCGGTGGCAAGCCAAAGGGAAAGTGGCGTGTTCCGGTGGCAAGCCAACGGGAAAGTGGCGTGCTCCGGTGGCAAGCCAACGGGAAAGTGGCGTGCTCCGGTGGCAAGCCAACGGGACAGTGGCGTGCTCCGGTGGCAAGCCAACGGGAAAGTGGCGTGCTCCGGTGGCAAGCCAACGGAAAAGTGGCGTGCTCCGGTGGCAAGCCAACGGGAAAGTGGCGTGCTCCGGTGGCAAGCCAACGGGAAATGGCGTGCTCCGGTGGCAAGCCAACGGGAAAGTGGCGTGCTCCGGTGGCAAGCCAACGGGAAAGTGGCGTGCTCCGGTGGCAAGCCAACGGGAAAGTGGCGTGCTCCGGTGGCAAGCCAACGGGAAAGTGGCGTGCTCCGGTGGCAAGCCAACGGGAAAGTGGCGTGCTCCGGTGGCAAGCCAACGGGAAAGTGGCGTGCTCCGGTGGCAAGCCAACGGGAAAGTGGCGTGCTCCGGTGGCAAGCCAACGGGAAAGTGACGTGCTCCGGTGGCAAGCCAACGGGAAAGTGGCGTGCTCCGGTGGCAAGCCAACGGGAAAGTGGCGTGCTCCTGCGGCAAGCCAACGGGAAAGTGGCGTGCTCCTGCGGCAAGCCAACGGGAAAGTGGCGTGCTCCGGCGGCAAGCCAACGGGAAAGTGGCGTGCTCCTGCGGCAAGCCAACGGGAAAGTGGCGTGCTCCGGCGGCAAGCCAACGGGAAAGTGGCGTGCTCCGGCGGCAAGCCAACGGGAAAGTGGCGTGCTCCGGCGGCAAGCCAACGGGAAAGTGGCGTGCTCCGGCGGCAAGCCAACGGGAAAGTGGCGTGCTCCGGCGGCAAGCCAACGGGAAAGTGGCGTGCTCCGGCGGCAAGCCAACGGGAAAGTGGCGTGCTCCGGCGGCAAGCCAACGGGAAAGTGGCGTGCTCCGGCGGCAAGCCAACGGGAAAGTGGCGTGCTCCGGCGGCAAGCCAACGGGAAAGTGGCGTGCTCCGGCGGCAAGCCAACGGGAAAGTGGCGTGCTCCGGCGGCAAGCCAACGGAAAAGTGGCGTGCTCCGGTGGCAAGCCAACGGGAAAGTGGCGTGCTCCGGTGGCAAGCCAACGGGAAATGGCGTGCTCCGGTGGCAAGCCAACGGGAAAGTGGCGTGCTCCGGTGGCAAGCCAACGGGAAAGTGGCGTGCTCCGGTGGCAAGCCAACGGGAAAGTGGCGTGCTCCGGTGGCAAGCCAACGGGAAAGTGGCGTGCTCCGGTGGCAAGCCAACGGGAAAGTGGCGTGCTCCGGTGGCAAGCCAACGGGAAAGTGGCGTGCTCCGGTGGCAAGCCAACGGGAAAGTGACGTGCTCCGGTGGCAAGCCAACGGGAAAGTGGCGTGCTCCGGTGGCAAGCCAACGGGAAAGTGGCGTGCTCCTGTGGCAAGCCAACGGGAAAGTGGCGTGCTCCGGCGGCAAGCCAACGGGAAAGTGGCGTGCTCCGGCGGCAAGCCAACGGGAAAGTGGCGTGCTCCGGCGGCAAGCCAACGGGAAAGTGGCGTGCTCCGGCGGCAAGCCAACGGGAAAGTGGCGTGCTCCGGCGGCAAGCCAACGGGAAAGTGGCGTGCTCCGGCGGCAAGCCAACGGGAAAGTGGCATGCTCCGGCGGCAAGCCAACGGGAAAGTGGCGTGCTCCGGCGGCAAGCTAACGGGAAAGTGGCGTGCTCCGGTGGCAAGCCAACGGGAAAGTGACGTGCTCCGGTGGCAAGCCAACGGGAAAGTGGCGTGCTCCGGTGGCAAGCCAACGGCAAAGTGGCGTGCTCCTGTGGCAAGCCAACGGGAAAGTGGCGTGCTCCGGTTGCAAGCCAACGGCAAAGTGGCGTGCTCCGGTGGCAAGCCAAGGGGAAAGTGGCGTGCTCCGGTGGCAAGCCAACGGGAAAGTGGCGTGCTCCGGTGGCAAGCCAACGGGAAAGTGGCGTGCTCCGGTGGCAAGCCAACGGGAAAGTGGCGTGCTCCGGTGGCAAGCCAACGGGAAAGTGGCGTGCTCCGGTGGCAAGCCAACGGGACTGTGGCGTGCTCCGGTGGCAAGCCAACGGGAAAGTGGCGTGCTCCGGTGGCAAGCCAACGGGAAAGTGGCGTGCTCCGGTGGCAAGCCAACGGGAAAGTCGCGTGCTCCGGTGGCAAGCCAACGGGACTGTGGCGTGCTCCGGTGGCAAGCCAACGGGAAAGTGGCGTGCTCCGGTGGCAAGCCAAGGGGAAAGTGGCTTGCTCCGGTGGCAAGCCAACGGGAAAGTGGCGTGCTCCGGTGGCAAGCCAACGGGAAAGTGGCGTGCTCCGGTGGCAAGCCAACGGGAAAGTGGCGTGCTCCGGTGGCAAGCCAACGGGACTGTGGCGTGCTCCGGTGGCAAGCCAACGGGAAAGTGGCGTGCTCCGGTGGCAAGCCAACGGGAAAGTGACGTGCTCCGGTGGCAAGCCAACGGGAAAGTGGCGTGCTCCGGTGGCAAGCCAACGGGAAAGTGGCGTGCTCCTGTGGCAAGCCAACGGGAAAGTGGCGTGCTCCGGTGGCAAGCCAACGGCAAAGTGGCGTGCTCCGGTGGCAAGCCAACGGGAAAGTGGCGTGCTCCGGTGGCAAGCCAACGGGAAAGTGGCGTGCTCCGGTGGCAAGCCAACGGGAAAGTGGCGTGCTCCGGTGGCAAGCCAACGGGAAAGTGGCGTGCTCCGGTGGCAAGCCAACGGGAAAGTGGCGTGCTCCGGTGGCAAGCCAACGGGAAAGTGGCGTGCTCCGGTGGCAAGCCAACGGGACTGTGGCGTGCTCCGGTGGCAAGCCAACGGGAAAGTGGCGTGCTCCGGTGGCAAGCCAACGGGAAAGTGGCGTGCTCCGGTGGCAAGCCAACGGGAAAGTGGCGTGCTCCGGTGACAAGCCAACGGGAAAGTGGCGTGCTCCGGTGGCAAGCCAACGGGACTGTGGCGTGCTCCGGTGGCAAGCCAACGGGAAAGTGGCGTGCTCCGGTGGCAAGCCAACGGGAAAGTGGCGTGCTCCGGTGGCAAGCCAACGGGAAAGTGGCGTGCTCCGGTGGCAAGCCAACGGGAAAGTGGCGTGCTCCGGTGGCAAGCCAACGGGACTGTGGCGTGCACCGGTGGCAAGCCAACGGCAAAGTGGCGTGCTCCGGTGGCAAGCCAACGGCAAAGTGGCGTGCTCCGGTGGCAAGCCAACGGGAAAGTGGCGTGCTCCGGTGGCAAGCCAACGGGAAAGTGGCGTGCTCCGGTGGCAAGCCAACGGGAAAGTGGCGTGCTCCGGTGGCAAGCCAGCGGGAAAGTGGCGTGCTCCGGTGGCAAGCCAGCGGGAAAGTGGCGTGCTCCGGTGGCAAGCCAGCGGGAAAGTGGCGTGCTCCGGTGGCAAGCCAGCGGGACAGTGGCGTGCTCCGGTGGCAAGTCAGCGGGAAAGTGGCGTGCTCCGGTGGCAAGCCAACGGGAAAGTGGCGTGCTCCGGTGGCAAGCCAACGGGAAAGTGGCGTGCTCCGGTGGCAAGCCAACGGGAAAGTGGCGTGCTCCGGTGGCAAGCCAACGGGAAAGTGGCGTGCTCAGGTGGCAAGCCAACGGGAAAGTGGCGTGCTCCGGTGGCAAGCCAACGGGAAAGTGGCGTGCTCCGGTGGCAAGCCAACGGGACTGTGGCGTGCTCCGGTGGCAAGCCAACGGGAAAGTGGCGTGCTCCGGTGGCAAGCCAACGGGAAAGTGGCGTGCTCCGGTGGCAAGCCAACGGGAAAGTGGCGTGCTCCGGTGGCAAGCCAACGGGAAAGTGGCGTGCTCCGGTGGCAAGCCAACGGGAAAGTGGCGTGCTCCGGTGGCAAGCCAAAGGGAAAGTGGCGTGTTCCGGTGGCAAGCCAACGGGAAAGTGGCGTGCTCCGGTGGCAAGCCAACGGGAAAGTGGCGTGCTCCGGTGGCAAGCCAACGGGACAGTGGCGTGCTCCGGTGGCAAGCCAACGGGACAGTGGCGTGCTCCGGTGGCAAGCCAACGGAAAAGTGGCGTGCTCCGGTGGCAAGCCAACGGGAAAGTGGCGTGCTCCGGTGGCAAGCCAACGGGAAATGGCGTGCTCCGGTGGCAAGCCAACGGGAAAGTGGCGTGCTCCGGTGGCAAGCCAACGGGAAAGTGGCGTGCTCCGGTGGCAAGCCAACGGGAAAGTGGCGTGCTCCGGTGGCAAGCCAACGGGAAAGTGGCGTGCTCCGGTGGCAAGCCAACGGGAAAGTGGCGTGCTCCGGTGGCAAGCCAACGGGAAAGTGGCGTGCTCCGGTGGCAAGCCAACGGGAAAGTGACGTGCTCCGGCGGCAAGCCAACGGGAAAGTGGCGTGCTCCGGCGGCAAGCCAACGGGAAAGTGGCGTGCTCCGGCGGCAAGCCAACGGGAAAGTGGCGTGCTCCGGCGGCAAGCCAACGGGAAAGTGGCGTGCTCCGGCGGCAAGCCAACGGGAAAGTGGCGTGCTCCGGTGGCAAGCCAACGGGAAAGTGGCGTGCTCCGGTGGCAAGCCAACGGGAAAGTGGCGTGCTCCGGTGGCAAGCCAACGGGAAAGTGGCGTGCTCCGGTGGCAAGCCAACGGGAAAGTGGCGTGCTCCGGTGGCAAGCCAACGGGAAAGTGGCGTGCTCCGGTGGCAAGCCAACGGGAAAGTGGCGTGCTCCGGTGGCAAGCCAACGGGAAATGGCGTGCTCCGGTGGCAAGCCAACGGGAAATGGCGTGCTCCGGTGGCAAGCCAACGGGAAAGTGGCGTGCTCCGGTGGCAAGCCAACGGGAAAGTGGCGTGCTCCGGTGGCAAGCCAACGGGAAAGTGGCGTGCTCCGGTGGCAAGCCAACGGGAAAGTGGCGTGCTCCGGTGGCAAGCCAACGGGAAAGTGGCGTGCTCCGGTGGCAAGCCAACGGGAAAGTGGCGTGCTCCGGTGGCAAGCCAACGGGAAAGTGGCGTGCTCCGGTGGCAAGCCAACGGGAAAGTGACGTGCTCCGGTGGCAAGCCAACGGGAAAGTGGCGTGCTCCGGTGGCAAGCCAACGGGAAAGTGGCGTGCTCCTGTGGCAAGCCAACGGGAAAGTGGCGTGCTCCGGCGGCAAGCCAACGGGAAAGTGGCGTGCTCCGGCGGCAAGCCAACGGGAAAGTGGCGTGCTCCGGCGGCAAGCCAACGGGAAAGTGGCGTGCTCCGGCGGCAAGCCAACGGGAAAGTGGCGTGCTCCGGCGGCAAGCCAACGGGAAAGTGGCGTGCTCCGGTGGCAAGCCAACGGGAAAGTGGCGTGCTCCGGTGGCAAGCCAACGGGAAAGTGGCGTGCTCCGGTGGCAAGCCAACGGGAAAGTGGCGTGCTCCGGTGGCAAGCCAACGGGAAAGTGGCGTGCTCCGGTGGCAAGCCAACGGGACAGTGGCGTGCTCCGGTGGCAAGTCAACGGGAAAGTGGCGTGCTCCGGTGGCAAGCCAACGGGACTGTGGCGTGCTCCGGTGGCAAGCCAACGGGAAAGTGGCGTGCTCCGGTGGCAAGCCAACGGGAAAGTGGCGTGCTCCGGTGGCAAGCCAACGGGAAAGTGGCGTGCTCCGGTGGCAAGCCAACGGGAAAGTGGCGTGCTCCGGTGGCAAGCCAACGGGAAAGTGGCGTGCTCCGGTGGCAAGCCAACGGGACTGTGGCGTGCTCCGGTGGCAAGCCAACGGGAAAGTGGCGTGCTCCGGTGGCAAGCCAACGGGAAAGTGGCGTGCTCCGGTGGCAAGCCAACGGGAAAGTGGCGTGCTCCGGTGGCAAGCCAACGGGAAAGTGGCGTGCTCCGGTGGCAAGCCAACGGGACTGTGGCGTGCTCCGGTGGCAAGCCAACGGGAAAGTGGCGTGCTCCGGTGGCAAGCCAACGGGAAAGTGACGTGCTCCGGTGGCAGGCCAACGGGAAAGTGGCGTGCTCCGGTGGCAAGCCAACGGGAAAGTGGCGTGCTCCTGTGGCAAGCCAACGGGAAAGTGGCGTGCTCCGGTTGCAAGCCAACGGCAAAGTGGCGTGCTCCGGTGGCAAGCCAAGGGGAAAGTGGCGTGCTCCGGTGGCAAGCCAACGGGAAAGTGGCGTGCTCCGGTGGCAAGCCAACGGGAAAGTGGCGTGCTCCGGTGGCAAGCCAACGGGAAAGTGGCGTGCTCCGGTGGCAAGCCAACGGGAAAGTGGCGTGCTCCGGTGGCAAGCCAACGGGACTGTGGCGTGCTCCGGTGGCAAGCCAACGGGAAAGTGGCGTGCTCCGGTGGCAAGCCAACGGGAAAGTGGCGTGCTCCGGTGGCAAGCCAACGGGAAAGTCGCGTGCTCCGGTGGCAAGCCAACGGGACTGTGGCGTGCTCCGGTGGCAAGCCAACGGGAAAGTGGCGTGCTCCGGTGGCAAGCCAACGGGAAAGTGGCTTGCTCCGGTGGCAAGCCAACGGGAAAGTGGCGTGCTCCGGTGGCAAGCCAACGGGAAAGTGGCGTGCTCCGGTGGCAAGCCAACGGGAAAGTGGCGTGCTCCGGTGGCAAGCCAACGGGACTGTGGCGTGCTCCGGTGGCAAGCCAACGGGAAAGTGGCGTGCTCCGGTGGCAAGCCAACGGGAAAGTGACGTGCTCCGGTGGCAAGCCAACGGGAAAGTGGCGTGCTCCGGTGGCAAGCCAACGGGAAAGTGGCGTGCTCCTGTGGCAAGCCAACGGGAAAGTGGCGTGCTCCGGTGGCAAGCCAACGGCAAAGTGGCGTGCTCCGGTGGCAAGCCAACGGGAAAGTGGCGTGCTCCGGTGGCAAGCCAACGGGAAAGTGGCGTGCTCCGGTGGCAAGCCAACGGGAAAGTGGCGTGCTCCGGTGGCAAGCCAACGGGAAAGTGGCGTGCTCCGGTGGCAAGCCAACGGGAAAGTGGAGTGCTCCGGTGGCAAGCCAACGGGAAAGTGGCGTGCTCCGGTGGCAAGCCAACGGGACTGTGGCGTGCTCCGGTGGCAAGCCAACGGGAAAGTGGCGTGCTCCGGTGGCAAGCCAACGGGAAAGTGGCGTGCTCCGGTGGCAAGCCAACGGGAAAGTGGCGTGCTCCGGTGGCAAGCCAACGGGACTGTGGCGTGCTCCGGTGGCAAGCCAACGGGAAAGTGGCGTGCTCCGGTGGCAAGCCAACGGGAAAGTGGCGTGCTCCGGTGGCAAGCCAACGGGAAAGTGGCGTGCTCCGGTGGCAAGCCAACGGGAAAGTGGCGTGCTCCGGTGGCAAGCCAACGGGACTGTGGCGTGCTCCGGTGGCAAGCCAACGGCAAAGTGGCGTGCTCCGGTGGCAAGCCAACGGCAAAGTGGCGTGCTCCGGTGGCAAGCCAACGGGAAAGTGGCGTGCTCCGGTGGCAAGCCAACGGGAAAGTGGCGTGCTCCGGTGGCAAGCCAACGGGAAAGTGGCGTGCTCCGGTGGCAAGCCAGCGGGAAAGTGGCGTGCTCCGGTGGCAAGCCAGCGGGAAAGTGGCGTGCTCCGGTGGCAAGCCAGCGGGAAAGTGGCGTGCTCCGGTGGCAAGCCAGCGGGACAGTGGCGTGCTCCGGTGGCAAGTCAGCGGGAAAGTGGCGTGCTCCGGTGGCAAGCCAACGGGAAAGTGGCGTGCTCCGGTGGCAAGCCAACGGGAAAGTGGCGTGCTCCGGTGGCAAGCCAACGGGAAAGTGGCGTGCTCCGGTGGCAAGCCAACGGGAAAGTGGCGTGCTCAGGTGGCAAGCCAACGGGACTGTGGCGTGCTCCGGTGGCAAGCCAACGGGAAAGTGGCGTGCTCCGGTGGCAAGCCAACGGGACTGTGGCGTGCTCCGGTGGCAAGCCAACGGGAAAGTGGCGTGCTCCGGTGGCAAGCCAACGGGAAAGTGGCGTGCTCCGGTGACAAGCCAACGGGAAAGTGGCGTGCTCCGGTGGCAAGCCAACGGGAAAGTGGCGTGCTCCGGTGGCAAGCCAACGGGAAAGTGGCGTGCTCCGGTGGCAAGCCAAAGGGAAAGTGGCGTGTTCCGGTGGCAAGCCAACGGGAAAGTGGCGTGCTCCGGTGGCAAGCCAACGGGAAAGTGGCGTGCTCCGGTGGCAAGCCAACGGGACAGTGGCGTGCTCCGGTGGCAAGCCAACGGGAAAGTGGCGTGCTCCGGTGGCAAGCCAACGGAAAAGTGGCGTGCTCCGGTGGCAAGCCAACGGGAAAGTGGCGTGCTCCGGTGGCAAGCCAACGGGAAATGGCGTGCTCCGGTGGCAAGCCAACGGGAAAGTGGCGTGCTCCGGTGGCAAGCCAACGGGAAAGTGGCGTGCTCCGGTGGCAAGCCAACGGGAAAGTGGCGTGCTCCGGTGGCAAGCCAACGGGAAAGTGGCGTGCTCCGGTGGCAAGCCAACGGGAAAGTGGCGTGCTCCGGTGGCAAGCCAACGGGAAAGTGGCGTGCTCCGGTGGCAAGCCAACGGGAAAGTGGCGTGCTCCGGTGGCAAGCCAACGGGAAAGTGGCGTGCTCCGGTGGCAAGCCAACGGGAAAGTGACGTGCTCCGGTGGCAAGCCAACGGGAAAGTGGCGTGCTCCGGTGGCAAGCCAACGGGAAAGTGGCGTGCTCCTGCGGCAAGCCAACGGGAAAGTGGCGTGCTCCTGCGGCAAGCCAACGGGAAAGTGGCGTGCTCCGGCGGCAAGCCAACGGGAAAGTGGCGTGCTCCTGCGGCAAGCCAACGGGAAAGTGGCGTGCTCCGGCGGCAAGCCAACGGGAAAGTGGCGTGCTCCGGCGGCAAGCCAACGGGAAAGTGGCGTGCTCCGGCGGCAAGCCAACGGGAAAGTGGCGTGCTCCGGCGGCAAGCCAACGGGAAAGTGGCGTGCTCCGGCGGCAAGCCAACGGGAAAGTGGCGTGCTCCGGCGGCAAGCCAACGGGAAAGTGGCGTGCTCCGGCGGCAAGCCAACGGGAAAGTGGCGTGCTCCGGCGGCAAGCCAACGGGAAAGTGGCGTGCTCCGGCGGCAAGCCAACGGGAAAGTGGCGTGCTCCGGCGGCAAGCCAACGGGAAAGTGGCGTGCTCCGGTGGCAAGCCAACGGAAAAGTGGCGTGCTCCGGTGGCAAGCCAACGGGAAAGTGGCGTGCTCCGGTGGCAAGCCAACGGGAAATGGCGTGCTCCGGTGGCAAGCCAACGGGAAAGTGGCGTGCTCCGGTGGCAAGCCAACGGGAAAGTGGCGTGCTCCGGTGGCAAGCCAACGGGAAAGTGGCGTGCTCCGGTGGCAAGCCAACGGGAAAGTGGCGTGCTCCGGTGGCAAGCCAACGGGAAAGTGGCGTGCTCCGGTGGCAAGCCAACGGGAAAGTGACGTGCTCCGGTGGCAAGCCAACGGGAAAGTGGCGTGCTCCGGTGGCAAGCCAACGGGAAAGTGGCGTGCTCCTGTGGCAAGCCAACGGGAAAGTGGCGTGCTCCGGCGGCAAGCCAACGGGAAAGTGGCGTGCTCCGGCGGCAAGCCAACGGGAAAGTGGCGTGCTCCGGCGGCAAGCCAACGGGAAAGTGGCGTGCTCCGGCGGCAAGCCAACGGGAAAGTGGCGTGCTCCGGCGGCAAGCCAACGGGAAAGTGGCGTGCTCCGGCGGCAAGCCAACGGGAAAGTGGCGTGCTCCGGCGGCAAGCCAACGGGAAAGTGGCGTGCTCCGGCGGCAAGCCAACGGGAAAGTGGCGTGCTCCGGCGGCAAGCCAACGGGAAAGTGGCGTGCTCCGGTGGCAAGCCAACGGGAAAGTGACGTGCTCCGGTGGCAAGCCAACGGGAAAGTGGCGTGCTCCGGTGGCAAGCCAACGGCAAAGTGGCGTGCTCCTGTGGCAAGCCAACGGGAAAGTGGCGTGCTCCGGTTGCAAGCCAACGGCAAAGTGGCGTGCTCCGGTGGCAAGCCAAGGGGAAAGTGGCGTGCTCCGGTGGCAAGCCAACGGGAAAGTGGCGTGCTCCGGTGGCAAGCCAACGGGAAAGTGGCGTGCTCCGGTGGCAAGCCAACGGGAAAGTGGCGTGCTCCGGTGGCAAGCCAACGGGAAAGTGGCGTGCTCCGGTGGCAAGCCAACGGGACTGTGGCGTGCTCCGGTGGCAAGCCAACGGGAAAGTGGCGTGCTCCGGTGGCAAGCCAACGGGAAAGTGGCGTGCTCCGGTGGCAAGCCAACGGGAAAGTCGCGTGCTCCGGTGGCAAGCCAACGGGACTGTGGCGTGCTCCGGTGGCAAGCCAACGGGAAAGTGGCGTGCTCCGGTGGCAAGCCAAGGGGAAAGTGGCTTGCTCCGGTGGCAAGCCAACGGGAAAGTGGCGTGCTCCGGTGGCAAGCCAACGGGAAAGTGGCGTGCTCCGGTGGCAAGCCAACGGGAAAGTGGCGTGCTCCGGTGGCAAGCCAACGGGACTGTGGCGTGCTCCGGTGGCAAGCCAACGGGAAAGTGGCGTGCTCCGGTGGCAAGCCAACGGGAAAGTGACGTGCTCCGGTGGCAAGCCAACGGGAAAGTGGCGTGCTCCGGTGGCAAGCCAACGGGAAAGTGGCGTGCTCCTGTGGCAAGCCAACGGGAAAGTGGCGTGCTCCGGTGGCAAGCCAACGGCAAAGTGGCGTGCTCCGGTGGCAAGCCAACGGGAAAGTGGCGTGCTCCGGTGGCAAGCCAACGGGAAAGTGGCGTGCTCCGGTGGCAAGCCAACGGGAAAGTGGCGTGCTCCGGTGGCAAGCCAACGGGAAAGTGGCGTGCTCCGGTGGCAAGCCAACGGGAAAGTGGCGTGCTCCGGTGGCAAGCCAACGGGAAAGTGGCGTGCTCCGGTGGCAAGCCAACGGGACTGTGGCGTGCTCCGGTGGCAAGCCAACGGGAAAGTGGCGTGCTCCGGTGGCAAGCCAACGGGAAAGTGGCGTGCTCCGGTGGCAAGCCAACGGGAAAGTGGCGTGCTCCGGTGACAAGCCAACGGGAAAGTGGCGTGCTCCGGTGGCAAGCCAACGGGACTGTGGCGTGCTCCGGTGGCAAGCCAACGGGAAAGTGGCGTGCTCCGGTGGCAAGCCAACGGGAAAGTGGCGTGCTCCGGTGGCAAGCCAACGGGAAAGTGGCGTGCTCCGGTGGCAAGCCAACGGGAAAGTGGCGTGCTCCGGTGGCAAGCCAACGGGACTGTGGCGTGCTCCGGTGGCAAGCCAACGGCAAAGTGGCGTGCTCCGGTGGCAAGCCAACGGCAAAGTGGCGTGCTCCGGTGGCAAGCCAACGGGAAAGTGGCGTGCTCCGGTGGCAAGCCAACGGGAAAGTGGCGTGCTCTGGTGGCAAGCCAACGGGAAAGTGGCGTGCTCCGGTGGCAAGCCAGCGGGAAAGTGGCGTGCTCCGGTGGCAAGCCAGCGGGAAAGTGGCGTGCTCCGGTGGCAAGCCAGCGGGAAAGTGGCGTGCTCCGGTGGCAAGCCAGCGGGACAGTGGCGTGCTCCGGTGGCAAGTCAGCGGGAAAGTGGCGTGCTCCGGTGGCAAGCCAACGGGAAAGTGGCGTGCTCCGGTGGCAAGCCAACGGGAAAGTGGCGTGCTCCGGTGGCAAGCCAACGGGAAAGTGGCGTGCTCCGGTGGCAAGCCAACGGGAAAGTGGCGTGCTCAGGTGGCAAGCCAACGGGAAAGTGGCGTGCTCCGGTGGCAAGCCAACGGGAAAGTGGCGTGCTCCGGTGGCAAGCCAACGGGACTGTGGCGTGCTCCGGTGGCAAGCCAACGGGAAAGTGGCGTGCTCCGGTGGCAAGCCAACGGGAAAGTGACGTGCTCCGGTGACAAGCCAACGGGAAAGTGGCGTGCTCCGGTGGCAAGCCAACGGGAAAGTGGCGTGCTCCGGTGGCAAGCCAACGGGAAAGTGGCGTGCTCCGGTGGCAAGCCAAAGGGAAAGTGGCGTGTTCCGGTGGCAAGCCAACGGGAAAGTGGCGTGCTCCGGTGGCAAGCCAACGGGAAAGTGGCGTGCTCCGGTGGCAAGCCAACGGGACAGTGGCGTGCTCCGGTGGCAAGCCAACGGGACAGTGGCGTGCTCCGGTGGCAAGCCAACGGAAAAGTGGCGTGCTCCGGTGGCAAGCCAACGGGAAAGTGGCGTGCTCCGGTGGCAAGCCAACGGGAAATGGCGTGCTCCGGTGGCAAGCCAACGGGAAAGTGGCGTGCTCCGGTGGCAAGCCAACGGGAAAGTGGCGTGCTCCGGTGGCAAGCCAACGGGAAAGTGGCGTGCTCCGGTGGCAAGCCAACGGGAAAGTGGCGTGCTCCGGTGGCAAGCCAACGGGAAAGTGGCGTGCTCCGGTGGCAAGCCAACGGGAAAGTGGCGTGCTCCGGTGGCAAGCCAACGGGAAAGTGGCGTGCTCCGGTGGCAAGCCAACGGGAAAGTGGCGTGCTCCGGTGGCAAGCCAACGGGAAAGTGACGTGCTCCGGCGGCAAGCCAACGGGAAAGTGGCGTGCTCCGGCGGCAAGCCAACGGGAAAGTGGCGTGCTCCGGCGGCAAGCCAACGGGAAAGTGGCGTGCTCCGGCGGCAAGCCAACGGGAAAGTGGCGTGCTCCGGCGGCAAGCCAACGGGAAAGTGGCGTGCTCCGGCGGCAAGCCAACGGGAAAGTGGCGTGCTCCGGCGGCAAGCCAACCGGAAAGTGGCGTGCTCCGGCGGCAAGCCAACGGGAAAGTGGCGTGCTCCGGCGGCAAGCCAACGGGAAAGTGGCGTGCTCCGGCGGCAAGCCAACGGGAAAGTGGCGTGCTCCGGCGGCAAGCCAACGGAAAAGTGGCGTGCTCCGGTGGCAAGCCAACGGGAAAGTGGCGTGCTCCGGTGGCAAGCCAACGGGAATGTGGCGTGCTCCGGTGGCAAGCCAACGGGAAATGGCGTGCTCCGGTGGCAAGCCAACGGGAAAGTGGCGTGCTCCGGTGGCAAGCCAACGGGAAAGTGGCGTGCTCCGGTGGCAAGCCAACGGGAAAGTGGCGTGCTCCGGTGGCAAGCCAACGGGAAAGTGACGTGCTCCGGTGGCAAGCCAACGGGAAAGTGGCGTGCTCCGGTGGCAAGCCAACGGGAAAGTGGCGTGCTCCTGTGGCAAGCCAACGGGAAAGTGGCGTGCTCCGGCGGCAAGCCAACGGGAAAGTGGCGTGCTCCGGCGGCAAGCCAACGGGAAAGTGGCGTGCTCCGGCGGCAAGCCAACGGGAAAGTGGCGTGCTCCGGCGGCAAGCCAACGGGAAAGTGGCGTGCTCCGGCGGCAAGCCAACGGGAAAGTGGCGTGCTCCGGCGGCAAGCCAACGGGAAAGTGGCGTGCTCCGGTGGCAAGCCAACGGGAAAGTGGCGTGCTCCGGTGGCAAGCCAACGGGAAAGTGGCGTGCTCCGGTGGCAAGCCAACGGGAAAGTGGCGTGCTCCGGTGGCAAGCCAACGGGACTGTGGCGTGCTCCGGTGGCAAGCCAACGGGACTGTGGCGTGCTCCGGTGGCAAGCCAACGGCAAAGTGGCGTGCTCCGGTGGCAAGCCAACGGCAAAGTGGCGTGCTCCGGTGGCAAGCCAACGGGAAAGTGGCGTGCTCCGGTGGCAAGCCAACGGGAAAGTGGCGTGCTCCGGCGGCAAGCCAACGGGAAAGTGGCGTGCTCCGGCGGCAAGCCAACGGGAAAGTGGCGTGCTCCGGCGGCAAGCCAACGGGAAAGTGGCGTGCTCCGGCGGCAAGCCAACGGGAAAGTGGCGTGCTCCGGTGGCAAGCCAACGGGAAAGTGGCGTGCTCCGGTGGCAAGCCAACGGGAAAGTGGCGTGCTCCGGTGGCAAGCCAACGGGAAAGTGGCGTGCTCCGGTGGCAAGCCAACGGGACTGTGGCGTGCTCCGGTGGCAAGCCAACGGCAAAGTGGCGTGCTCCGGTGGCAAGCCAACGGCAAAGTGGCGTGCTCCGGTGGCAAGCCAACGGGAAAGTGGCGTGCTCCGGTGGCAAGCCAACGGGAAAGTGGCGTGCTCCGGTGGCAAGCCAACGGGAAAGTGGCGTGCTCCGGTGGCAAGCCAGCGGGAAAGTGGCGTGCTCCGGTGGCAAGCCAGCGGGAAAGTGGCGTGCTCCGGTGGCAAGCCAGCGGGAAAGTGGCGTGCTCCGGTGGCAAGCCAGCGGGACAGTGGCGTGCTCCGGTGGCAAGTCAGCGGGAAAGTGGCGTGCTCCGGTGGCAAGCCAACGGGAAAGTGGCGTGCTCCGGTGGCAAGCCAACGGGAAAGTGGCGTGCTCCGGTGGCAAGCCAACGGGAAAGTGGCGTGCTCCGGTGGCAAGCCAACGGGAAAGTGGCGTGCTCAGGTGGCAAGCCAACGGGAAAGTGGCGTGCTCAGGTGGCAAGCCAACGGGAAAGTGGCGTGCTCCGGTGGCAAGCCAACGGGAAAGTGGCGTGCTCCGGTGGCAAGCCAACGGGACTGTGGCGTGCTCCGGTGGCAAGCCAAC